>NW_026623244.1:3965881-3970164 GCF_030028575.1 Malurus melanocephalus | reverse complement strand
GTCCCCAGCACTGCCCGACGACACCGGATGGCGACACCGGGCACAGGCACAGGGGCTCCGCGCCAGGGCCAGCGACACTCGGCTGGAGCAGCGCTGGAGCAAGGAGCAGAGAGCAAAGTGCAGGGGCAAACATCTAGAAAAGATTGAAAAAAGGAAGCCCTGAAAGTAAAAGTCGCATTCAAAAATCAGTGTTTATTTACTAGTGAGTTACATCTGTACCTGTGCATCAATCCAGTTCTCACGTGGCTCTACCTCAGTGTCTCCATCTGGAGAAAGTGAGGAGTTATACCGACCCACTGGCTGCAGACACACCTGCATTTACTAATCTAAAGCAACAAATAAACTCACTACTAAAAGAAAACCTCCTGTTTCTTCCTCTTTCCTTYCATGCTTCCAGCATTGCTCTGTAAAAGTTAAAGAGCTCATCCAACCTTTCAGAGAGTGGGTGTATCTCCAAGCTGTTAAAAAAAAAGACCTTTTCATTTTTTTCCTCTGTGTCCTGCTAGCTTAGAAACCTAAGTGGACTCTCTGATAGATCAGAGGGTCATCTAAACTCAGAGAATATGGGAAAWAGCACCACTAGAAAGGAGGAGTGAATCAATTCCTTCCAACAGCAGAGCTGCTAGTGCTACTCAGCCTGTCCTTTATATAAGATAGAAAATAATGTGGTATATAGTGGTTTCATCTGATGAATGTCCTTAATATTTGCTAAAATAATTGAATTACCTGTCCCCAGTGTTTTTCCTTGCTAGTACACTGACAAATCTGCTACAGCTTCTATGCATTAATGTTTTCTGAGCTCAAACCAACACCAGAAAAATAATTGTTGTTTTGCAGGAAATTATCTTCACAACTGATGCAATGAATAAAAACATTGACAACTATAAGACACGTCATAAAGTTATTGCAACAAGACACTTAAAAAGACAACAGAAAGCTCAGCTGTGTCACAAGACATTCTCACCAAGGGCTCTGCCAAGAAAAGCTGTCATTAAATAGCAGCACTAAAATGTGGCTCAGTTACGCCTCCACCACACTTGCTTACAGCTTTCCATTTACATTCAAAGTCCTGGTCATCATGGGTTTTGTAGACTACCTGTTATAAAAAGTGCTAATAATCAATGGAAAATGGGATAAATGTTGCATCAAAGGTTGTGACGAAAGTTAATTGCTGACTAGAAACACACGGCAATTACCTTTTGACTCGTAATTGCTCTCACGTGAGGTCGCTTATGAGATCCAATCACTCCATCAAAGTCCTTTTAACGCGAGCTTTGCCTCAAGCCATGCTCTGTGTCTTAGGCAAATCATCACAATAACACTCAACGGCCGTGAACATTAACATTTTTWAAAAATGTTTTATTTAAAGCATATTTTTGCTTCTGTTTATCACCTTCATAGCCACTGACACTTCTAGTTTTGTTGAGCTTCCTGTTTAGTTCTAACATTGCAGGTCAAATGACAAAAAAAAATTTGTTATTAATAAGGAGCGCCACCTCCCAGAAATCAATTAATCACGCACCACAATATCCCAAATCTCTAAATTTTAAATATCAACCTAAGAAAGAATAACAGAAAGACCTTTGGGGGGAGTGGGCGACCACATTAATAATACCAAAATCCACTAAAATAAAAATAAAACTCACAATAATTTTCCAACATAATGGAACACTATACATCCTTTTTATGCAGTCACATGTCAGCACAGGAAAGTTTAGTCATTATGTCATCTACTTCTGTTTACAACAGTCTCAAAAACATAAGCAGACAGCAGAGCCAATTTCACCTTATGTSTGCACAAGTTTTTCTGCATGAAAAAATAGGAAGTAAGCCTCACAAGTCTCACAACCATAGCATGAGCCTGAAAGACTCATTCCTAAGATAAAAACACTGTATTAACTTCCTGTGTCTTTTGAAATYAAGGCTTTTCTCCTGAAATTGTGCAATCAATTATTCCAATATAGTCAGATAATAACATGATCAATGATCGCAGGACAAAACACCAAAATACTTGCAAATCCCTAAGTTTCATTAACACTAAAATATAAATAAGAAAACTGCCAACATAGTGGGAAAAACTTGGTTGTTTCAGGGCATTTGTTCATCTATTAAAATAAGCACAATAATAATCAACAACTAGAAACATTAGTATAAAACAAATGAATGATGTTTTGTTAATCCTTCCGGCTGGATGTTACCTGCAACACTAAAACTATGAATCACTTCAGAAACTGGCTAGTACTTACTCATTTTCCAGACCAAACTTTACTTACTCCAGGATTAATTTGCAGGTTTTTAGGACTAAGAAACAGGTTAATTCAAAAATACTGGTCCATTATTTGTAATGGTCCATTTCAGACAAATCATCCTGAACACTGAATTATTTCCCAGTAATTTTCCCCTTAACGTTATAGAAACTAAAGGGGGGAGGGGGGAAGGGGGAGGTTGGGTTGAGTTTGGATTGGTTTTTACTAAAAAGAAAAGCTGTAACTTCTAACTTGCATCTTAATTGCTTTTAAGAGCTGCAAATTGCCGTGGGTGAAATCAGAAGCACATGAAGACAATGCAACTACTGTCCCTGTTGGCTTACTCAGAAAAACTTTTCTGTAAAACGTAAGTGTCAGGTCTGCAAAGTCATTTCTTTACCTCGAAGCATATGTAATTACCTATTAGAAATATCATATTTATTTAAAAAAAAACAAACAAACAAAACAAACCAGACTGCCCAGATATTCAAGAGATTTTTTTTTACTACAAAAAGAACAAAAAACTTTACAAGAGCAGATTGATGTACGTATGAACATTCAAAATTTCTTACACGAGTCACACTTCAGCACAGTTAACAAAAGAGTGTGCAAATTCCGTTGTATTTAATGGGAGAAAATAATATTCCTTCCTAAAAAAAATATAGAAAACCTAAGGGGAATGAGACCTGAGATTGCAGTGTTATCTTACTTTAGCCATCTCACTGTAAATACATCACCCTTCATAAGAGGCGACGTGAATTTCTTTGAAGTTTAAGCATTAGCATGTTGTCTCAAACGTGTTCCGCTCCGCGTGGAAGCTGCTTCATTATCTCCGACTGTATAAACTCAAACAACGCTGGCTGTTTACTGAAACAACCTGTAAATGTGTTAGTCCGTGTTTGCCGAGGATAAGGACTGTGCCATCCCAGGCCCACTTCAGACCGTAAAAGTGGTTCTTTTCTCACCCTTATCTGAATCATCCTTGAACAGACTGCCTCTGAACAGAGTTTACACTCCTCTTCTTTGATCTACTTCATAAGAACATCAGAACTGTTTACTTTGAAATGCACACATTTCTTTCTTGGCTTGCAGGGAAAGGAGATGGCGTTTTAAGATGTGAACAGATAAATTCAAGCGAACGAGTTATGTACTCAGTGTTTCTCARCATCCTGACACATAACTGCTCATTGCTTAATCTTATTCTTGAATAAATTCATAACCATGAGCTCATAGTATTCAAAACCTCCCACCCTAATTTCTGAAAATGACCTAACAAATTCCTATGCTGGTTCGGCTGTGGTCTAGTTTCAACCATTCTCTCCTTGAAGACTTCTTAAAATCTCTGACATTGCAGGAGCTGARGTTAGCAAGTGTACCCAAGTCTTCAGAGGAAGACGAGAGTCCTGACTGCAGCACTGCCTCATGGACAGCACCAAAAAGTATTTAACCCTACACTTGCCGAGTAACTCCAAGCTCAACCAACCTCTATCACAGACTTAAYAAAGAGCACTGAGTTCCTCACAGGCATATTGGCAAGTTAGTGTATCTGTGTTTCTTCATGATTTCTATCTGACTTACTTGTTCCTACCWCACGTCCCCACTTCCTTTGCTGATAGAAAGGCAAGGCAAGGCTTCTTTCAAGCCTTGCTTCAAACAGGCAAGAGTGGCTCAAAATTTGGRTATAAGACTCATAAAAGAGCCTTTGTTATCCCGTCTGAATCCCTGTCCTTCCTAGAGGGAGATAAAGATTGAAAATCACGGGGGCCGAGGGCAGCTCGGGCAGCGTGAAGAAGCCCGGGCCGTGATGCAACTCGCAGCCCCTACGTGGTGAGGAGAYGAATCCGCGCTGAACTTGGCGCCAGGTCAGGCAGCCTTGAGTTCTGCAAACTACTGCSCTCGGAGATTAGGCGGATGTAACAATCACCTGAAAGGGGAGATTAAAGCTCCTCTCAATGAGGTCCTTTGTCCCCGGTCTCATTTGATGCTTTGGGCCTTTCCAAACCACACCGGGGAAGGCGCTTTAAATGTTTGCCCCGG
>NW_026623244.1:3954900-3965205 GCF_030028575.1 Malurus melanocephalus | reverse complement strand
GCACGAAGCGGGGCCGGCGGGGGCCATGCCCGGGCGATCCCGCACCAAGTTCTCGGCCGAGCAGCTGCAGGAGCTGGAGCGCAGCTTTCGCGAGCAGCGCTACATCGGCGCCGGCGAGAAGCGGCGCTTGGCCGCARTGCTGAACCTCTCCCAGAGCCAGGTGAGCGCGGCCTCGCCCTCCGCCCGAGCGGACACGGGTCCTGGGGGGTTGGTGGGCACCCCACTGTCACCGGGGTCCGGGGACAGCGACAGCGACAGCGACAGCTCCTGCAGGTGCGGTAGCCCGGGCTGCCCGTCAGCCTCGTCCGGCTGGCAGAAAACGGGCCTGAGCAAAGTGACAGCCCTGCCTCTTCGGGCGCTGCTGCGTCCATCGCAGCTCCGGGTCCTACAGAGACAAGGTGCAAATGGGAAACGGTTCAAAAGCTRAAATCTCACTGGAGGGGAAAAGGACTTCCACAATCTGCAGAACTTCAATTTYCAGGCTAATTCTTATCATTATGTATCTGTCTGAGAGATGCATTGCAGGATTTTTGAACGAACTACCTTACCCGGCCCTTTAAGCCTCTCTGCACTAGTTGTGAGTTACAGGGCTGGTCCCAATCTGAGTTTTTGGCTTGCCATGCATCATGGAATGTTCATGGTTTGATTCTTCATCATGTCAGGACAATTACTCTGCACGAAATATAGACCAACCATGTTAGCTTTCACATGCACTGTTAATGCATTCACTTCCTTTGACAAAAAGTCTGTCTTGAGCAGGTGTTAATATATGAAACAGGGACAAGTGKTTTAGTTATTGACTCTTTTTACTTCTCAGATAAAAACCTGGTTTCAGAATCGCCGTATGAAGTTCAAACGCCAGACCCAAGATGCCAGAATCGAAGCTCTTTTCTCAGGCTTAYTTTTGCCTTACCATTGTCACCCAGATGTGGCTACATCCAGCTATCCTCATGGGATGGATGTCAATGTATCTGCTACCTCTGCTGTTTCCCTTCACCCAGCAGTGCCAAACCCTGCCTTGTTGTTACCTTCTGTTCCAGATCAGTCTCTTCAGCCAGTTTTGCCAAGTCCAGCTTTACTATTGCCTCCCAGGCCAGCATTATCTTGTTACTCTTCTGCACTTCCAGCAGTGACTCTAACCACCCARCATAAAAGACTGATGTTCCAACCTGATCTTCCTTCCTGTTAAAAATATCAATGATTACCTCTAATCTTAAAAAGAAGTGCCAAATACTCTGAGAGTAACCATTTAACTTATTTTGTTGTATTAAATAAATTTATGATTCTTTGAATTATTTTCTTTAACATAACAAAAAGTTTGATTAGAGGACAAAATAATTTACCCATATTAGAGAAGTTATACTGRGAGTGGAAGTGATGAAGTACTGTTTACACTGAAATTGACATCATAACGATGTCATTTAATAGACAATGGTGTTAAAAACTTTGCCCATTCTGCTTGAGWGTGGGATTTTTGGGGAACATTTTCGAACTACAGCAAATGCATTTAAATCAAAATGTTACCAAAGGTAAAAATGCTATGAACAAAACTGATCAGAGGTGCCCAGTACTGTCTTTTATGTGTGTATTCTGGACCATTCTTAAAGTGGTCTCACCTGTTTTTTGCTGGACATGTTGCATTTATGCACTTGAAAAGAGGTGATGCTAAGGAATTAACTGCATGCAAGTTGTCACCAGTGTCAAGCATAYTTGCAATTTAAATCTGCTTATGAAAACGAATTGTTCACCAATTCAGGTCTCTTGGAACAYTCAGAAAGACAAAAATTCTCTTTTTACTTCCAAAAGTTGCAGCTGTAACTTAGTCTCCCTAATTTTTACACTGCAGAACTACTTTAGGCTTGCTCTCAGGAGCACTTAGGGCTGTTCCTAAAAGCCACAAAGAAAACTATGGAAAATGGCAAAGCCAAGGCTTTAGACAATGGGAAACAAGAGACCTTACATCAGCATGAAGCAGCTGCAGCAGGTGTGACTACGCCTCCTTCCCCAATGCAGGACAATCTAATTTGCTAGGTGATGGTTAGATTACTCTGCAAGAACAAAGAGAAAAAAAATTACACCCACAAAACAAAATATAAACTACCACCACCAAGAAAAAGCTTTGAAACATCCCCCACTCTGCTCACAAGAAAAAAAAAAAAGAGGCCTGCAACAGCTCGGTGCCATGCATTCTCTTTTACCCCTCTTCTCCCTCMACCCTTTAGGTCCGTGTAACCCCCATCCCAGACCCCACCAACTCTGTGCTCTGGGGCCTAAGCAGTGCAGGAAAAATCAGTTTTAAGAAGGCAATAGGGAGGGGAAGGTGGGAGACATTCGAAGGAATTTCCCCAGCCACACCTCTTCTCAGCATCCCATCAGGGCAGCCACAGATCCATGACACAGCCAGGCAGCTGAAGGGACAACCTGTGCATTTCTCGRTCACTCGGAACTTTACAGACAATTACCTTTACCTTTTCCAAGTAATTCCAATTCTTTCAAGTGAGAAGCCCCCCAGGCTGCTAAATCGAAACTCTTGATGACAGTGAATTAGAGGGTGAAGGGTGGAAATTTAGACTACATTAACAGGCCTGTGAGGTGAATTAATGAAACTTCATTAAAATCTAGTTTAAGAGTAAGTGTTAACTAAGTGTGTTCTTAGGAGTGAAAAYCTGTCCCAGAAAGAACTAAAAAAAAACCAAAACAACAAATTTCAGGATAACTAAAACAAAACTTGAACCCTTTACATGTTTAAAGGGAATATGTAAATTTGCAAAAAAAGGTGCAAATCGCAAAATATGCAATTATAAATAGTATTTAGTGGTG
The DNA here is from genome assembly GCF_030028575.1 of Malurus melanocephalus. Lineage (NCBI taxonomy): Eukaryota > Metazoa > Chordata > Aves > Passeriformes > Maluridae > Malurus > Malurus melanocephalus. The sequence goes on along the minus strand of NW_026623244.1, from coordinate 3,962,385 downwards.
AGATAGGCCATATTTTCAGGTTACAATCCCACTTAAATAATATGGCTTTGAACCAGACACAAGTATGCCTGAAATTTTTTTGCCTAGTGTTTTGGCAAGTGTAAAACTTTAAATTCCATATAATGAAGGCCTGATCCATTTGAAATGAAGGCCTGATCCATCCATCCCTTTGAAAGACAGGCTGACTTAACAAAAAATACAGCTACTAACTTCATGTGGAAGATGGGATTGGACTTTTAAAATTTGATTTATATCCAGAAGAGAACCTCACTGACAGTTTATCCTTCCTCCTCGAGGRTGCACTTAGCTCAGCGCACAGTGCAGGGCAACTGGGTGCAGTTGCCTCTGTTCAGGCTACCAAATATTTAACAGACTGTCTCAGTGGGAGGGCAGGAAAGTGAGACAAAATGTGTTAAAACATCTAAACCCATTACCTTTACAGGTAACCATTGCAGTTTACATTGCACAAGTGCAACCTTTTATGGAGTTGACACATACAAATCTGTTCAGATTTTATTAATATATATACACATTTATGAAAAACTGGGGATGTGCAATGAAAACCATCTATCTAACACATTTCAGACTAGAATTATGAATATTTTAATATTAATTATCAAATATAAAATTCATTTTCACATTTAACTTAAAATAATAAACACATGAAAAGATCACAGTATAAAACTCTTTTCTCCTTGGCTTTTTCACTATAACGCATACACAGGGTGGCATTGCTTGTCCATTTTGTTCTGAATCACTGGATGGAAAGAAGGATGAGGAAGGAARTGTTGGTGGTAGCAGGGCAGTTCATTTGCCATAAAGTGGTAGGTGCTTTGCGATGCATCATATCTGGGGAAGGAGAAGCTGAACTGCACAGCAGGCACTGGGGTAAAAGGCAAGAGTCTCTGGTGCTGAGGAGCAAAGGGGTAGTGGGGACCATCCTGAAACAGAGCTGGTGAGGTCCCCGGGGCRTAGGCGTAGAGTGGAACAGGAGACACGAGGCTGTGCTGGTGGTCCTGGATCTGTCTCTTGAGTTTCATCCTCCGGTTCTGAAACCAGGTCTTGATCTAAGCAACAAAAGAAGGGGAGGATGCAGGAGACAAATCAGGGACTTTGACTAAAGGTAAWGTGCAAACTATGAACAATAATATCACAGCTGCTTTTGCCATTTTGCTTCAGATGGAATTGACAGAGCTGGAATGAGCTGGTGGTGCTTTTGCCCTACCACAGAGGGCAGAGGGGGGAAAGAGTGGCTGCGTTCAGGGACTTTACATTAATCATTTAATGGTCTTTAGGACCAGACAGGAGCTCTGCATAGTCTACTCAGATCGCTGTATATCCAGGACAATCCACCTCAGCAAGAACTAAAAAAACTTTGATAAYTTCCCGATAGAAAATGCAGCGCATTTCCCGGAGTGGTTAACTCCTTAATCCCTGAGGGATCCCACAGCCTCGGCTAAACTCAGCTGCAGAGTGCTACGTCTCTTTATCACAGGAAACACCGACATGGAACCGCCGACCCTGGCTTGCTCGTGCCCGACGGGCCGGGAAGGATCCGCTTCYTGCGGGACTAACCTGGATCTCGGAGAGCTGCAAGGCAGCCGCCAGCTTCCTCCTCTCGGTGGCCCCCAGGTACTTGTGGCGCTGGAAGGTTTTCTCCAGCCGGCAGACCTGCTCCGAGGTGAAGGCGGTGCGAGCCCGGCGCTGCCGCCCGCGGGTCCCGCTCGCCGCCGCGGTCTCGGCGCGCTCCCCGCCCGCGCTCTCGCTCTCGTAGCCCGAGGACTCGTCAGCGCTGAGCCAGCCGCCCTCGGGAGCTGCACGGGAAGAAGAGGGGAGGCGGTGAGGCCTCTGCCCGGCCGGGACAGTGCCCCCGCCTCCCCTCGGCCCTGCCAGGCCGTTGCACCGACGGCAGCCTGGATCCCGGTGTGTCCCCAGCCCGCTCCCCTTTCAGCAGTTCGCTCCTCACCCACCTGGCTCCGACGGGCAGGGCTCGGGGATGTCCCGGGGATCGTCTCGGCTCCGCTCCGCCGCGCAGGGCTCGCTGTCCGCGGGCTGCCCCGGCTGGGGGCTGCCCCGTCGGGGCTTGGCTCGGACCAGGACGGTGGGACTGCCCAGCGAGGTGGGGGCGCGGGGAGGGGGCGCACAGCAGATGTGGGGCCTGGCCCCGTGGGGCTTGGTCTCGGCCGAGGGGATCTGGGCTTGGTTCATGGCGGAGAGGAGTTTGGAGGACCGACGGCCTSGGCCCGGTTTATATGGGCGCTCCGGTCCCGGGAGGGGCCGTTTGTAAGTGCGAACACATCAAAGTGGGAATCGAGCAGAGATAACAGCTACTAGCGAGGAAGAAAGTTCACACGTCTGGCAAATGTCTACAGCCCTTGGCTCCAGCGTGTCTGCGGGGCCGGCGAGACCCCCTTGAAGTGCAAAGCTGCCCCTGTCCCCTGGAGGGCAGGGCACGGGCAGCCCCAGCCCCGCAAACGGGCGGCTCAAAAAACCGCGGGTGCCGGTGACAGCGGTTTTTCCGCTCCCTTTGCACTGGCGGGGTCCCGCATTGCACAGATGCCCGAAACCAGCCCCGAGCCCACACCCATGGGGCCGGGGTGAGGGATAAGGCACCTCGGGTACAGCCTGCCAGCCCCGCCGTTCTTCTCCYTCCCTGGGAAAAGCCGTGGGGGGCCAATTTCGAGAAGTCCCTATCCCCGAGGCTAAGCCCTCACACCGGGGCCCGAGCCAGGCTGGGGGTGAGCAGGGCCTCGAGCCTTCTCAGCTTGAACTTGGCGCCGTCTGTCTAGCCAGAAAATGCAACCCATCTCCCCAATCGTTTAGTGATCAAAGCACTAAGCGAGCAGCGGAGCTCGCACCTCATCAACTTCATARCACCCCAATCCACATGCCGCTTCCCGAGAACGACGATACCCTTGTAATGCAGGGCAAGACATCTCCCAGCAAAGATGGGAAGAGAGGTATCTCAGCAGCTCAGCCTTTCTCCAAGTTCTCATGTTCAGTTTCCACCGGGCTTTTGGTCACGGCAGTAAAACATACCACACCGACCACGAGCACACCCGGCAGYAGCGATTCTTGAATAACTCACATTCTAACCCTCGCCTAAAGCAGGATGGAAGCGAGCATCAATTCCTTTAACTGGGTAAATACACTGAAAGGACCTCAGTTTCAATAAGGATTCCAAAATCCTCAGGGTTCCTGCTCGSAGGTACCACCGGAAGGAGTAGACACCATAAACCTGGGCCTAACAGGGCAGGAGTCTGTTTCTTTCTAAAACACTATCTAGCAATAATCTAGATTTCTACATGCATGGGCCATGTGTGTATTTTTTCTCTTAAAAAGAAGTCAACCAAACCATCTCCCCTGCTTATTATGAAAATCATTTGGTAAAAAAAAAAACACCCTCATATTCGTGCTGTCGGTTTTCATTGTCTCAGGTGTTCCCGTAACTCCATGGCCGCGGGAATGGGTAGCGCRTTTATCGGCTCCTCCCGATCCCACAAAGTCGGCTTATCCCCACGCTGGCCCCAGGGGAGGGGCAAAGCCCAGGCACCTGAGCAATGCAAACACCTCACCAAGCCCACAGATCCCAAGAGCTGGATGCCTCCTGAAGCTTTGCTTGCAACACCATCCCCTCAGGGCAGGGATAGGAAAAGCTCTTCTTGCCTCGGCACAGCCCCGACAGAGTTCGCCCTGCTCTTTGAGGGGTGCTGGGCACAGCCACTAAAGGAGTTTCACTCACTGCTGGCACAGGACTGTCATTTTGGCTGATGGGCGCAAGCCACTGCAAAAGACCAAGCAGCTAAATACAGCTGAGATTGAACTCGCACCCTAGAKCAGAACCAACATATCTGTGCCACTGACCCAGTGAGTTAGACATAGGTCACTCACTGTTCCTTGAATTAATTAAGTGCCTGCACACTGATTTTRATAACTTCAGGATTTAATAACTATTCCTGACCATTCCACTTGTGTCTGGTCCCTCTTTTTCTGAAACAAATGCATCACTATGTTATCTCCCATCTAATTTCAGAACAGCAGTTTCTGAATAAGCCCATGTGTGGATAAATCCAAGCAGAAGAACTCATGTTCTGCCACCCAGAAACTCATTCACAGCAAGTTGTCCTTGGTAAAAGTAGTGTGTACTATCTGCAGACCTGACTACCTCACCAAAAACAAGTTTAGAGACAATACACAAAAAAACCCCTGATATTCAGGAGCTCCTAAACTGAGCASACCCCTACCCAGAAAGAAAAATGCCCCATTTCCAGCCTTCCCCACTGATTCTKCAGAAGAAACCTGTGCTAAGCCAGGCAGCCTCGGGTCTCCCATGCTCTGCAGGCCCCTCACCCGTGTGCACAGAAACACCCAGGGCCCCTTGAGGGAGAGACATTTCATCCCCAGCTGCCAAAATTAAACCAGACACGAGATGACCACTCAGTGCTGTGCCCAAAGAGATCAGTATTTGCATTTATCTGTTATGTATCTTAYAGAAGGAAACTATTAGTAACCCTGAAGAGCTGCTGCCATTTSCTTCTCTCATTTGGCTGGGAGTGCAGGGAAGCAGCTGTCCCACCGTTTGCTGAAAATCAATGAAAACTGATTTTTTTTTTTAAATTAGACTCCAATCTGAATTGCCTGTTTAGCAAGATATTTAAACCCAACACTAGGGTCTCCCCACTCCAGATGAAAGTAGCTGCATSTGTAGGCCACAAAACCCTGGAACAGATGGGAAAAGTGTGGAAGGTGTTATGTGGCTGTTGTAGCTCCCATTAGAAAGAGGTGGCAGCTTGAGAAACTTGAAAACTTTAACGACCCTGGGTGGGTAGAGGCCCTGCAGCTGCAGTTAAATCTTCCCCTCACCTTGCAGGAATTTGGGGCTCGTATGAGCCATAAATTTATATCTTTTCAATTCTTTGATATCACTTGAAATTTTTACAGCATTCAATTGATGTGACATATAAACGTGATGAAAAATAAATCCAAGTTTTCAGGAAAAATTATGTATTTTCCTATAGATTTCTCTATATTCAGGACTGCAGAATATTGTATTATATTGAAAAATGGATGTATTTTTCTTACATGTGTTACATTGAGAACATAGTGAACCCATTTCTCAAAATCTTGTTTCAACGTATTTATTGGCCTATATTTGTGTACAAGTCTTATAAGAAACATGATTGTTTCAAGAAATTTACTGAAAACTTGTGCACTCTTGCGTATCTTGCTACAATACCCTGAACTGCAGTGCAGATTAATGCCAGGATGTGCTAATTACAGATACTGGTGTCAGGACAGGGTACTTTTCTCGTGTGAGCTCTACAAGACTTCTAAGGACAAATGGTAGATTTCTCTCACTGGTATGTCTGGGAATATTTCATCTGGGGCTTTGTGTGTGCATGGAATATAAACCCATGAGAACAGGCAGGACTGCACAGCTCGAAGGTATTACCTAAGGAAGGTCCAGCCCATCACCCAGGCTGCAGCAGCTCCTGCACAAGACTCTAGATGCTCACCTTTGCTAGATGTTGAAGAAATTGTATTGCCCAGGAATACGGTTCATGTGCCAATCCCACTGATTTTGCATGAAAACATAAGAAAAAGCTGACATGTTTTTGYCAGCAGAAAAATAGGCCTTCTCAAGGGGAATAATTGCTAGCATAGTCAGCTATTCATGTTACAAACTTTCCATCTGCTAGCCATGTTTGTAAGTAGACTATGGGGAAAAAACCCAAACAAAACCCCAAAGCAGTGTACAGATCAAACTGCAGTAGCATTTATCATAGATTGAGAGCTGATGTTCTAGGCCACCAGACCTGGGATTGTGGCTCCTTCATAGGCAGATCCGATTTATCTTTACAAAAAGCACAGATTTTCCATTATCTTCTTGACAAAACTGGAGAAGTGGAGATGATAAGGGATGCAGTAAGAACAACTGCAATATTACCTGTCCCGTTTTGAGAAAGAAAAAAACCCGATGAACCCCAACCAAAAAAMCCCCAACATTCTAACCCCACAAAAAACATGTTTAGGTACACAAACGGGCAGGAGGAGAGAATCTGAAGAAATGTGGGAAACTTTTAAAGGTAAGTAAAGTCACTGTAAGGAACAGGGTTTTAACACAGCTACAAGTGCAGACAAATTTTCCCAGTTTCAGACGGGGCCCCAGGAATCCCAGGCACACCCCGGGCTGGCCGGTGGGACAGCTGATGGCTGTTTGTACCCTCGGCAGCTCCCCTTTGGAAATGCTAACGTGGTTATTCAGCGTCTCCTTTGATGTCCTGATAGGTGCTATTAGATAGTCAATTAGGCATCAACGAGATCGATTGTTTGGGAATAGATGCTTTTCTGTTTGAAGTACCCGTGAACACTAACAGTGCCATCACCCCGCCGCTCCTTTGCCCGCGGGAACAATGCGGGCTGACACGCAATAAATGACAAATGCTACTGGCTCAGCCGGCAGCGCTGCACCGTCTTCCCTCCCGACTCACGCTGCAAGCCCAGATATTCCCATTCAGCCACTGTGGGAACAAACACGCACTTTGCATTAAAAACGATTWATCGGGAGAATATTTCTGTGTGCTCTGCAGAACTAGTGGACAAAGCACCTAAATAAATTATGTACAGGGTGGCTCGAAATAAACCAGTGCTTGAATTTCTATGCACGCCATCACCACATTGCCTGGGGACTTGTGACACCTCCACAGTTGATCAGAATTGCCCGAGCAGAATAACTAAGGGMTGAAATAAGAATTAAAGCACTTAAYCTACCTGAATACCAAAGTGACGCTGGGATTAGCTCCCTAGTAGGTGCTATTAGGGCGTAACACTGGGTCGAAGTGTTTMAGAGACAAATATAAAGGAAAAGTAGTAAAGTCTACACAAGGAACTCGTCGAGACCAAGAGGTCTCTCCTCTTTCTTCCCCCTCCACTTTGGTGGGATTTATCGAGTTAATTGTCATCTAATTGCGTATCAAAGAAAGAGATAATGGGCAGCAATTAGATGTAATGGCCTAACAGCGCGAGATCTCTCTCGATTAGCACACAACGCCGAATAACTTCACCTAGTTTGTAAAGAGGTCCCTGGAGTGGCTCCACCATGTCTGGGAGCTGCAGGGGGGTGATACACCCCGACCCTATTCCCAGTCCCCTGATGGCTGCTCTAGCCAAATTGGGACGGGCGGTTCTGAGCGCGGTTGCCGGCGGCTCCCCCGCCCCGCGGTGTTAATTCAATCAGGTTTGTCCCACTCCGCGCACGCACTGCAGGGAAGAAAGGCTTTGAAGTTAGCGCTCTGGCAATTTTCCCCTCCCATCCACCCCTTCTCCTCCCCGGGGAGCCCAGTTTCCAGATTATACAGCCTCTTCCTGGAGAGCCGCCGGGCCGGGGGATTCCGGCAGTTTCACCCCACGAACATTAAGCTGCTCCTCCCCAGCTAATCGACTCGGCCTTTTCTTTCTTTTTTTTTTTTTTTTTTTTTTTTTTTT
>NW_026623244.1:3941555-3954774 GCF_030028575.1 Malurus melanocephalus | reverse complement strand
AGGCGGGGCGCTCCCTGCCGCGCTGGGGGCGCTGCCCTGGGGTCGCTGCGGGGCTTTGCGCGGGTGCCGTGCCGGAGCCGCACCGCTCCGATCTCCTGCGAGGGGCTGATACCCTGCAGGGGCCTGCACTGACACTCTGTGCACTGACGGGCCCCTCTGCTGCTTCCAGGACTAAAACACAGTGAAGCAGAAACTCAAACGAACAGGAATAAAGCATGGATCCGAGTTTCTTTTTCCCCAGATTAAAGGAAACACGCTCATTCACATTTTAGTGCCAAACTGGTCAGCTTTAGCAAGAATGAAATTATTTCACATATAGCTTTCTAGACCACTGGAAAGTAGTACTTGCCTTCTAGAGAAAGCCGATTTCTGCAGCTAGGAGAGRAATCCTGCAGGTATTCGGAGGAACCTGATACCATGAGGGACTCACCAAGTGAGCATTACCTTTAGCGTTCACTTGAACGCAATTGCCGGGAAACAGAAAAAATATTTACAAGCTAGCCGTGCCAAAACCCTGGCAAGGCGTCTCATGTGCTTGCTGAGTATCCTGTGGCCAAGGAGTCATTACGTTAAGTGACCATTAGCGCCCTTTCAAACAGAGAGCGGCTTCTGCCTCGCCAGCCGTTCAGCAGCTCATGCGCCCAGAGCTGGGCTGCCCTGTTACTCCCGCTAACCTTGGCACGAAACCCGGCAGCCGCAGCCAGAGCACGGGGAGCCGCACACAGCCCCGACACCGCCCCCCAGTCCCGCTTGTCACAGCGCGGTSCCCACAAACCCCGCGGCATTAAATCACGATAAGGATGGCAGCACTGCGTGCTGTCCCTGGCAGCACCGGCTGTCTCTGTCTCGCTCTAAAGCCCKGCACGGAGGGGAAGCTGCTGCCCCGTTCCGGGCTCCGCTGGGGCGGTGGAGCCGAGCCCGGGGGCGGGCAGGGGCAGCCTGGAGCTGGCTCCGCGCTCGTCGGACGGGACAGCCCGGCCCGGTGGCTGCGGCCCCGCGTTACGAGCCCGGGAGGGCAGACCCAGGGGATGAGGACTCAGTGAGCTGCTCTGCTCACTTCTCACAGGGGACATTTGGGGACTCGATAAGGTGTGCTCTCGCCTCTCCCTTTCTACCGCTGAGGGGGGGAGCCGAGGGGACCTTTCTCCCCCTCACAAGCCCCGTCCCCACAATTCCCCTCCCAGGAAGCAGTTCCCCTTCGCAGGCCGGAGCACTTTGTTCTCCCTCTCTCCGCCTCCTGAGCCCTTTCATGTGTCTCTCACTTTCCCCGGGTCCAGCTGCGGTGCCGCCCGTCCCCACTTCCCTTTCACCCTCCCCCATTTGGCCCCGGGGTGGGGCGATCCCGGAACTCTGCGGGTATTCCCGGTGCCCTCAGAGGTGCCCCGTCCCTTCGCCCCCCAGCTCCCCACACCGCCGCTCTGAATTCTGAAAACAGGAAGGGTTATTACCATTATTCCTTTTGTACGGGCTGAGCCGAGCATTTGGAGGAGTGGTGGGGTTCCCTGCTGTGGTCAAACGATATTATAAAGGAATTTTACTATAACCCTCCAACCATTACCCCCTTGAAAACGGAATAGCCACATCGAGTCTTATGCTTAATATTTTTTTTTTTTTTTGTAAACTGTATATTTATTTGCCTTGACTGTTTTGTTATTTTAAACATCACTGCTTTAGAGCAGAGAAAAATATTCACCATTGCAGCTCTTTCTGGAGATGCCCCAGTTCCCTAATGATGTTTGAAAGACACAGGTTTTCTCGAATCAGTATTACCACTTAATACCTGACTTATTTGAGAAATAAGCTCCCATTGAATGGGATTTTTACTTACATATCTACAAATTTTCTTAATCCAAAACTGCATCGTGTTCCTGATACCTCAGCAAGATTGATAGCACTTGAGACCTTTTTAATTTAGCCGAAACTCCTGCATTAGAGACAATTTGTGCAATTGCAAACAAATACTAATATCCCAAAAGGCTAGAAAAATACAGCATACATTACAAAATAAACAAGGAGRCTTCCAGAGGTGACTGCATATCCCACTGCCCACAGCAGCACATAATGTTGCCTTTTACTAGGCAAGTGCACTTAAGTGGCAGATTGGGCCCTATATACAAAAGATATTCAAAGATACTGACAGAGAACCCTCAGATCTTTCATCACAGGAGCCCAAATTACAAATAAAAAGAAAAAAAAAAAAAAAAAAAAAAAAAAAAAAAAAAAAAAAAAAAGAAAAAAAAAAAAAAAGAAAACCCCAGATAACCTCTAAAGTGATGGAAATTTTTATTGCTCTTTTCATGTTAGTTGACAATTGACTTTGAAAGATTTATGTCAACTTGCACCAATCAAGGATCATTTATCAGAGCCTTTTTTCTGGCCTGAAAKCAGGCAATTTTGATCATTAGTTTCTAGATCATTATTAAGATTTTACAAGTGCATAGCACAGTTCCACGACAGAAAATTTCATCTAGTAAGTGGCCAAAGGGGTTGGATACCTGCTTTAGAAGACAGAGTGCAATTCATGCCTTTTTGCATTCACTCTCAAAGTAAATTGCAGGGGGGTAATATAAATCTAGGTAAGAAGGAGTCTAAGCTTCTTTTAATAAAGTGGAGCTTTCTTTCAGGCAGGATAAATAGCTCTACAATCCTCGATAAAGGAATTCTCATGAAAGCTGGAAAAAAATAGGTTTATTAAAAAATCCATTTATATTATTGTCTGTCCCACCCCTTTTATATTTTACAGTTGCTTATAAATGCCGAGGGCCTGCAGTCCATGCTTCAGATTGTCCAGCATYTCTTTGTAAATGTTTACATCGGTGCTGCATCATAACTCCATCAGGCAGCTACAGACAGGGGCAGCCAGATATCTATCAGTAGTGCAAATCCTCTTTGGTCATAGTCCATATCAGAGGGTCAGACACCCAGCAAGAAAGCTCGGGGATCCCTGTACCCTACAAAGCAGGGTGCTGCCCAAAAGCCAACTGGCTGTGCTCTGCAGGCGCTGCTGAGGTCCAGGGCGGGTGCCGGCAGTGCCGCCAAGGGGAAGCTCTCGGGGGCAGCCCCTTGCGGGGGCAGAGGTGGTGGCCGGGCCACGTATGTGAGCGGCAGGGGCACCACAGCGCTCTGAGCTCCGTACGGGAGAGCGGGGCTGCAGAACGGCTCCGTCCTCAACTCCTGCAGCTGCCGCTTGAGCTTCATCCGGCGGTTCTGAAACCAGGTCTTGATCTGGGGGAACAGGGAAGGAGAAAAGAAGAACGTCACCCAGCCTGTTCCTTCCCTCGTTTGTTTGGGAATTTGGGACCTGGCTGTGGCCGTTCACCGAGCCCCTCGTTATTTGGGACCTGGCTGTGGTGGTTCACCGAGCCCCGCAGATATCTATCAGTAGTGCAAATCCTCAAGTGCCCGCGCTCACCTGCACCTCGGAGAGGCGCATCCTGCCCGCCAGCTGCCGGCGCTCGGCGGCGCCCAGGTACTGCTGCCGCTGGAAGGAGCTCTCCAGGGTGCTGATCTGCTCCGCGCTGAACGCCGTGCGCAGCCGCCGCCCGCCGCGCCCGCACGGCTCCTCGGGGCCCGGGCACTCGGGGCCCTCCTCCGGCACGGGCTGTCCCGCTCCCGACGGCCTCCCGCCTGCTCCTGGAACAGGGACAGGGAGAAAAGKGTCAGCCAGGCTCCGGGAACCGGGTGGGAAACCGTCCGCCTCCTCCACCCCCGAGCTGCCACCACCCCGCAGTGATGCCTTCCCGTCCCCGGGGGTGTCCCCGGCCCCCCGCCCCKCGCAGGAGCCCCAGGATGTCCCGGTGGCAGCGGGTACCTGCGGCGGGAGTGGCTGCCACGCGATCCCTGCTCCTGCCGCCTCTCCCGTCCCGCGGGCCCGCGGGCTGYTCCCGGCTCCGCTCGCTCGGGCCGGGGCTGGGGCTGGAGCCGAGCCGGTGATCCGCGGAGGATGCTCGGTGTGGAGAGCCCTCGGCGGGGCTCTTGACAGCTTGGCTGCTCTGGGACAACCACTCCACGGAGAAAGGGGCCTTAGTCATCCTGCCTTGTTTCGGAGGTGCCGGGAAGGAGGGTGTCGGGGAGCACGGGCCTCTCCTTTATACCGCAACTCCTGGAGGAAAACTTTGTTAGTGTAAATACACATCAAAGGGCCAGATAAGTATCATCTAATTGCTATCAGTCCTCCCCCCCCCCAACAAAAGATATCGTTCACACATTGCCCCAGCTCGCGGAGGCTCGGCTCCGCCGTGTCTGCCCCTGAGGAGTTCACTCTGCCGTCAGTGATTTACAGCTCTTGTTGCATCCTATCCCCATGCAAATGGCATTTATGGAGCTGAGCAGCCTCAAACGGCACTGGGGAATGTACCCCCGGGGGAGCGCAGCATCCCCGGCCGCTGSAGGGAGAGGGGACCSTGCCTGCTTCCGATCTCCCTTCCCCTGGCCTTCGCTTTTCCACTCTTTATCAAACACCAGGTCCATTGTTCAAAGGGTTCTTCTCAAGCCTGCTCCTCTCTGGGCTGAACACTGCGCTCTCGAGACAGCCTCAGGCAGGCAAGTAGAGAAACTCACTCACTGGATTCTCCAGGACTGCAGCATCAGGTTGTAAGCACCAGACACAGACTGAGGGGTTTGGAGAAGGTTGTGAAACAGAAGGTAAATGTCAAGGTCGTTGGATTCTATGAATTGTCAGACTTCTGGTCGCTTAGATAAAAGTATGGTTTCTGAGCTAAAGAATCAGAAAATACAATTACTGCCTTGGAATTAATATTCTGCTGAGAGTTCTGCTGAAGTTACAGAATTCATGTCCTATCTTCTCTCCCAGACCTCTTGCAGCTATGCAGGTCATTTCTGATTTCTCTGCTATTTTACTACCCCTCTCCTTCCTCTTACTACCTCATGCGTGTCTTTCAGAAGTGTTGCTGTTCACCTTTGGGTTTTGTGTGCAGCAGGAACACTTGGCTGCTGCAGTAAAGCCTCCTGTGTACTGACAAAATGCTCTTAGGTGAAAAGTGTCATAGCCCTGCTTGGCATCAGCCTGCCTTTAAAAATCATGACTGTATGACTTACTTATCTGTCCTTGTTCTTGCCTGCTGCTTTATACTCACCCACCACCTGCMCACAAACCCAGTGCTCTGTCTACCCTGCGACTGTTCTGCCATTCTGACTGCATTTCTCAGCATTCTCTTCCTCTGTGATAACAGTGATTGTAACCACAGTTCTGCCTATTTCTTAGACTGTCAGTGAGGCAGAGGTTTGAAGACTGAAACCTGCCTACTTAGGTTGTGTCTAAATTTTCCAATGTACATTTGGAAATATTTCAATTTTAATCTTAAAAGATACATATATTTTCTTTATGTTAATCCAGTAAAAAGTTTTACTAAAATCCTCTTTGTTAATCTTTTTCRAAACCCAACATTTCTAACTTGTCCACCCAAAATAAATTAACTATATCCATTCATACAGGTTTTTGTTCACCAGAAAGTTGTTTCATTGAACCATATTCAATGGACTTGTGAGCCCCTTTTAGACTCTCTCTCCTTGATTGTTCATTCTCATGGCATACTCTGAACCCTACTCTACTCTACCAGTGTTCAAGGGTTTGTCTCTAACCAAACAAAAATACAGTCACGATTGTCACCTTTATTTAAAGGCGTTTAATAACCGATTTAGAACCACAACAATGCATGGCCAGAGCCCTCCCGGAGCCCTTTGTTTSTGACCTGCATAGGTAGGGATTGACACTGCAGCCTGAGCCCAYTGAACAAGCTTCCTGGAGGAAACTGGTGTAAAAATGTGTAAATAAACATTCAAGCATTAATGCCTCCYATATATGTTATGCACCTAAAGAAGTCCACAAACACCTCTAGCATGGACAAAGACTATGGGACATTTATATATTTGTGGTGTTTTTTCACCACACAAAATTGCTTGATATCTAATTACTTGAATCCTCACCTATTTATCCTTCCCGAGCATTTTCTGATTAACAATGGAAAGTTTAGAAAGTTTACTAGATCAAACTGTACAATATTGCTTTCAAATTTCCTTTATAACACACACACACACACACACACACAGCCACACATCCTTCCCCCACCCCACCTCGAATATTTCAAGCACAGATTCTTAACTGTTCTTTTCACTGGGTAAATGTGAAGACTTCCCCCAGCGCAAACCTGAGCTAATATTTTAAAATACCAGAATTTCTGAGCATTAGACAGTTCTTTGTCTGAATTCTTTGTCTGAATATTTGAAAACATATTTCACAGAGCACACCAAGCAGGCAGGACATGGAGAGGAGACATACAGGAATCTATTCTGTTCACTGAATTACTAAAGGATAAGTCCCTGAATTTAACATGTGTCCTGGCAGCAAGCTCCTCAATCAGAACAGGGAATATCAGCACCACTGCCTGCTTGCAGAATCCTGCCAAGCCTCCTGTGCTGTCTGCCAAAATGCCATTCTCAAGGACTATTTCTTATGAACGTCRGAAAAATAAAGTGTAACTTTTCTGCAAGCTTCCTTCTCAGTTTAAATATTTCTGATTAACAGCATTCTGCRTCACAGATGGGGCAAAATCCTACCCCAATGAGATAAATATGTCCCATGTGCCCAGAATTATTTCCATCCTTAGTCCTTAGAGATTATGATATAAGTATAAATTTTATATTTATATCCTACTTACATGCTTACATATAACCTACATACTTATATATCTCTATACAGATATTTCAAAAAAATATGCAAGTCTATTTGTATGACATTACTTTTCCCAGCTTTATATCAACAAATAAAGACACTTAGCAAGCTGTTGTGTAGGACAAAGAGAATACATGACCTATGATGGAGCTATAAAACARTAAATCTTGAGTTTTATCATCCACTCATATATCTGCCTTTACTGATTTGAAGACTTTTTGCCATCTGAGCTGCAAATTACATCTTTATACACTGCTGGTTTATTAATTGCATTGTATTGAAGCAAATGGCACTGCAGAAAGTTGGTGTCAAATGCTGAGCTCCCAGAGACACAAATTGATTACGGTGTGACAAGGTTAAACCAAATCTCATTTCCATTACACATAAAATTTATAAGTCTCCTGGATAGGTAGCAGATGACTTCTCATTGTAATGACTGCTACAATATTTAACAGCTGCTAGTTTAATTTTATCTGAAATTCTTAAGCTGCCTTCTTTCTGTTTCCATCTATTATTCATTAAATGCTTGTTTGAAAATCTCCTGCTAAACTATGATTCAGAAATACCATGTTTAAAATCAAATGATATTACYAAAGGGAAGAAAACCTGCTCATGCTAATGAAATTTGTCAGAGTAGAGCAGGAACAGATAGTAGCTTTTACTYTGCTGTTACAGGGAGGCAGAGACAAAGAACTCAGACATACCAACATGATTGCCACTAGCAGGAGTCTGAAGATCCATTTACCATAGATAATGGCAATAATCTATGCAGATGTTTGCAGAATACACAGCTGCCCTCTTTGTCGAGGCAGCACCTTCCCCTTCAGCTTTGCAGAAATCTACACACACAACWCTGGTCTCATGCTGAGGAGAGACCTCATGCTGCAGAACTACCCAGTCCTATTTGGCTGCCTACTAGGCTGTTGATAATATAAATATTTTGGGATAAGAGCTCAGCCTTTGAGAATTAATGTGGCTCCACATCCTCCTGATTGAAGCTCAGCTCTGCTCTAGGAAGCCAGCTCAGAGTAGAGGGGCAGGATTGTGCAGAAATATCCTCTCCCTATTCGAGCTATGGAGGAACTGARGAGAGGGAAGCTGAGGATTGCCA
The DNA here is from genome assembly GCF_030028575.1 of Malurus melanocephalus. Taxonomy (NCBI): domain Eukaryota; kingdom Metazoa; phylum Chordata; class Aves; order Passeriformes; family Maluridae; genus Malurus; species Malurus melanocephalus. Next base: position 3,946,972 of record NW_026623244.1, on the reverse strand, counting down.
ACTCCCTTGGGTTCCCCACAGGCACCAGGGAGAGCTGCCACCACTTGGCCTTGCTGCAGTGGGTACTCAAGACCAAAGGAGTGATCTGTCATTTGGCACCAGCAGGTGACCCTTTCCCATAGCACTGGAGGGTCCTGTGAGACTAAATAGAGGAATTTGTGCTTYGTAGGAGTAGCTAGGTGGTGACACAACTCAAAGGGTGAAAACCAGGGAATTTAAGCCACACAGGCCATGTGTTCTCACCTGTGSACATGCAGRTTTCCCATGWAGGTCTGTCCAGGGAAGCCAGGGCYGCTGGCATCTGCTATGCAATTTRYATGGTCTCTGCCCTGGTGTGTTTGTCCAAACATTCAGTTTCTGAGTAATCAYTATTTAGGATTAAAAGCATTACAAATGRCCTCCAACCAATCTCTTAATTATCAATTATTATTATCTTTCCTCTTTGACAAAATAAGAGCTATTTTTYCATGAGGCATTTAAAGACCATATGTGCAGAAATACCAGGAGAGCCTGGTATAAACACAGTGAAGACGCACAGATGAAAATTAAATGTCTCATCATGTTTGGAATTGATCTTAATCAACACAGCACTGAAAATGCCAAGAGCTCCCATGGCTCCTTAATACAAGGCTGCCTCCAGCAGCTAAACAGAGTCAGTGAAATGTTTTTAAAATATATATACTTGGCAGAGACATGCTGCAAATATTAAGAATGAAAACACTTATTTTAATGTCTCCTTACCCAAATCTAAGCTTATTAAAACAAAGGTATGAATCAGTGCCACATTTAAAACACGTACTGCTGTTGTTACAAAAGCAAGGTACAGTAGCAGAGTCTTTTGTTTGTTTATGTATTATTAGACAAACTATTATAGTTGGAAAACCATCCAAGTTTCAGGAATGTAAATCCTTCTTCAGCACCCACTGGTATCATATTGCCAGAGGGAGATCTCTAGGGATGCTGCTCAAATGAAATTGCTCAAAAGTCTGTAGTTGSTTTAATTCTGTTTAACTAGAAATTAGACTTTAAAAACAATTARACACACATAGAAACCTTGCAACCTTTTCAAAACCTAACAGAGAAGCTAACTTCATATTTTACATCAAGGCCTTTTTCTTTGTCAATCTTTGCTGAAAGATACTTTTTTCATGATGATTACTTCTAAAGTTACATTTAGCAACATATAAAAGTAAGAATGCATTAAACCAGAAATTTTCTGTTGCACTCATATTTCCCACAAATGCTTTYTAAGGAAATTTAGAAAGAAATGAAAGAAAATATACTCACCAAAGCATTTATTATTCTTGAAAGTATCTTTTCAMTTTTGGCTATTAAAAAATGAATAATTTTCCCCCTGGATTTTAGAGTTAGCATTTGAGCATGATGAGTCAGTCAGCAGGAGAATGAGCTGTCACAGCTGGTAGCCCTGGGACATCTATCACAGTCTGTGCCCATCCTGGCCTATGCCATRCAATCCTGCTTTGAAATGCATTGGTCTCAGCAGTGAAAATGTTTTACTGACTYTTCCTTCCCCTAACTTACACCTAAAATAAACCAGGTCTTTGTATTGCTCCAAAACAAATTCAAATTAAATGGAAATAATCTTTACCTATTTTTTTTCTGACTTCAAGGCTCTTCTCCATTTCAATTTCTAGTTATTTCTCCCCTTCATCTGCATTCCTTGATATACAACGTTCCTTCCTATTTTCTTTATTTCAGTCACTTCCATCAACTATCCTGCAAATGTTCCTACTGCATGAAGAAGAGAATAACTTTGGCAGGATATATAACTGTAGCAACAGAGCATAAATGACACTGTATCGCTGCCTTASTTATCCCAAACAGGGAGCACACACAAGTCCTGACATTCCCTTGTTTACTGATAAGGGAAAAGCTGGGCTTAGCGGGTGAGGGCAGGAAGGCAGTTAGGTTAAGATGCTTAAAACTGCCCCTGCAACCTGCAATTCGATGTCTACTTTTTCTCCCGACAGTGCAGGGTAATTATTTTGCCAGGTTTTTATAGAAATGAGTGTATTACACATGCATAGAAGGTAAATAGGATTTAAGACTATGACTCTGCGTGTGCATGTTTTCTAAAAGATTAAAGGGAGCAGCTGAAAGCGGAATGCAAATACGTGTTCGTTTAAAAAACTGAATATAAAAAAAAAACCTCTGGCATTTTGTGTTTGCATATTTCTAGTGTTCAGGTTTTGGGCAGACCTCTGCACGGCCGATGGTTTTTCACACTCCCTTTGCTCCGGTGCGGCACCAACATCCACAACCCTGCAAAGGGCCTCTTGTGCCATCTCCTGGTTATACTGAGAGTCCACAGCCAGAAAACTGCCACATGAAGGAARGGAAGTTCAGCTGAGGCAGTGATAGAATCAGGGAATCATTCAGGTAGGAGAAAACCTCTAAGACCATCGAGTCGTGCTGTTAACCCAAGTCTAGACTAAACCGCGTCACCGAATGCCACGTGTACACAGGGACACTCCGGGACAGGGACTCAATTCCTGGCAGTTCAGACGACTCACCCAGCACATGGATGGGCATGGCAGGCTTGGGTTCTAACCCCTCTGCTGCTGCTTTTAGCATCGTTACTTTCCCACTGCATTCGGATATGTACAGAAGGGAAATTCAGCACCCCTCTGTAACATATCTGACATCAGTTCTAGCAACTCATCACCGGGCATCACCTACTTTTTGGTATGTATCAGTGGAAGAATGCAAACAACCCCCTGAAAATTGAAGCGACTTGAATACAATTAAATAAAAAATTTTAAAAAATAGCATTCCCTGATTGCATGTAAGTATCTGAATTAGTGCCCAGTTTATTTACTGAAGATCCCTACTAAATCCCTCTCCCTTCACAGGAACAAGGGGACCTGTGCATTTATGACAGTTTTATCTAATTTATTCTTAAAAATTCATAGGAAAGTGGATTCTACAGGTGTGTTACAGAGGAGTTACTGATTTCAGTACTTCACATGAAGCTCTCCAATGTAAAAACTGGAACAAAATCAGCCTTGTTTCAAAACAAAGCACCTAAACTTCACAGAACATGAAAGAAACCCTCACTCTGCAGCTACTACAATTTTTTTTGCTGCAACATTTCACATTCACAGGTTGGCTCAAGCCAATCTTGTCTGTGTGAATCCAATTCTTTCGGTCTTTCTCAGCTTTTATTTCTAAATACATATTTAYTGTAGTCCTCTATTCTCTCTCATTTTGCCTGTATATATCCTAGGTACAGTKCCTAAATGGTAAAGTATTCCTGCTGATGCTTCTCTATTGCCAAACAGAGCAAAATAATTACCTTCTGTCATGCATCGCTCTTTGTAGTACACCTCAGGTCTTCTTCCCCTCTTTTTTTTCTTACTGCAAACTGTGCACATGGATTCATATTAAGCTTGTGATTTGTTAGGGTCCCCAGAGATTTTTATTGAAGGTCTGTAATTTTTCATTTAATATTAATTCTGCAAAAACATAAGACTTGAAGCTGAAATTTAAACTGTTACCATGATTATTGTGAGTTCTAAGCTCATAGGCTGTGTTAAGTGTGCTTTCCAAACCACCCCATATTTCAACAATAAAATTGACTGACATTCCTACACGTTCCATACAGTGTAGGGTGTGAGAAGACTTCCTTATGGTAACCTGGATAGTTTCCCTCCCTCTTAGGAGTATGTAGAGTCCCAAGCAGGTTTTATCTGGTTGTTACTGTAACTGCGATGGTTCCCTTCTACCCACCTGAGTGTGTTGAGAACCGAGCACGTTTTACCTCATTACTGTAAGCCACAATAGTTTGCTTCCCCCCATCTGCACGGGTGCCAAGGTGAAGGCCATCTGTGGATCTCAGAATTCAGACAGCAGCACCTGCATTACACGGGGCAGCTAATGAGCAAAACAGAACATTGCATATGTATGAAAGGTTAATTAGCACAGGTTTCATTACTCACCCTTGCAGCACTTTCCCTTGAGCTTCACTCCTGAGCAGGGCTCTGGGTCCTTCTTTGATTGGTGCCCCAGGATTCCCACTGAGGGAATTTTGACAAAGCCAAAGCTTTCACTTATTTTATGCCCTGTCCCTGAGGGATCTGCACTTGCTTTTCACTCCTAACATCTGGATAGTCCTAACTGAACTCAGTTCACTTTCCCAATTTAACAAGCACGGTAATTACCCTTTGAAATGATGTATTAACAAGTTGTGTATGCACCTTAGAGTCACAACATCTGAATCTGAGCAACCAAATATATAACCAGAACAGAAGGGTCTGTTCTCAAGGCATTTCTTGATTTCAATGTACAACATGGTGTTTTTATCTCTTGGGACAGTTACCTTGACCATTAGCTTATTTAAAAATTCCTTCATGGACAAAAGCACAGCAGCCTTTTAAATTAGTCTCTAAGCTATTTTTTCAGACAGCTTTTTCAGTAACTCTTCTAGTGTRAAAGTTTGTCTGGCTGATTCTCTGTTATTCTCTTTACCTCACCTTTCCATTCATTCCTGAGCTCTTGCCCACTTCTAAAAAATAGTATTATTTTCTGGTTCTCTGGGAAGTTTCTCATTGTTTCTCAATCAAAAATACAGTAAGTTCAAGATTATTTCCATTTTCCTTCTTCTTATTATAGAACAGATTAAATCAGAAATTATGTTATAATACATCTAATTACGTTGATAGCCCTCCATTCTTACTTGCTTTCCTGGTTAACTTTGATCATGACACATATTGTTTAGAGGGGAGGCAGTGGAACAGCAAGCACTCCAGGCTTTTGTACCATCTGATATTCACCTATTCTGGTAAGCAGAGAGCTCTTATTGTGTAACAGAAAATTATTTAAAAATCCATTTTTACTATTTTGCTTTTCCCTTCCTGACAAAAATTTTTTGTCTGYCCAGTTTTGTTCCTAACCTGCTGKGCTGTTCTTTTATATTTGYTCTTGATAATGCAGSYGTCTTGTTTCTACTTTTTTYYCCMRKWWTYYTTTTTTTTTTWWWWTTTTTTTCAGGTAATTGRTGAGCCCCTAATGCARCCAMAGCACTCTCTGGGTTYTCTTTCCTTTGCATRGGGATAGATTGTTGWTAAAATACAGCCTGAGAAACTCAGAAACTTTCAGCTATCCTGATTTTTTCTTTGCCTTTCAATTCCTTCCCCAGGACCTCATGTACCAATCCTTGAGTTTGTTGAAGTTTGCTTTTTTGAAGCCCAGTGTTATTATTCTGCTTCTTTCATCTATTTCTTTCCCTTGATTCATGAATTCTGTTGTCTCATAGTGACTTTCATCTTGATTGCTTCCCACATTCAGGTTTTCATCTAGTTTACCTATTAAGCACTGTAAAATCTTAAATAGTAAGATTATTCCCTATGGTTCCAGCACTAGCTTATATACACCAAGCTGTATCTAAAGTGTGCTCA
>NW_026623244.1:3904098-3941176 GCF_030028575.1 Malurus melanocephalus | reverse complement strand
TTCTGGAGGTGTTGGAGCTGGAAATCTGATTTTTAACAGAGCTGTAGTAATTAGGACACATTGCCCAGCTCTCTCACAGAAGGARTGAAAACCCCACAGATCCTTAGGGCAAACATGTGCAAAGGGATTCAGAAAAAACACTAATACACAAAGCAACTGGAAAGGCTCCCAAGGAGCAGACTTCATTTCAGAGCATCTTGGGTCACTGTTTGAAAATTAAACATACCAGCAAGATGATGGAAATGTGGAAAAAATGAAGAGCTAGTACAGCTCTGGCAATTCTGGCTTAAAGGACAAACACCATTCTTTTCCCCCCCAAATTCTAGTTTGGTATTGGAATGGAAGCGTGGGCCAGACTGCAAAGTCCCTCACTTATGCAATACAATTACTGATGCCAATAAAATTTTGCCAACTTGACAAAAATGAACCTTTTTCTTTGATACGTTTTGTCCTGTGTGATTTTGTTTTAAGGACTTTCTCCACAAAGAGAGAAAACTTTAGCTCAACCCTTACTGCTTTTTAATCATGAATAAGCAGTACAGAAATATGCCAGATATAACTTTCTTCTGAGACCTGTGTCATATAAGATGCAAATACCTCGGTGCTCATGGACAAAACCAAACCAGTTTCTTGTAAAGGAGTGAATTTTTTTGTCAATAGCTATGAACATTTGTCACTGTTGTGGGGTGGTCCTGAAATACAAAATCTGAAATGTCTGATGGAAACACCCCAAATAACTCAATACTATGCACTAATACCAGTATAAGGTTTAACACTGAAGCATTTCCAGAAAATGATTTTTAAATCTTGTATAGAACCAGTTATTGTCATAGAATAAACAATACTTTCTAGATGTAGTAATACAGAGCTGAGAAATACATGAGCTAATTCTCATGAATGCAAAATATAAACGATAAGAAAATTCACAAAAGCAATTTCAAAAGTCTGACTGGTAAATGTATAAAAGGCATTTATTAAGATCATGTGATTAGCAAGTTTTATGGAGTATTTTACATTAGTAAAGTTCATGCTACTTAAAATTTTACTGTCTTTCAAAGGCAAGGTGTGGGTTTAAGTGAATGGCAATTTTTAATTGAGAAAACCCCAAATAATTACTAATAAAAACAATTATTAAAATATATGCATATAGAAAAAATACATGAAATGTATGTCTGAAGATAAGGTTATCATTAACATTCTTTARTCATTGTATCATATAAAGGTAGGAGGTAAAGATTAAATGTTTTCACATTTGGCAATTTTTTGAGAAATAGCAACATGATTAACTTCCTTAAGGGTAAGCCAGAATACTATAATTAATGACATGTTAAACCTACATATGGTAAATAACAAAATAAATCATATTAGAAGTAKAAGAAAACCAAGAAAACCCTGTTGAGGATGGAGTTCTCCAGTGTTTRAACCATTAAGAGCCAAAATTTATTATTATTTCATTAATAGAAAAAGTGACTGAGTATTTAATGGAAAGTATGGACACACCTTGTTTTTACTGAGGAAGACGAGAGGCTTGAGATGTAATATTGCTGTTACTGACAAGAGAAAAGGAGAAACCTTCCTCTCATACATTGAGAAAGCTACAGTTCAGCATGTGCACATGCACTGCCATCAAACACAACAGTACAACTTGCAAAATGCCAGACATGTACACACTCCCATTTCTTACATCATCATCCTTCTCCATCATTAACACATGATGAGATWCTTAGTTCACATCTGCCTTTCTCTTCTCTCAAATCCTTTCTCATTTTTGTTAAACACAGTTCTAATCAAATCACTTTCAGGACAGTGTTTATGTGTTTCTTGCCCTTCCCTGCTTCTCATTCAATRCTACCATTTGCTCCCTCTGGTAGAAAAACTCGTAACTAAGTTGTAGCATTACAGGAAGTTATAGCTGTTGTGTAGTACAACAATTCTGGCCTTGCATAAACCTGGGTAGCTCAACAAATTTTCTAGCAATAGCAACAATTTCATGGCCATTTAGAAGGTCTTGTAAGTAAAAGCACTATGAGCAGGTCAGCACCACAATTTTACAGGTTGCAGACCCAAAGTTCACACAGTTATCTTCTACTGGATGCTGCTGCAGCACTGTGATCTACAAAAACAACCTCAGAAGCAAAAGCCATACTCAAATGTGCACACATACAGACATACATAAACTGGCAAAGTGACTCTTGTGCCAAATACAGATAAAAAGGCAATTTCACATTTACTGWCTTCACAATGCCATGAGTGCAGAAGCAGAGCAACAAATTGGTAATACTTACATTCAGATCTTACTTTTATTTGGAAACAGGTTAGTCTGATGACTAAAATCAAACCAAAAAATGAGTTGAAGGATAGCATTCCTCTCCTTCCTTGGTAGGAGAAATAGATGGCCAGTTATTTAAGTCAGTTACAGTTTTCATAATATACAACATAAAAGCAAGGCACACCAACACTCAATGAATAGCAGAGGATCTGTGTTCCTGAATGATATGCACAATGTGACAGGATATAGGTGTACTTTACTGTGTTTATATAAAAATAGATTCAACATTTAATGAACTATGTTTTGAACTCTCCTGGGCCAGCTTGGCAACAGAAGATGTAATTTTAACTTATTTCCACAGTATTTTTTAGATATTGGTTTTCAGGCTAATTAATTATTTATGCTAAAGAAGAGTAACAAAATTAATAATCCTTTTCATCTATACTCTCCATATCTCTATTTTTATTCTTTTGATCTGCCATCCAGTTGCCAGTGATTCAAATCTCATTAGTCAGCATTTCATAATCCCGTGTTAAGAAATAGAATAATTTCAACATGAGACAGTATCTTACGTCGCTTCCCTTAAGTATTTGCTTGGAAATTGGTCCTGTAGATGAAGTCAACTTAATCCAGTTTTACAGTCTAGACTCAGAATAGAACAGATGAAACATAAATAATTACTGAAATGTTGCTTTCATCCTGCGCAGTGTGTCCTGAATTTTTCGAGAATGTTTTTCTGCTGGTATCTGATGGAAGTTGGCACAGTTGTCAGCTGCCAGGGCAGAAATGTCTGCATCTTTAAAACGACTTATTCTTTGTCTGAGGTAAGACTGCAGCTTGAAATCTGGTGCATATGTATAAGGRTTCTCTTGAAAGGCATGAACTTGGCTCACAACTTTTGCAATATTTCTTGTAAGAGAATAGAGTAATAAAGATTAGTTTGTTTTGCTGATGATAAAAAACAGTATAAACAAAAAAAAAAAAAAATCAAGGCTTTTATTCTATTGTATGCATACCTCTAATTACATGTCCAAACAAATGAAACTATTTGAACTGTTAACTGTGAAATGCTGGATTAGCTCTCATCATCTCATTAGACAACAGTATAATAAAAAATACATGTGATATAAACACATCATTAAAATAATTACCTAAGTTTAGTCCACTTGTGAGCTCCATTTGTCATTGTGAATCCTCCAGTTTCAAGTTGTTGGACATGCATAGCCAAAACATGGGCTGATGGAATTGTTGGAAGAGTTTTGAATCTGTCTCCTTCCATCAGGCATAAGCTGTCACTTTTYAGAAACACCTAGTTAAAAAATGCACACAGATTAATCTCACATTAAGTATTAGGAGTCCTCCATGTACTTAACACCACCTATTTATTTGTCATGGATATTAACTTTGGGCACTGAAGTTGAAGACAACACTATGAATTCATCTGGYGGCAAACTTTTAAAAGTACACAAATAAATTAAGTAACTTAAATTAAAAGATACTTGATACATAATTTTAATTGTTCCAAATCACAGTCAAAACTGCATTTTAAAACCTCAATGTTTCAAAATTGTATAGATCAATAAGAGAATGCCTATAATAAAAGAAATATTTAAGATTTTTTCAGAATACATCACARCTGCAAAGCTTCTGCAGAAATCTTCAAATGCATATGAAGCATATCTAATGTTTTAGCTTGCTTTTGAAATGTTGATTTCTCACACAGGACACATGCTAAAGAAATACCGAGATCAAAATTTATGTAAACTCTTGGATTACGAGTAAAAAGTCTTCAATCAAATTAAATACATAATACAAAGTAATAATTATGGTTTTCATCCTGCAGAGACACTCCTTTAAGCAGACCTTGCACCTTCTCCAATCCCAAAAAAGTAATTTTGCAGTAAGGACTTTATACTTTACCTCAACAGCCTTGAGTTCCTCCATTATCTCAGCTACTTTTGCAGGTAAAATTTTCCAGGCCTTACAATAAAACAGAATATATTTTTGTTTTTCACATTAATGTCCATATTGAAACAGGATTATATTAAGCAAAATGATTACACAACAAAGTCCCAAACTTACTGGTAACTGTCGTACAATAAGGTTTTCCAAGCCTGCTAGGATTTGCATTGCAGTGGCAAAATTTCGTTGTTCATAGCAGCATTTTGCTATAAGAAGAAATTTTGATAACAAGCTCACCTGACGCTGGAAAAAAATTAAGATATACAATAKATACAYATATATACAATATATACAYATATACAGAGTAATCCACATTATAAAATTAAACGAGAAGCAAGAAGAGAGATTTTCTTTTTCAATATGTTATCAAAATTGCTGACTGTAGTAACACTTCCCTTCACACAAACTTTTTACCTTTCTGTCACCCAGGTATCCTTGGTAAAAGTTTGACCAGTATACCCCTCTGACAACCAATTTCTTACATTCTATTAAGTTTTGACACTTGTTACTAAAAAGCACCCAAGACCCTCCTTGTGACAGCAAACCAAATTGTTAACTGCCCACTCACAGATACGTTTCAGAACATTTCTTGCAGGTTTGCTACACAGCAATTCATAAATAATAACAAAAAAATAAGTGTTTCATAGTTAATAGTAAAATAACTGATAACAAACCTTAGTCGTGTGACATGTGACAATTTCAGCAGCAACCCAGGTGCTGAYACTGTCTGCATTTTTTAATAATTGCAGAAGGTACTGGTCTTGTATGCACTTCGACAGAAACAGATTACAGACTTGAAGTGAAACTGTGTCAGTAGAAACTGCCCTAAGGAAAATATAGGGGGGAAAAAAAGGGAAAAATAAATCCCACTGATACTGGATTTTTAAAGAAAACCCTGATTGTGACGATACCAACTTCTGATCATTTAAAATAATTTTGCATTGCTTGCCATCTTGATTTTACACTTTATGATACAYATAGTGAGCTGTGTTACTTTTTCTTCCTTGTAATTACAAGACAATTATATCTGATGGAAAAATAAGCATATGCAGGATACATTTCTATACATACACTTCTGCCACTTGTCAGTGAATAATAAAACCTCAGCCAATCTGACACAAAATAACAGCCAAAAATCCAAACTCAAAAACTGCAGCCACATAAGAAATTGAACCTGATACCAAGTGGCACCACACATTTTGTTTCCTGTGACTGAACCTCAAAATCTATATAAACCAGGTGATCTAGCCTTGACCAATGATCAATTTGTGAAAAATGAGTTGCCTTAGATGTTCATTCCCTGTCCTTASATGCAAAAGCCTACCATAGGTAGCTCAATTAACAAATAATAATTAGAAGTTAATAGAATGCATTGAATAGAATAGTATGTAAGAAGTAGATCATCATCAAAATAATTAGGTCTATATGGTTGGATGAAGACATTAATAACTGATGAGCAAATAATTTAAATAGGTTGGTAACCACTCTAGTAACTATAGGGAAATGCTTGTGTATCTCTGAATACCAACAATTCATCTCCCTAACAGCACAGAAGGAATATTGCACAGAGAAGCTGTGGAGACTCCATCCACTTTGAGAACACAACTGCACACAACCCTGGGCAAAATGTGACCTTTCATGTACACGTCTATGCACAGGTACATACACACACACCTATGAAATGTCCCAAAATTAAAATAACCCATATAAACAGGCTACCTAGTCTGTTAAAAAATATTAAGTATTTAAATTGTTTTTCTGTTTCTGACTGTATTAAAAGTTATTGTGCATCAACAGAATAGAAGGACAGTTAAAACAAACAACTTACTTTGGCATGGCAACACATTTATCTTTAACACCAAGTGCTCTGGAATTTAGGAAGTGTACTGGATGACATTTATTAAATACTTCCTAAAAAAAAACAAGAGAAATCTGCTGTTAGTTCTAACTCTYCTTTTAAAATGCTCAGGCATAAAAATGACATAGTAAGTCCCCCTCCACTCCACCTTAGGATGACAGCCTAAGAATAGCATTAAATATTCTAAAATTCACTATAGAGATTTCAAGATAAAAATTTAAAAATTTTAATTCAAAGTCATAAAATTACATTAAATGAGCTTGAAACAAGGTTGAGAAACAGTAGAGAAAGAGTAAGAAGATAGATATTATTTGTACTTCCAAATAAACCTAGACCTKAGTACCTGCTGCAGTAGTGTCAGCTGCCAACAAAGCTGTTGGGCACTGCACTCTATCAAGAGAAATGGTCCCACTTCRTCCCTTCTAGCAAAGGAGACTGAGGATTCTTCTGTGAAACTGCTACAGCACGGCTTTGGCAAAACTCCTGAACCACTGTGCAGCCGCTCTCTCTGRTATAGTGCAATTGGTCCCACACCTTTGGACAGTTTCCAGTAGAAGTTCTGTAGAAAAAAACAAATGTAAGGTTACAACTTCCCTAAAACAAACACTGTATCTCCCCTTGACATAACTTTCAGGAAWGTGTTGTTAAGAGAAACACCTTTGTGCATGCAAAACTCTTCAGTGACTCCTCAAGGTTAGCCCAGAATAAATGGGTTTACTCAACATTGCTATTTTAAGCTAATATAAAATGCACAGTCAATGAGTCTAAGCAGGAGGCTGCCAGATCTCAATCAACAATCAGTATTTAAAACAAACCCCTGTGTATTCAAGCTTGCTGCCATAAAATATATTACTTTTCCTTTTCGCTTAGAATCAAACATCACTTTCCAAGAAATATTTGGTTTTCCATTCTCTTCCCTTCTGTCTTCCATTATTATTATGCAGTGACAWCAAAAAAAGTCCACATTCCTCTATTCTGTTTGCCATTTCTTGGCTGAATCCCCAGTATACCCATGGAATTGTGCACCTTTATCATAAGACTGGTTCTTAAGTCAGCTTGCACATTATTGATACATTTGACTTSCACATGTTATTTTGGTCACTCTGGAAAGAGATCTGTTCTTGGGAAAAGCCTGCAGTACATTCTGATTTCTGGGGCTCCAGAACACTATAAAATAGTAAATACAGACAAAAGTTCAGACAAGTTCTTGCTACAAGCTTTGAAGTTCTAGCAGGAAACCTCTTAGCTCCTGCTGTTTTCTCRTATTGATAGTCTTACAAAGATCAATGCCTAATAAAAAGCATTGATGTTTGACAAGGGGGCAAAGGATTCCTAAKAACTATGAGTCACATGCTGCTGCCATAAATGAAGAGTTTAACTCTCAAAATTTTGATTATTTGATCTATTATTGCTGAAACAGCTGTGAGTAGTTAAAACAAGATTATTTTCACACTTACAAAACTGTCTGGGTCCTAGATACTTTCAAAAGAAAATTTAAAATGCGGGTACATAATTCTTATTAAGTATGTGGTTTGGACACTTCTGTTTTTGTCAAAATGTAACATATGGAAATGTGCTCCATACACTGCAGTCTGAAGAAAAGACACACCTTTCTGGAAACATCTTCTGAGAGCTTTTTACATAGGGAATGTAATGTTTTTCTGCCCTCCTCACTTTCCTCTTCACATTTGTCCACACTGGAGCACTGATCACCACTGCCATTTTTCCTGGCAGAGGCGCCCTCGAGCAGTGACAGCAGACGYTCCCCGTAGCCATTTAGTGAAGCAACCTGTGAATGCAAAATAGACTAACAGAACACTGAACTCCATTTCCCAGAAATTATAATCAAGCCACAACACAGTTATCTGTCCAAAACCAGACATACTSAACATAGTTGTCAAATATAGCATTATTTTTATTTTATTTACTTTAATTGCACCTACAGCAGCTTTTTGTAATAACAATGTTACATATCCCTAACAGACTTTATCTTTTTCTCTAAAAGTAACTACTGAAATTCTGAATTACCTTGGAAGAAATAAATTCCTTTAGGGTACCCAGAAGATCAGTATTTGTTGCAAAGTCTACACTGTAACAGTCTTCAATCCAAGCCTGCAGGATGTAGAAACTGCGGTTACATATTTTGGTATGTGATGTGGAAGGATCCAAGCTTGCACTGGTGAGAAAAAGAAGAARCTTATTACAAAAAAATTTACATCCAATTCCAATTTAAAAATAAGTGTTGACAAAACCCACAAATTTTATTTGGTATTTAATGCAGTATCTTAAATTCCTAAATTTCGTGTCTCTAGAATACACAGCTTCATGGAAACAAAGCTGATTATCCATTACTGGATAACYRGTAAAAGTGAGATACAGAATTGAGRAGTAAGCACATTGTCAGATGTACCTCTTGCTCTAGTTTTGCTCTCGCTTGTTAAGAGAGTCTTACAAAAATAAATGTAAAAATTAATTTTAATTAAGTAGGACTTATGAGAAACAGCTATTTGTTATTGAAACAGCTATTTGTTATCGGAAGGAAACTGAATTGTGCTCTGATAATATTTTTCATGGGAATTTACTGTACCTGGATAAAGTAYTGCTGATTCTATTGAGAAGAAACTGCAAAAATTCCTCTTGTGTGCAGAAATAGCGAAATGTGTAAAGAAACTGCTGCACATAACCTTCTAAAAAGGCATTTCTGTGAAGCACAAGAAAAACATCAGACAAGCCAGAACACATCTTCAACTTGTGTTACAGTACAGCAACAGCAAAAAATCCTCAAAACAACAGGAATAGACATTTTAAATTCTCGAGCTCTTCATAAAACCTTGGTTCCTATTTTTATTATTTTTACACTGTGATTGCCAACCCTGAAAGCATAATTTGTTCTATAAAGAGTTTCTCTACTTTCAATTTTGCAAATAACCACTTTGACATTTCTATTATTAAGGCCAGTTACAATCTAAACAGAATGGTAGAACATATTAAATTTTCTTTTTTTTTCTATCAACCCACTTGATGCTGCTTTAAAACACTTTTATTATAATAACAGCATAAGAAGTAGATACATTAAGTAAGAAAATATTCCCTGTAGCTTCAATTAGAGGAGTAGTTACTTTAACAACAGAATACACTTATTATACACACATCAAAAATGAAGGCATTTTAATTTTTTATATACACACACTCTCAAGGTCTTAACACAGGTTAATTGTCTTTTCTCCCTATTGGCTTACAGCTAATCATGAAAGCTTGGGTTTCCTGAATGTGAAAACTGCAGTTCCAAAAATTTTCTTCACTTTGTGCAAAATATTAACTACCAGGAAGAGCAGCACTCCGTGTAAGTAACTGGGTCTCAGAGTCAGGATGAAGTGGGAGAAGTATCTGGGAGGAAGTTGTGCCCTCTACAGTGGCACAGGTCTGAGGGAGCCTCTGGYAATTTCCATCCTTCAYATTATTAAAGCTCAGGTACCTTAAAACAACACTGCCCTCACCAGAGTTGAAGGACATCTTTGTCCCCATTTAAAACCTGAGATAAGCCTGCATCTTGATCACTGCCAAGGACTAATTATTGGGGCAAAGATCTGTAGAACAGRACCTAAACATTTTCATATCCAGACCCTATTAATAAGAACTACTAAATTATCTGAAGAATTGTTGCACTGCTGGCAGTAACATAAACTCTTGATTCTATGGCAACTATCAGAAAAAATCTCAAATAAGTAAAAGATAAAAAATAGTTTAATGTTAAACTAGTTTTTTATTTATTATCAAATTCTTTCAATCGAACTGAGACAATCTTCTGCCATTTTCATGTTCATTTCATTATCATGTCAATTTCTGTAAATGAGTGTTCATAGAAATAACACAAATGTGATAGAACAGAGGAGAATTTACAGGATTTATCACAGAGACAAGCTTTTCCTGATTTAAAAACTATGCTTCAACMCACTCCTAATTTAGGTGCAAAATGTACTATACCTAGAATATAAATAAGCCATTAAACCAAGTGGTGTCCCGGCCTGCAGAACTCTCACTCCWTTTTGATTATTGCACTGGTGCTTCTCTGTGTTATAGTAAAGAAGCAATGATGATTCATCCATAGGTGCCATGTCCAYGGTGTCAGATTTCCCACTGTGAATGACTGTAGGCAGCACACAGGATTCCACACCCCACTGCTCTGCATACATCATCTGTTCAAAAAAACAAGGCCACGATAAAAAAAGAAAATAAAGAGAAAATTCACATAAAATGCAATCAACTTAAAACCAAATTGCATTTCATAAAACTGGGGTTTTTTTTTCCTTTTTGAACTATGCTAGTAGCAATTACCTTTAGTAATTGTTTTGGATCTTACCTAACTGGGGAGTTTGACACAAAACATTTCACATTTCATATCGAGATCTGAGCAGCCAACTACACTGATGCAGTAATAAAATGACAAGATAAGTGAAATAAAGTCTGACTTGCCTGCACATATTTCTTTACCAGTTCAAGAAACTGCACTTTTGATTTCATTTCCTGTAGCTGTCCTCTCAGTTTAGGCAACATAGATTTAGTTTCAGGACCTTTAGATTTAAAATACATGGCGTAAGAACATCAATAGTTCAGATTTACAAGTGCTTAAAAAGTATGGTGCAACCATTTTATTAATGRCAAATTGCTGTAATCTTACCTTTGCTTCTTCTTTCCTTCTGCAATAGTTTCTGGTAAAACTTTATGGTCTTCCTGTAATTTTTTGTCTCYATCATTAACAACTGTTCTAGTTCCTATTTAAAAAGAAATAGGATTCTGATCATAATTGTAAGTGGTGGTTCTAGTAAGAAACTGAAGTTATAGAAGAGAATTATTTTCTATGAAGAAAAAAGCAGATCAAAACAGACGGGAATATGACATTAACAGTGAAAAACTACCTTTCACATCTGTGCTTACAGGCAAGCTACAGCAGGCATTACCTGCTCCTGGAAAAGCATTAATAATGTCACAGTTCTACAGTTTAAGAATTGGAGCAGGTTTGTGTATGATGAGACTGTGTGGARGTTTGTCTGAATCTGCTCACATAAATATGCCTTTAGTTATAATTGCTCTTATGTGATTATTTTCTASAGCATTTTTCAAAACTTACAACCAGAAGACATCCAGATTTAAAATTAGTATGTTCTGAATCTAGTGCTGGTCCCAGAAACACTCTGCAAACAGCTGACCTATATTTACAGCAAGAACTGAAAGTCTGACTGAAATCAATGGCTTCCAAACAAGTATAATTACATGGTATTACACAACCAGGTCACAAAGCAGACAGGAGAGCTGCTCTAGAAATAAAAGACATATAAATTTCGAAGTTCAGCTTTCATATTTTATACTTATGTATTTCACAAAATTGAAAAAAATTAAATTTCTATATAATTATATAACTTAGGCAATGAATAGAAATGAAAATACATCAGGCCTCTCACATTATATCAATTTAAAAGTAAACATTCACATTTATAATTGCTTGCATATCAAAGGTTTCATTATTTTACCAACCAATGAAAATGGGCCATCCACTTTGGGTTCAGCTGCTGATTTATTATGAAACAACAAACATGAAGTRTGTTGTGCTTTATAAAAGTGGTGGCTTTTGCACTTGGGTCCTAAGTTAACGTGACCCAGTTACATGAAACAGCATTTTAAATGCAGTAAGTTCACAGAATGCAGCAGACAACTCCCACAAGTAGAGTGATCAGAAAACATACAGCTCAGAGCTAACATATCAAACAACAGATTGGTAAATAGGTTAGCTTTAATGGGATGGACTTGCTAGAAATTAATTTGAGCTTAAGAAAAACCTGTCACTGTTTTTCAGAAAAGCTCCAAAGGTTTAACAACATAGTTCATTAGCATCAAGCCACAAAAGCCCTGTGGATTTTTAAAAGATGTACTGGTACAGAGGCATCACTTGGAGAACAGGGAAAGCAGAGGTAAGCTATTATCCAGATTCTAATTGGAAGCTCTTTGCTTTTACTTCAAGGTCTGTTTTTGCTTCATCAATTAAAGCAAAACCAATTTGATTAAGAGACTAAAAAAACAGAAGGGGAATCAAGAGTGACTATTTGGAATCTGGTGGACMAAGTGGTTTGTCCCCTAAAAAATCCAGGGTGAGTAGCAAAGGAGTCAGAGGCAAATTTCCTCTGTTGTCTATTCCACAACATTTTCCAATTCAGGAAGGTCTAGAATATAAAAACTTTCAATGAAGCTATAATGCCTGTTATGTTYTCCAGTCAGAGTCATTCTTAGCTTTTTTCTACAATATCAGCACCATGGGGTTGATGCRAAGGGCAGACAGTTCAGCCAACTTTAAGAACAGATAATGGGCTGCAGATCAGTGATTGCACTTTTGTGTCAGTGTGCTTTATTTTGGAATACTACCTCTACTCTGGTTTATTGCTAAGACATGACAAATCTTGAGGATTTTAGACCACTTCAGAGTCAATATATAAAAGAAGAAATGGTGTTTCAACCATAACACAATGATCACACTTTAAACCARCAAACAAAGATGCATCTGAATGATTTAAAATCAATGTACTCACCACTTTTTTAGCATCTATATTTTGTGACTCACTYGATTTCTGCTTTCCAAGGTTTTTCAAGTAACTATGAACTTCTGAATCAAAACATTCAGCTCCATAAAATGCACTGCTCCAACCAGGACTACAGCCCTGAAAGTCAGGTAGATTGGGAGATGCCAAGTAGCTGTTTCCAGCTCTCTTTATCATGGCCTGTTCCTCTTCCTCTGTTTCTCTATTTTCTTCTGCAAAGCCTGGACTAACACCACAGCCATTGCTTTGTAAATATTGYTGTTCTTTTGCTATGGGGATTGTACTCTGCACACTCAATTCTTTTTTGATGTTATCCAAAGGTGACTCATCAAAATCCATTTCARCTAATGATGTGTTTATCATAGGCTCAGGCTTCACATGAAAGTTTGCTTCCCCTTTACCTAGAGAAGGTGTATGGGGGAAAAGAAATAATAGTCATGTGCTGCAATGAATGCTTTGTTAAACACAACACACACCAAACACTCTTAGGAGATTACCTATGTGCTCTAACAGTGGTCTTAGAAGCTTATTGTGACTTGAAATCTTTTTTCTCAACTAGACATTGTAAAATGATAGACGTTAAAAGTATTTCAGAAGCTTTTATTCCATACAGAGAGGGCAAGAATACTGGATACAGCCAAAGGGGACATAGATGTTAAACTTCTACTCCTACAGGACTMAATCCCTTGAGTTATGATGGGACTTTTTTGCAGTCCTAAAAGCACTGCCAACCTTCAGGGATTGAGGCAACAGTCAAAGATTGGTACAATGCTGACAGGGGCATTTATAACTGCCAGAAGTCTCCCTTTTCACTTGAGCAACCCTCAGGGCTTAGATWTGCCACCCTGGAGTCACACAAACCTAAATTACTGGTGCAAGGAAATCACACACTCCACAGTAAAGTCTAGCTCTGCATTTGCAATCATTCTRAGCCAAAATGGAAAACTGTAATATTGAACAACGGCAGCCAAATGCAAAATTACGAATATATGTTTTGCTGTAAAAAATAAACAATATAAGTGTACCTTGTGTAAAGAACACACATTTTCACTTTGTTCAAAACAAAGAAGTAGCCAAGTTTAAAAGCTGAAATTTGGATGAACTATCTTGAAAATAACCTCATATTGGTACAACAGCAAGCAAATAGAACCTGTCCATCAAAGCACCAAGCTTAGAAAGGGTAATGGTTTTGTTATAATATTGGGATTCACCAGTCCCAGCTCAGTTTTGAGTTCAGTTACTGAAAGACAGATATTTTGTAAACTTTCAATCAAAAGTATGCCATGAGAAATGTAAAACCCAAACTGAAGAAGTATAAATAAACAATCCACTAATATAGCAGACACTAGAATATCTACTCAAACACAAGATAGCCACATACAGCAGTTATAATTTTGGGAGTTTTGAACATACACATCTGTTTAAATAAAAGTAAACAAATGACATCCCACAAAGTAACATTGGGTCAAATATAAGCTTCATATAAGAGCCATTTATGTCCTCAAGGCATTGGTAATGTTCAGATTCAGTGAAAATGTCCATAARTGTTTAGGCAAGTGCTTTCCTGAAGACACAAGCAAAGTGTCTCAAAGCTCCTGTCACTGGTAGATTCCCAGCACACACAAAGATCTAGAAACATGAAGTCCCTTCTCACCCTCTTTCTGATCACTGSTTGCCAAAAAGCTTTCAGATTTCTTCACATCTTGGAATATATTGCCACACTTTGCTTCATCTGCCTCAGTTATGCTGAAAATACAAGRAGACTAAGAAAAATTAATGTTTCCTACACTGCTATATTTACATAAGTAAAATGAGATCTTACACGCAACTCTACCATGTATGTACAGGGCTTCATAGCATTTACCTACTTCGTAAAGTTTTCATGTTCTGCTCCAGTCRGTATTTTGCAATAAAAAAGAAATGTTCAAATGGCTATTCAAACACAGTAAGATATTTTCCTGTATAGCATTTGGCAAAATTCCAATAGAAGTATCAGAGCACACATGAACAGAAGGCATAACTCCAGGCATAAATTAAGACTGCAAATTAATGTAGTGGGKTTTTCACTCAGGATTTAACCTCTGGATAACAGTGACTCTAAGTCATCCCCAGCATGAATCATAATCACAATCTTAAATCAAAGAAGTTAATACTGAAAATAATCTTTGTCAAACTAATGTTAAGTAAGCAGTGTCKGAGAGATATTTTAAGACAGGCCTTGAATGTGATGTAGAAACCAGACCTGTATTCTTCATTGGATAATAATAAATTATGATCTTTTCATTYGCACTTTCAAAAACTACTTTGTAAYAAAAGTTCATTTAGAGGATAATCCCTTTACACAACTCAGTAATTCAGCTGCAAGAATTTAGGTTTCTCCTACCATATCACTGAACCAAGGATCTAACTTTCAAACAATTTTCAATATCTCCTTAAAAATCCCAAATGGGAAATAGACCAGAATACCAAGGTTTGGTATTTGGAGGCCATAATCTATTATCTCTGAACCTCACTGTAACGATTATACACCTTAAAATGATAGTTTTTCTAAACTGTATCTACTAAGCCTCTTTGTCAAAACTTCAAATTTGTAGTTCCAAAACCCCCCAAATTAACTTTGACACAAATTGATTATTGTTTTCAACAATCTTCAGCAAGAAGCTTTTATAAACATGCACTACATTTGGAGGCTGCAAGAAAACAAGAATTTTAAATTAATTTTTCAGGTAGACGCATATGTCATTGAAAATTAAATAAGAAAAATGAGAAGTTAATTAAGCTGKTTTTTCCTCATTTAACAGGCTACTTACAAAGGACTGCCAGAAGGAACACTGAGTCAAATTGAACCAGTAAAGCAAAACATTTCTAGCAAAGCTAAATTAATTTCCTTTTTCTTGGGTATAATTAGAACACATGATGTATAAAGAACTAATATCAAACAGAATAAGCAAACTGAACAGTAAGAACAATATACTTCTGATTAAACAGTCTCCTTCTAACAAGATTATGAAGTTCTCAGTCAATGGTTGTAACCAAAATTGATCAAAAATAGGTTTCCATTATTCAGCTATCCTTGGAGTTATAAGGCAGAGACAAGTGTACTAGAACTATTTTTGGTTTGTAGTAAAACCATTAAGCACTAATTGCCATGGAGAAAGCTTTGAAAAACCTCAAACTGTGAAATTAACAGTTTGCAGGAAACAAGTACAAACACCTGAAGAGAAACTGCATATTCTTTCATGCTTCTATGAAGTAGGCATAAAAGCATTAAATTCAAATGTAAGAAGGAAAGAGTTGAAAAACACCTACCATAAATGTGAAGATCTTCCTCCATTTACTACCTGATAGAGATTCTCCAGTAACTTTTCATCCCAGTAGAGGTCACAAAACTTCTCACAAATTCTATCAGAGAACATACCAAACTTAAATTCCTTTAAGTTTAAAATGAAGTTACCTTGTTTAAAATAAAAAGAACAGAAACAAACAAAAGAGGGAGAAAAAAAATTAATAACAATATCCTTATAAATCAATGAAAATAACATACAGAAGAAAATGCACATACCCATATCARAAACCTCAGCTCCATTCTCTAAATAACCATCAAATGCAAACTCCTCTTGTATAAGATGAATCACTTCCTGTAGTAAAGTGTCACTTGCTCTGTTCTGATGAGCCAGGACTTTATCATCAAAGAAATTACAATTGTCTTTATTCACTGAAGCACATGGTGTATGCTCTTGCTCATTGAAAAAACTGCCTATGCTGGTAGCACACTCAGTTTCTTGGCAGTTGGTTTGAATAACTGGGCTACTTTTACCAAACTGGTTCTGTGCATTAGTAGTGTCATGCTTTTGCACATTGCAAAGGGAGGCATCATYTTCTGTTTGCATGCTCATTTTGTAGCCTGCAAGAGCACTTGAAAGTAACACTGGCAAACTGTAAGAGCAATCATAAGCAATTCTTGAGCGAAGAGGCTTATTTGGTATTTGCTCTGATACAGCCAAATGTACTGGTACAAATGTCAGAACTCTTCTCTCCGAGTTCTGTTTGAGAATGATGTTATTTATGTGAAGAAAATTAGGAGAYGTAGGAGAAGCTAAGGAGCTGGAARGATCTTCGGGTAAAATGCTTTTCTCTTGSAGAATATGTGAGGAATCAGATGGTGATGGTAGCGTTACTGTAGAAGTAAATTTATTGCCTGAGTTTTGTTCTTCTGAAGACAACTGGAATGAGTGGCTTGGAACTTGTAAATCACACTCAGGTGTTTCAGGTACAGTTTCAACAACATCAGTATCCTCAATACCATAGCTTTTAGAATCTTCTMTACATCTTGATTTGTTGTGGTCCATATTCTTTTCTTTTCTTGTCTCTTTCTTGAATTGCTCAGGTGTGTGAACCTCTCTGGAAAAAAACAAAGATTTTTTTCAGGAAAACTRAATTAGATTTAACACTGAAGTTTAAGCTTTAACTTATTCTTCTTTAGGATATACTAACTTTGTTATATTTGCATCTCGTTGCAGAATAATAGGCTTGAAGTGAGTTGCAGGAGAGGTGAATGCAACAGGTAATGTAGCTTTCTCACAATTCACTGAAATCTGGCATGGTACTGGTCCTTTAACTGCTACAAGTTTACTTTCACTGGTAAAAGGCACAAATCCTAAAAACAAAAACACAGTAAGATRATCAACATGGAAAATAAAAATGCAAGGCAAGCAACAATCAATTTAGACAGAAAACATTAGAGTATTGCACTGAGAAAATCTTATTTGAAGAATTGAACTAGAGAACTATAAACCAGAGTAAACATGTCAGAACCTGGATGCTTACCTAGACTTGASTCTGAAGGGTCCATTTCACGTTTCTCATTTTTAAATTCAAAAGCGACATGATCTTGAGACAAGACTTCTTCCTCAACAGCCTAACAACAAACATTGRAGCCCAAATTGATGTTACTAACATTTTATTTTTTCAAAATCTGCTCAGTACATTATTTAAAAAAACCCTATCCTCATACATAGGTAGATTATTGCAAAGCAATAACCTAGTCACGCGAAGGTGAGAAATTAAAAAAATTACATACAGAAGTGTAAGGACTGGTAGAACTGTTTAGAAATCTTTAAAACTTGGTGTTTCATATCAGARCCTTAAGGTAATCAAAGTTTTGAACAAACTCAGTTCCATGGATTGACTGAATCCTGAGTAYATTRTATACACACATTTGAAACTAACAGAACCCAACAATTACATAGTCATTTCTTCTGAGGGGTGGTAAATAAAAAGAGAGACTATGAAACTAGTCACTTATTCTTCACAGATTGTGGAGTCAGAGCATCACAATCTGTGGCAAGATTATTCCAACAGAAAGAACTAGGAAAAGGCAATCTTACAGTCTACTTGAAAATACATGAAAAAAAACCTACCAAACCAACCAAAAAGCCACAACAACAAAACCAAACCCACAATCTAGCTACACTTGCAAGGGAACAACTCTTACTGGAATGCTTTTACAGAATTACTTGAAAAAAACATACAGAATTAAAGAAAGGTGGCACTCTTACCTTAAAAATGGGTTTACCCAATAATGTCAAAATATTTTTGCTGTTTATACCTTGTTCAAGTAAATAATGGTTGCAGGTCTAAAAAAAAAGTAATTTTCAGTCAGTAAATAATTTTTCAGTCAAGTGAGGTATTCTTGGACAAGGACAAAGTCAAAATAAGTAGTCAATTAGAAGTAATCTAAGTTTAGGAAGTCTTGTGAACCTTGTACAAATCCAAGTACCTTGACAATTTCAATATAAATTAAAAACACACCCCTCTGTGTCCCTAAGGAGGTAACTTTAAAAACAAAACCCAAAGTGATTGGTTAAGATTTAATTAGATATCAGTCTATTACAAGCATTAAATTATTATTTTGCTTTTAAAATCACTAAAATGAGACCTTAGACACAACTACATCTAGTCACCTTAATTGCAGCAGTTACAGAAGGTCTTTCTTCAGGGTTTTTCCTTGCCATGTCCAGAAGTAGTTTTTTTAATTTTCTTGGCAATACTAGCTTGTGACTTGGTGGAACACTGTATTTTGCAGCCATCCACAGAACTGCAGCAACACCATAAACACAGACCTATTGGTATAACATAAGAGACAGGAAAGATTTTAACAGACTAAAAARGCCTCCACTTCAAAAACAATTCTAGTAAATTATCCGAAAACTCCCCCCATTCCCTGCCAAAAAAAGGAAAAAAAAAATTACTAGAGCTTTCAAAGTAGATTGYATTTGGCTTTTGAGGGTGCTGATGAAAATCCCAGCACCTTTCAAAATCTATTTGTTATGCATTCAGGGCCAATAACAGCAGCTATTTTTCTTCTGTTGGAGCAACAGACATTAATTGTCTTATTCTTCACCTAGGGAAGTTATTCAGGAAAATCGTTTTTTAGAACTATTTTGAAGAATTCCTTTCCATGTAAAAATATTGCTGCAAGCTTTAGAGTTGTACCATAAAACCTGGCCAGATGCAATTTACTTAAAAAAGGTCATGATAATTCAGCAAGTAAGTGGCACACAGTAATTGCAAGCAAGCCAGCACAAGTCATATTTTATAGAGAAGATTACACCTGTCAGAAGAATGAGGCACTGCATATTTATTTTAGCAATTATTGTGCTACCTGCAGCTAGACCAATTGAAGTTGCCCCAATGAGGGACCTTGAAAAGGACTTGGTCTTTACCAAGCTTTTTTGTTTCATTTGAAGAATGACCATTTTCAGAGTCAGATTTAGTCCACTTAAGGCTTAATTTTCATATGTGAGCATGTATTATGAATGCAATTTTAACAATTTTTAAGTACCATACTTTACATTGYCTCTGAAAGACATTAAAAAGGCTCAACAGACAGAATCCAAGCACAGTAGTAAATAATGTGGGCTCACAAAACAATGTTTTCTGGCATTCTTTTGAGCAAAGTGAACACCAATGAACAAAGCATAACAAGGAAGTTCACTATAAACAAAATAATCTGTGAACCATTTCAACTATGGGAAAAAAGATACTAAACACAAGTACAAAAATACCTGAAACAGGAGAAAGTGGCTCAATYAAAAGAAAAATAATTTTCTTCCCCTTGGGCTCAGAATTTCAAATTACCCTGAATTTATTTATTYAGGAAAACCTTGCCATCTAATCCATCATATCCTTCAAAGAAAGTTTCTTTTACTGTTATTGTGACTGGCACTACACAATCTTCATTCCCATACCAAAATTTGAACTGAATGTCCAAAACAAGAAAATGATACAATTGTCACCTTGAAAAAGGTGAAAAACATCAGCTTATTCTATACATAATGTTGTAGAAAAACAAGGAAACAGATTACTTCAGATATTCTAAAGAAAATGAACAGAGCATACAGACTTTAGGATTATTAACTTCTATTGGCTGATGAAACCTCTGACAGTATTATAAATATACAGAAATACAATACAGTATTATATTTCAGGGTTAGTTTAAAATTCTGAAGCCTTTGAAAAACCAGTACGTTGGGTCAAAGCAGATTAAGAAAAAGYGATTTTAAGGAAGATATACAAACATTTTCTAGTTATAAATAGCTTTACAGAAAACTGAATGTTTTTGGTAGATTTTTATGAACTTTTATTTTCTGATTCATGATTATTATGTCTAATTCCAAAGAAATCATGTGACACGAGGTACATATTACCTAACCTCTTTTCTTGTTACATAATAGAAAAGTACTGTAAATTCTGTTCCACTAACTTTTAAGATCACTGTGGTACAGTTTGAAATTCAAAAGTAGTTGCAGTGGAGACATGTTCACCTGCTATTTGACATTTTTATTATCTTTGTTCCAAAAGCTCCTTATGGCTTTTATCTATAGCAAAAAGCTCTGAAAAACTATATTGGAAAAAGACATAATTCATAATGTTCCCATAGTAAAAACATACTGATAATAATATTTTTTATCCAGTCTTCTAAATGCGAATGTTTGGGCTTTTGCCCAGACAGTCTAAAGTACTGATCTTACTGTGACCTTCAGAATGTGAAAACATGACTTCTAACAAACTGAAAATAATTAAGTCTCATGGAAAACYATTGAATAACAGATTTTTGGCAGCTACTCCAAGAATTCTGGAAGGCAAAATTATAGAAGCAACTAATTTTATGAGAGATCAAGATATTAAAAAAATCCCTACAGATAACCAAGAAACATTAGGAGAAAAGAGAAATAGTAACACAATCTTAGAAAAGTTTAGCTTTCTTCTTAACTAGCAGAGATAAAGCTGTCCTTTGATAAAATACAAACCAACCTACATAACCTACCACATTACCTTTTCAGTATCCACATCCTCTTCTTCAATTTCAGGAGCTAAATAAAATACATCACAAGAKTCTAAATGAGAAAAGAAATCAGAAACAAAAGGTAAGATGTTTGCTTTCTTCTCCAGTTCTCCTGCAAAGAAATAAAATCTGAGCATGCAATGTCTTACTTTACCTTCAGCTTTTGGAGCAGCAAAGAGAATCTCTCCATGGTAGTCAATCAGCACAGAGTCCAAACACAAGACCACTGCAAAAAAAAATCACAAAAGGGCAAGGCACAATAAGTATCTGTTCTTGTAACTATTTGGCATTAATAAAAATAAATAATTTTTWAAAAGAATTTGCAGCGTCACAAATTACCCTATGATAAATGATGCTTTAAATAACACATGCTAGAACAGACACCAGCCAATAAAGACASAATAGCTGTGTAATTACTCAAAGCAATTTCTGCAGAACAAAGACAAGAAACTGGAAGTTTATCCTCTTTATACCCAGCACTAAAAAGGAAAGTCAAGAGAGAAATAGAACAAAAAGAAAGAAATGTAACAGGTAGATATACTCTAGTCCTCTCACAAGGCAGCAATAAAAGACAGTCAATTTGTCTTAAGCATTTAAGTTTCTCTTCCCTCCTTCAACCCCACAAAAATACAGGATCATCATCTGGAGAAAGCTGAGACACACATGGCCAGATCCAAAACTTCTCCAGGTGCAACAGGATTTGCAGACCACAAATTATTTTTCACAAATAAATACAATCACATCTTCTCAGTGAAGAAATGTTACATAGGTCAGTATTTGCAAGGCCATGAAATTTTCCATTGCTAACAAGGACTATAAATAGTTCATATATAGTCCTATATTTAAATACTAGGAATAAAACTATTTAAATAATCTGAGGTCTTCAGGAACTTAACATTAAAGTAATGAAGTCATGTTATGCAAATCTGGTGTTGAAAACCTTGTGACAACACTGTATCCACCTGTTTGCTAACCTCAAAGCACACTTGAATTTAACATGTTTCAATATATTAAACGAACGGGACACTAATGTAGTCCTCTATTTCTAGACTACCATCAAATGCACTGTTTTCTWATTAAAATCTAAGTACTGGAAGCATAATTTCTTAAATTTAATAAGAGATTAAAACATTAAATGCATTAATTATGAAATAAAATATTAAARATGTCTAAGAGAAACCTAAATATTAATTTATTAACAAATAATTAATTGAACAGGACTAAGAGGCAAAAAATAAAGTAAGGAAAAAATGCAATAATACCTTTGCTYTTCTTGGTTACCTGTACAAAACACATCTAAAATTAAATTTTCCCCTGTGCTTAACATAAATAAGGGCTTCTCTACTACCTTCAATAATATTTTAGCTGGACCTGAAGTAGATGTGTTGAAAAGCAAAGCTTTCCCCAAGGAGGACCTTTGCTGGTTATTTCTGCAGAAGCAGCTTCATGCTCACTTGTCTTTGTTTGTCAGCAGTTAATGCCTCTGGCCCTGCTCACACAAACCAGATCTCAGCTTGTTCAGTACAATGTAAAAATTCACACCTGGGCTCCCTGAATCGCCCATGAGCAACATGTAAGCAACRTCCTCTGATAAGAGGAAAGGAATTAAGCAAAGTCCCAGTGGAGGTTACAAACAACTCCTGTAGCAGAGTTAAATKAAAAAATACGTGAACAGAAGGCTAGCTTTGGGGTATGTTTTCTTAGCCAGATAACTCCTGCTTAGGATAATGAAAAAAGTGTAATCAAGGAAGGATTTGGAGGAAAAGACTATCTATATGAATAAATAAAAAGTAAGTCAGCTTCATATATTTAACTATGATTCATCAGCTACCAGTCTTACTCAACCATTGTCAAGACAAAGGATATTTTAACAATATATATTCAAAAAACCTATCAGCTTCACCCTTAGCATTAATCAAAAGGAATGTCGAGAGAACTTCATATGCGTAGGCACTGAAATAGTAACTCACTATAAACCTTTACAACAATGCACAGCTCCCCTCAGAACAGGCAGAGAATGCTCTTGCAGAAACATTCTAAATCTCAAACCAATATCCAACTTCAGGTAGCTTTATTTGTCAAATATGGAATTTTGGAAGTAAGGTGTTTTCCATTTTGTGGTTTGTATCATTATGTTTACTTCTACAGGCTACATAAGGTTCAGATAACAACTCAGTTGTCAGATGACAACTTTTAATATTTTTAGGACATGCATTTGGATGCATGTGAGTGCAGTAACACAAGCCGGCTAAACATATTACATTAGAATCTGAGCCATTATGTGCAGTTATCTGAAACCTGTAGAAACATTAGGAACATGCTATGAGGCTGAAATAATCCTTCTATTGCAAGGTATATTAAATACTTAGCTTWATGGGCAACAATTCTTAAAGTGCTCAGAATCTTTGTTTATGGCTTATTTCCTTTTAAGCAGTTTTATATYATAAAAGATAAAATAACTAAAGCTGAAATCCAAAAAGATGCAGTACATTTTCTGAACATTACTATCYAGTCAATTATATTCACTTATGGGCTTCAAATCTGTATTCTCAAAAGCAAGGGTTTTTTTTTTTTTAAATCAAGAAAAAGAAAGGAAGGGTGACAGTGGTGCAAACCTCGGCTCTTATTTATCAGAACTGCTATAGGTTTATCATTGGTATAAGCTAAACCATCATTCATAAAGTCMATGGAAATTTAGGATGGTCTCCTGAGTCACACACAACATAGTCCAATTTTGTCAAAGARCAGTTCCCCCTTCCTCTCTCAGAAGTTTACTTCTGATAATTCCTCTGTAAACTGAAGCATAGGGGATGTGGAAGCAGTAACACCATGACAAGATCCTGGGTGCTTTAAAATGACAAAGCTCTGCATTGTAGAAAATATGTCAGGAATCATTTGTCACAAAGAAATCCAGGCAAAAGAGTAAGCTTTTTGTTTACATATATCTATCTATCTATCTATCTATCTAAAACTTATTTCCTCCTGCTTGATACAAGTCTCAATGGTTTCCCTTAAAAGTTACAGTACAGACTTGCCACCCCCAAAGGTCTAAAATTTTTTCTCTGCTTGAAGTTAAAGATTGATTTCTGCTGCAAAAGCCATCAAAACTCAGAATAAGGGGAAAAAAAGACATTCATCTATATATGGAAAAAACCTCCAAATCAAATTTTATCACAATTTATGAGAGTCAAAACAGAAATATTTCTTATTTTCTGCATGCAAAATGAAAGTCACGATCCTTTCAATCAACAGAATAAAGGAAACATTAACACAGTGAACATAAATAGCAAGGCAAAATATTTTATGATAATTAAGACTATACCTGGATAATCTATGCAAGTCTGCAGAGTACATAAACACTCATGACATAATGCCCAGAGTTCATAGTCTTTCAGAGGCCTACCATACCAGGACAACAGGAGTTTTAGAGAGATCCACTGAAAAAAAGAGTGAGGATGCAGGTTATAAAAATTATCACGAATTAAAAACATGCACTGATGCAACAAAAAGTAAATCTTAATATAAAACATACTCAAAAAGTAAMAAGAAAATACATTTATTGCACTTGCTAGTAATGAATTATTACTACTTATTAAAAAATATGACATAAATGAATCAGTTGTTTCTTAATTGCTTCAGGACGAGTGAGCTATCTGAAAGCTCTTTCWTACCATTTTAAGACTCTTAGAATGTCCACTATGTAATGGATCTATTTTATGATGAAACATAATTACATAATTACAGGGACAACACCTAGACTGAAAAACATAAAAATTTCAAATGATTGCCATAAACAAAACAGTCCCACATTCAAATCCTGATTTACTCTGACAGTTGCTTTACATGTCTTACCTTAAAGATTTCATCAACAGCTCTTGTTCTTCTGTGAAAGATGTTCACAATATTGACAGAAGTAATGACAGATTTATTTGAAGTCCAAGCACATTATTTTGTTTTTAATCACTGGCTGTTCAATTTGTAGTAATAGCATTTCTTTTTCTGACTATCAATTTAGCTTTTGATACCTGGCATAATACCTTAACGTGACAAAGATACTACTCCATGGAAATTAACTGTTCTTCAGAAACATGCTTTATATTTTGTGATTTTTTATTTTTGGGGGGTGGTGTGTGTTTATGTGAATCTAGGAACTTGAGATTTACAGTAGWGCACAGACATCTTCCTGATCAAACTGTGCTAATGGAAAAGCTTATCTCTAGTAGTGGCTCTTGACATCAGCTGCACTTTATGATCTCTGTTCATCTACCAAAGGAATACTAAAAAATTCACTGTAGACAGAAACCTCTCAGTTAGAGCAACCCAAGGAACTCTTTCAAACAAGAGCACAGCACATTTTCTCTTGCATATGCAGTCCTGAGAGAGTGAGCTTCAGGCCATGTTGGGGAAAAGAATTACCAGAAGTAATTCAGGATTAACTCTGGAAAAAAACCAAACACCACATCCTCAAAAAACCCCAAACAAACAAAAACCAATCAAATAAAAAAATCAACCAAACCAACCCAAAAAACCCAAACACAAAACTGAAGCACAGGAGACACACAAAAACCCTTCTGAATGGTTTTGTTGCTTTTACAGACACCTTTATATCCCAATCAGTATTTGTAAAATGCACACAGAYGAAGGATCTCTCCCACACACACAATGGCAGTACATCATTAAGKTTGACAAATCAGCCTCTGCACTGTCATTTACTAAAGTCAATTTTTCATTATCTTGTCTATGAAACACCCTTTACTGAGATGCTCTTTGGATTTTATCACGAAATATGCACTGAGGAGACTACTGCATTGGCTTTCATAAAGTTCAACAGAAATAGTTTCAGTGCAATCTATGGAGAAAAGAAGGACATTAATTTCTGTAGCTGAAACTTTGTTGATAATTTTAACTGAAGACCTTCTCAAAGAACACAATACTTTAGGCCCGTATTGTTTAAATACTCTTTGAAGGTGAACCAGATAAACTACATTTTTAAAACAAAATATGTTAGGAAACATACCTTTTGATTTACTGAAAATGTTTCATATTCTGCCTACCTCTAACAGATAAAAAAAGAACTCAGTGCTTTTATTCTTCTATCCTGCATTGTGGCACATTGTAAAAATTAGTAACTTCAGCATAGACAGATTTGAAGCCAGGTGATAAGATTCAGTTCCATTCTCSCATTTTGCTATCACCAGCACCCTGGAGTGCAAAATTCTTTCATCCATGTGTTCCTTTACTATATCTAGAAAAGTAAACTCTTGAACTGTCTGATAAAAAGCCATCAATCACACAGCAGGAAGGAAAAGGACAGAAAGCCAAAAGAATGAATTAGTCTAGRGAGCACATAAGATACAGCTTCACACTGTTGATAAATTGCTATCCCTGAGCAGCACTGTTTCCCTCTCCAGAGCACCCTGGTTCTCATGGGCCTCAAGTGCCTTTGCTCACAGACACTTTACAAAGAAAGGAGCAGTCAAATCTTCAAATTAACCCCGCACAGCTGACCTGAGTGAGGAGAAATTATAAGAGAAATTACAGGAGAAATTTCAGAGACTGACCAAAATACCAAGAAGGCCTTGGGATTTGAGAATTTTCTTCTAATAAGTACACACTAATGCCACATGTTTCCCTGTAAGAGAATCCCTCCTCTTAATGTCTCTAGAAGCTCTAAAAGCTGCAATGAAGAAAGATGGACTTCCTTTACTGCATATACAAATCACCTTTCACTTCAGGAGAAAGTGATGAATGGCTAGCCAGGGAAAAAGAATCCCTCAGTAAACTGGAGACTGAAGTTTGTTGTACAGCAGAAAGCTGCAAAGTATTTCTCATCACCTCTGGGATACCCAAGCCCTTTAGATTAAGAAAGAAATGACAGAAAGAAATTTAGGCATGGCAGGAAAGTAGAAATAAATCCTAAGAGCAGCAGCAAAAGTTTATGATAAAAAAGAAGTGTCAATGACAGATTAGAAAATAGAGGATGAAGAGGCACCAGAAAAACCTGTCTTGRAAGAAAAAAGTATGTAGGGAAAGCAAATCTTAGCAGCAAAAAGAATCACTGCTATCCACAGGATGGCCTAATCAAACTTAATCAGGAAAAAAAAAAAAAGGATTCAGTTTGGTTACAGATTGTTGAATTTATTTAAATTGTTTCTCATTGTTTCTCTGGCAATCATTCTAAAGAAATAAGAAACTTCAAATGTAATATTAGTTGGTATTTGTATGCTGGTTGGTCTTCTGTCATGCTAATAACTACCTACACTGCTATTGTCTCTAACTATAATTCCCATCTCTCCTCATCGTGATCATATAAAAGATTAATTTTATTCCTGAGAATAGAAATAAATACTTGAGAAGGTAATTCTTCTAGTGTTCTAGCTATTCCAAATTCTCACCTTCCTACCCCAGAAAGAGAAATGTGGAAGACATCAAATAAAAATGAGGGTTCAGACCTACTGGGGACTTGTGCTTCTGACACCTTGCAGAAGTTAYCCCATGTAGTCAAGGTACATGACAAGACATGTTTCATCCCACATTTGCATTTGTGGTGAAAAATGCAGCAGTCTTGTTTGAACAGTTTTCAAAGGAAAAAGAATACCCTTCTCAACCTACGGTTATGAGGTAACAAATAAAGTTATTAATGCAATGCCCAYGGTATCTCAGCTTTAAGATATTTTAACGCAATGCACCTTCTAACCCCACTGAACCTTGGCTTAATAAACATTTAAGCATGAAACTCCTTATTCAGGCATGCCTCATGTTTGGCTGTTTTGTTTTTAAATGCAATTCTCTGATGGCTATTACTATTTCATAAAACAAAACAAAAATCCACTCAATCACCAAGAAAAAAAAATAAATGAAGTATTGGAAAATATACGATTAAAAGGTTTCAGTCAAACCATCTGTAGCATGCATTGTTTCTTATCTACCTATTCACATAKTGTAGCAAACTCAAGACAACTATTCAGCATTTACATGTCCACTTCATTTAAACCATTAATATTAAYATTGATTTAAAACATTTATTAATATATTATCACCAGTGAAACTGCACCAAAGAGGAAACAAAATTATAATCTAATGTTTCTTTCCAATTTTCATGTTCTACCAGTCCTTTTCATAATAGAAATTATATTTCCCAGTTTTTAAAGTAAGAAATTTTGCAGCATAGAAATTTTGTCAGAAAATATTAAAAAACCAAATGAGCCATTATTRCCTATAGCTATATCCTCGTGCCATTTTGGTTTATGCTTTTTAAACCTTACTTGCTGGAAAAGTGATGGATTTTTTGCAGTGCTGCAAAGATCATTTAACAGATCTACTTAATTGTTGGTAACAGAATTGTAAACCCAACTTTTAGTAAAGCATTCACACTGTGCAAACATACTCTTCCCTGTGAACATAATGCTGGCATGTTTTAAATAGCCAAAGCAAGATTTTCATCATTCTTTTCTTAGCAAGTATTATTCTGGGAATTGACAACTTTTCTTTCCTTCAAGTGTTATTTCCCCAGTGTTAAAGTGTCAGCCTCTAGCTACATGGCTTTTCACTTCTCTCATGCTTGACAGGGTATGAATGACCAACAGAAAATAAACTTGCACATGCCAGGTTCCCATTAACCCTTCCCAAGTAAAGGCCATAGCATTTAAATCACAGAGAAACATTTAAAAGTATTAGAGATGAGACACACCTGATTGGAATGAAACTGGTTAGAGAAATAAAAGATCCCCACTCAAACTTGAAGTGAAAAATATTTATTTAGGGCATGCAAAACTATAAAAATTACTAGGAAAATCCTCACAAGATACATTGCAGTAGCCAGACAAAAGCAAGCAAGTATTTTTAGTAATGCTTACTAGCAGTAAAGCACACAACAATAAGAAGCAATGCTCGAATATTAGAAAAATATTGTCCACTGGAGAAGTACTGACAGGCAAGAAATCTGTCTGTTCTCCAGAGTAGACAAGGTTGATCTTCAACCGGATGGGGCTGGAATTGCACCTTCTCTAAACAACACAAAATATTGAAAGGAATGTTAGAGATACTATTCTAAAAGMTCTATTTGCTGCAATCATGCCAATCTGTTATAGAAAACTGGGGGAAAGAGCAGCACAGCAAGTCTTCTGAGGTGTTTTCTATTTACCTCACAAGATAGACTTCACATTACCTGGGGCTTCACACTTCTTGTGCTTTTGCAGCAAATGAACAAACTGAGACTCAGGTTTTCTTAAAAAAGTACTTGGTAAAATTTTGGACACTGGGAACTTGAGAGAAAAGTATCAGTTGCACTCTTGTCATGTAAGGGATAGCACAGCACAGCTTTTTTTTTTCCAGTAGTCAGAAGGTAAAACAGAGGCAAAACCTGCTATGTTTTGGAAGCCTGAGGAATAAATTCTTTTTTTCAAAAGAAAAAAAGAAGCTGAAAGCATTAACCCACTTCATTTCTCCAAAAAGACTTGTAATAAAGTCGGCTATACAGTTCAACTACTACTAACAATGAATGAGCTTCCTTCAAGGCTAGAAATTCAGCATTTCAGGAAGCGATTTCAGAAACCAGGGCGTTGTTAATATATTTAAAGGTTTTCTTTTATCCCTGAAGCAGTTAAATAATCAAAGAAGACTTTATTATGTCTGGTTTTTTTTTTGTTTTGGACCAGCCAGCAAGGTTTTTTCTAAACAGCACATTTTTATGTGGTAGAACTTGAACATTTACTGGAATAATTTACAAAAAAAGAGAATATAGAGCATGAGCCTATCAAACATTTTTTCTAYTGAAAAGACAACTATAAACCTCTGATATCACAATGAATCACCACCCTGCTGTCTTCATTTCAGATCCTGTGTATTACAACACTGCTTATTAGGGTACCTGGAATAAGAGTTACCTTTTCTAATTCACTGTGGTTGTCCTGTGAGATCAGTGGGAGCAGGATAACGTCTGTTAATAAGAGCCTACTTGTTTGCAAGAATGAAATTCTGTTCAGGCTGAAAGAACACTTTATTTAAATTGATGATGAAATATTTGAAGAAAAAGACTTCAGAAAAATGGAAGAATAACCTGAAAATGTATTTTGGTTTACTTTTCTGTGTATCAATCTCAAGTGCTGCTGCACAACAAGCAAATGAGGTTCACTAAAACTTTTAAATTCATGCAAGAATTTTGGAAAACTGTAATTCTGTAGAAGATTATTTTCTTGAAACTACCTTCATGTACCCAGACTTAAACTTTTGCCCTCGTAATCCAGTAAGAACAGAATATAGGTCTTATTTCAACATTTTTTTCCTCCTTAAGAAAGAGCCCCTATCACTACACTCATATTCGTAGATGGTGGCAGAAAAAAATTTTTTAAAAAAGGATGTGTATACGATAAATGGATCATTTCTCAGTGTCTGAAGAATGCTCTTGCAGGGTTTAAAAACTAAATAAAGGATTCAATATGCATACAATGAATAAACCCCTTGGAGGGCAAAACCATTCCACTTGGTACTTATCCATATTTACTATCTGCCGAACTATGAATTTAATAAGCATGCCTATTGAGGGAGAAAAGACAGGAAAGGGAAAAAAAGTTAGGACAGATTCTTCAATTTGCACTAGTTTTTGAGCTATGATGAAGCAAAGGCTCTTTACACACTTGACAATTCTAGGTTAGTGCTCCRGTGGAGGTGTTAAGGCAAGGCAAAAAGAGGGATGACAGAGACTGAATGTAACCCTAAGTGCCACTGCATGGGTGGCTGGAAGATGGGCTGCTAGGCAAGGAGAACAAGGGTGACTTGCAGTAGACATGCAAGGAAAATCCCAGCATCTTCACCTAGGAATAATTTCTGGAATCAAAACGTATGAAGTTTGTGCTGCTCATTTTTATCCTGCCACAACAAAGCTGGACAAGCATAAACCAGCCTGCAGTTTTAGCCAGCAGCTCTCCTACCACRGGGATTGTTTACAACTCTGAATGTGGCACAAAAGAAAACCATCTAGTCAGAGACCAAACTTGTCCACCCTGAGATATGCAATTTGAGCAGAAAAGAGACCACACTACAATTATCTATCAACAAATTCTGGTAGATTCTCCCTCTCTTATGYAGCAATTTATAAATGCATGAGACAACATATCCATCATACTGTGCACATATTTAAATTCTATAGTGAAACATACATAACCAACAAGGACCGCAATTTAAGAACACAGAACAAATATAGAATATGTACAATTTCCAAAAACTTAAATGTACATGTACGATTAAAAAAAAAGTGGGCTCTATCCTCCTGAAGCTGATGGGATATTGCCATTGATTTCAATGAGGTCAGGTTTACAGTCTGGAATTCTGCAATTTTCATAAGCACCTGGGAGGTTCACTGCAAGGTAGTGTACTTTAGGCATTGACAGTAACATTAAGAGTAAAAAATATATGTATGTTTTGGTCATCTCTTACAAATGTAATCAGCTATTAAGGAATGCTGCTCTGACACACTAGCAAGTAGATTCTATTTGTAAAAAAAAATAAAAAATTAAAATGGAAGTTGATTTCACAATAGCATAAATTTCACTGTAGYGCTTTACTTTTTAATTAAAGAGGAGAAAAGGATCACCATGTTTCCAATATTAACTCTTAAAGTGTGCAGACTAGCAAAATCCAATTTTCTGGGATGCTAAAGGGGACAAGGGGGGAAGAAATCACACAGTACTTAAGTCATCTCATCTCCACATAAGTGACTACAGCAACTATATAATGAAGACTTTATTTTTACTACCTGCTCATTACTTTTGATTTCTGAACCTCTGCCTCCACAAAGATTATCTTCATTATTGTTTGCACTCATCACACCGTTGTTTAATTCTGGCGGCCTAATTAGGTCTGATCCATATTTGCTCCCACTGGGTTTTGTTGTTAACACTGAATCCATCTTGTTAAAATGTGGTTCGTAATTTTCATTTGATCCTTGAAAAGTTTCAGAACAGTCTTCCAACACCATGTAGTTGTCTAGCATTTTTGCTCCAGCAATTGACTGATTTGGGCCTTTTAGCATCCCAGCTGGTTTTAGCACTTCCGAGGTGGCACCAGAACAGTCTTCTTTGTGACCAGATAAAGAAAAACCTATCTTCTTACCATTAATAAGGGAAACATGTTCTTCTAGATTCAGGCCAGACACCTGTGTGCATATACATGAAGCTTTTAAATGATGATCATCAACTTGCTGATTCTTTGATTCTATTTCTGGTGGACTACTGACAGCAAATGAATTAAGATTTCCCTTTGAAAAAACAACCTCATTATTATTGTCTAGAGGTAGTGACTCTTGTGTTAGGAAGTGATTTTTCATATCTAGTGGTCCACTGTTGGTTACAGAAGTAAAAAAGTTATTTGTATCTGCAAGTTCAAGTGGTAACTTTGGAAAGGTTTTCATTTTTCTCAAAGAACCTTTCTTAAAAAGGCCATCTCTCTCCAGGTCAATAACACATGATTTTATATCCAAAGCAACACTAGCAAAACTGTCACTATACACTGCATGTTTGTCCTCTTCTTTGCTCTTTTCAGTTTGAGTTGTAAGTTGAGAATGTTGAGTTTTCTCATTATCCAGATCAATTTGCATTTCCTTTAAACCACTTTCTCTCCCAGTCACCATGGTAACTACAGAAGAGTTGTTATGACAGGCAGTCGTCACATCTTCCACTGCAGACGAATCACCTGCTATGTTGTTTTTCTCATTTGAATATAATTTAGAACCCAAACTTCTCTGAGACATTCTTCCCTTCCACATGTTATCACAGACATCTAGATACAAAAACAGATGCTTATATTAAATGTGTATTCAAATCTTCTAATCTCTCCTAGTAAATCTTTATATTGCTTTTTCTGCCATTGCTGTTACAAATCTTCAGTATGTTACACAAATTCTCTATTTCTGAACAAATCACTTTGAATCATAAGGGACACTCTAAATATATTATATTAATTAAGAGTTGCATGTCCCCAGTTCCCCACCACCAATCTGCAAATATTTAATAATGATTTGTTGGAATCTAGAAAGAAACCTATAAAAGCAAAGCACACAAGCACAGTCTTTTAAAAACCATTACATATGTCAAGCAATCTAAAATTTTAGGCTAAATACATTTTGAGGTTACCTTGAGAAGCACCAAATGATTCAATTGAAAGAACTCTTCTTCCAACAGCAGATAAACTTCGACAAATATTACTTGATGAAGCAATCTTCATTTTTTCTTCACATAATGACAAAATGCTCTAGAGAAAATTAACGTTAAATACATTTAATAATGAATAGATTTGTGAATTTTGACATGAATGATGTTAACTCCCACAGTACATCTGAATTTATATGATGCTACATTGGAGGTCTTTCTTCTACAATTCTTTATGCTGCATGTTTCTATTATGTGGTTAAATTAGTTTTATAATTTCAGTTTTTACCATGGGCTATTATGAAATCATTTAATACAATTCAAGTTTTAGCCTACAGTTAGAACCTCAAGGACAACTGATAAAATTTATCTTAAATGTTATCCTTTATGAATAACATCATGGAAATGCAAAAAGCTAGAGCATTGATTACTTTTTTAAACAGCCAGTGATGAACTTGAATTCAATGACACAGGCAGGATGATGGATACTTTTATTACTGAAATTACATTGAAATTAAACCCTGAATCTTTAAAAAACTGCAAAATACAAATATCTAAAAAGCAATATTCCTAGTTAGAGAAAGCAATCATTATCAGATCACAAAAAGTAACAGCACTTCATATCTCTACTCTGTAGCCTAAACACCATTTGACGGCATTAGCACTGGTCTCACACACAATTAACTACAGATATTTACACATTTAAAAATCTGTCCCTTTGGGCAGGAAGTAGAAGAGAGCTGCCTTTCCAAATACRTCCCACTATTTCCTCAGTAACTATTCCTAGATAAAAACTGATAAAGGGAGATGCTCTCACTTGCTCATTAACCCACTCAACTACTCCTCTGCTGTTGCGCATGGAAGGAAGAAATTGGCACTGCTGGTCACATATGGGATTAAGGAAGGACAGGAAAAAGGGAGAGATATCCAATTGTGCTCAAGTCTAGCAAAATGCCTAGAAAAGTCTATGTTTTTTTCCCTCCAAATAGCTCCCCCAACTCTGTTCACCMAAGGAAGTGTCCAAAGGAAAAGGACCAGAGAGAACATGCCCACAAACTGACCTTTATGTATTACCCTAGACCAAATATTCTTGGGCAGATGTAAGAAGTCAGCAACAGCTTTCAGGGCCTACAGAGCACTTGGAGATGAGAGAGTGCTATATAATCCCTCCTCTGACTACTCAGAAGTAAATGAATAGAAATAAAATAGCTGACCAAGCAGGCTCCATGTCAGGTAAAGTCTCCTGCCGGGGCAGTCCTCAATCAGGGAGTATTTTTTTGCTTTATAAAAATGAATCTGTTACTTTTTCTGTTGCAGCACTCTTTCTGCAAAGTATTRACCATAGGTGCCATAACATTTAGAATACAGCTCAGGAAATGAAAAAGGCACAAAATGCCCCTCCAACCTGAAAAGTAGGTAGCACTATTCTGAAATAGAAGAACTGAATCTGAGGAAAGTCACTTTGCACAACTGTTATTCTCTGGCTAAATTATCAAAGTCTGGAAAAACACTGAAGTTAAACTTTCGCACATTAATGTCAAATAACTATTAGGTAACCAACATTTAGAATGTAAACTCCTTGAAAACATCAACTTGAAATATCCTACATAGCTTCAAATTCTTTCTAACAACTAAAGGTAAAATAAGAGGCTAAATGGAATAAAAAACAAAATCCAATAAAGATATCAAATCAAATAGCACTAAGTTTATATATATTTACAGAAAAACTAGTGAGTAATAATACTTTGGACATGCCAAGGAACAGAGGTTTCCTAGAGCAGGGTCCCTTCATCCCCTTCTTAAATGCAATCCAATCATCACATAAATTTCACAATATAATGTCTGCGCTCTTACTTCTAATGACACTCTCCTTCTCTGCAAACCAAATA
The DNA here is from genome assembly GCF_030028575.1 of Malurus melanocephalus. Taxonomy (NCBI): domain Eukaryota; kingdom Metazoa; phylum Chordata; class Aves; order Passeriformes; family Maluridae; genus Malurus; species Malurus melanocephalus. The sequence continues at coordinate 3,906,121 of NW_026623244.1, read as the reverse complement.
TTAAATGGGAAGAAACAGCTAATGAGAAAATTTAGATCTACCAGTGTATTCACCCAACCTTCTTAAAAATCCAAGCACTGTCCAACATCTACATCTACTTTTCAGGTTGTATCTCCACAGAGTAGGGAAAAGAATAAATTTCTGCTGCATCTGGGAAAACCTTAGCTTTCTTGCAAAACCAGAGCATACTGCATATCATGACCATCTTGATAATAATAGAGATTAATGAGATTAATAGAGATTAATGAGCAGACATACAGAAATATTAGTATCACTTTTTTTAAAACAAAAAATGATGTAGGGCTGGTTTACCTCAATATCTGGCCTATTTTCAGGATTCTCTTCTTGCATTTGTTCCAGTAGAGTGTGCAAATCTTGCCCAAATTCTGATTCTGTCTCAGGTTCTATGATATATTCTATTGCTGCTTTCAGTGTTGCACCCAAAGAATAGATGTGTGCCTGCATGAAATGTAAAAAAAAAAAAGACATTAAATATGCTACCAATTCTCTCTCCTGGCACCAAAGCTTCAAGATCATACAAGGCTACACTGTTTTTGATCTTAAGGTAACAGTGTACTGGAAAGGTGGTCTAATTTAAATGAGGAACAAAACCAGCTTCAGTCCTGCTTGGAGGGAATATACTTGCAGCTCAGTATTTTTTGTAAGATGAAACAGACCATGTTGGCAAAAGGAAGCAAAACTCTGAAGCCTGAGCAAATGGCCTACTAACAAGGTGATGAATAAAGTGACTCCTTTCTTTCATGTAAATCCCCCTTTCACCTTTCCCCTCTACCAGCTCCCCAAACACCACCACTGTCACCCCACGAGAAAAAGGGGAAAGGAAACCCAGCTATTTAATAAATTTCCTGAGCTGGCACTAAACAGGGCAATGTTTAAGGTAATCCAAAGTAACCTTAAATTTGCCTGAACTATGAAAATGAGTTTGTGATCATCCACTAGGTGAGGCATTCCCCAAGTTAATGCATCAAAATGCTTCTACTTAACTGCACAGTTGGGTTTAGGAAGAAAATTTCACTTCCTGGGAAAGGAGAGCAAGATGGGTATATGCAATMAATAAAAACAAATTCTCCATTATAAAATACCAAATGCTTATTAGAAGTGACTGCTCTCAATGAAAACACTCTCACAAGCAAGCTAAAGATTTTTCAGTCTGCTCTACGRAGAGTAACAAATAGGAAATGGCAGTAAAAAACTTCTATTCTGGTCAGCCAGAAATGAGACTGAATTGGCTGTTAGGAATTTTATCAAATAGTTAAGAGGGTTTTTTTTTCCTTAATTCCTGAAAAAAAATCCTACCAAACAAAACCACCACCACCACCACCATAAAAAGAAACAAACCCCAAAACCCCAACAAAACATGCTCCCCCCCAAAAAAAAACCTTCACACCCATTTGTTTTAAATGCACATAACTATAGGCATTTTGCATTACAGGTTAGTAATTTAATATCTGATAAATAGCACACATTTCCAGAGAGATACAAAGATACAAAAGAAAAACCAAACAAACCCAAAGTAATCTCTTCACAATTCCTAAGGAGATTCAGGAGTTAAAGATTTAATGTCACTTGTTACAAAACTATATAGACAATGCCAGCAAGAACTGTACTGCAGTGTCAGCTTCAAAAAGGATGGGAGGAAAGGGAGGAAGTCACATTAGAAAACCAGCTCTCTGGATTTGGTCCTAGAGTACATAAACTCTCAGCCCTAAGTCAGCAAATAAAACAAGAAYTGTAGGTAAACATTATGGTATGCATTACTAGGAAGGCCATCATGCAAACAATGTGCCCCTTAACGATCACAATGACAACACAAAAAAAAGATGTTTGAAGAGAGGAACAAGCACGATTTGAGGTAATAAAAGTCCTTCTTTCAGCAACATCATGGAACAAGGGAACTCATGTATTTCAGAGAAAAATGTGAACGTCATAATAATACAGTAGCTTCAAATCAAAATAACTTTTAATATTAGAGTGGTTTCCAAGACACAAAGGCATAACAAGA
>NW_026623244.1:3886996-3904046 GCF_030028575.1 Malurus melanocephalus | reverse complement strand
AATGATCAGGCTAAGTACTGGAAGCACTTATTAAAGGAGAGGAAAGCTCCTGCCATCATGTTATAATTTTATATAATGATTGAAATACATTCCAAAAGGCTTATGCAAGTTCTAATCAAGAGTTACTTGCCTTCCTGCATGCCATTTTATAACCATTTAACACTATAGGAAGTAAAACCAGAGAACAGTAATGATCTGCTCTAGTTTTAAAATCTGCCAATCAAAAGATCAGGAGAGGAAGTGAAAACTCCAAGTCTACACAGAGAGCATGAAGAGGCRTTGTTGTATTACTGCTTGACAGGGCTAAAGAACTAAACTTCTCCAGGAACTCACATTTGCAGACAAACACTACAGAAAAAAAGCTGACAAAAGAGCTTTTGAATAGTGGCTRCAAAAGCATGGAGCAATTATGAATAATGACCATTTATATTTTGTATTGAGATTGCACTGAGTTCAGAACTGTAGCACTTCTGAAGAACTGAAAGACATACAATACAACTAATACTTCCTGAAAAATATTTCTGACTAAATAACAAGCTACAGAAATTGTATAAAACAATTCTTGGTTTTGACATTCGTATCTGACCCCTATTTTACCTTGCAGATTTTTCTTCTTTTTTCTTTTTTTTTTTTTTTTTACCTTGCAGATTTTTCTTCTTTTTTCTTTTTTTTTTTTTTTAATTGAGATTGCACAGATATAGACACTTCCACCCTTTCACAATTTGAAGCATTTAAGGGTTCCATAAATGAGAGCTTTGGTGTGATTATAAACCTCAAAGTTTTATAAAGAAATTCAAGGTAATGCTTGAGAAAATTACTAGTGGGAGACAACATTTAATATTTACCTATGTCATTTTTCTACATAGTCACTCTAAAATGCATTCTTTTTATGCAAAAGGAAGACAGTAATATTCCTCAGTGAGAAAAGGAAATAGGCCTATTATTTTTTTACTTTCCTTCATTATAAAGGGACTAAATGCCCTTCTGCATAATTGTAATTACTGGAAGGTGCTATATTAAATATTAGCTTTCTGTTCATTTGGCACTCTGGATGTGTAGATAATGAGTCTGCAGATTGTGCTAGAAGTGCTCAACCACAGTACTCTATGTACTAAAACACAGAGTACTCTCAAAGCTGTATGTGCAGTTTGTCCCTTCTAACTGCGGTTAAATTTGTTYGAAAAAACGTGTTCCCCAAAAGACTTCTAAAAAAAAATGGGGACCAAAATGCAGCTACAGGTCAGATTTTCTCATGGCCAAAGTTTGCAGGTATTTCAATCTCGAATTGTCCTCTAATTAACCTAGCAAAAGTAAGTGAAAGCTTTCAAGTTTATTTCTGTTAGGCAAACATCAGGTCATCGGTTTATATCACAAAACACAAGCAAGGCTTTGTTATCTAATCCCTACATTGTACTGGTTCTGGTTTCTTGCAACCTCTATTTGTATCATCCAGTTTGAACTGAGAAACACTACCYAGTACATCAACCTAATCTCAGTTTCATAGTTGAGACTACTTGCCTGTAACTGTTCACACCAAGTGCTTTATTTCCATGAATCTGTCCAAGTTTTATCCACATGCAACCTTTTTGCATCCAGTTTTTGCAGCAAGAATTTCCACATCTTATTTCATTTGAGTCCACCCATGTATACATTGTTGCCACCTACTTCTTCATTTCTGAAAGCTGATGCTTCATGGCTGCTGCCACTGCACCTCACGGATTTCTAGCAGAACTCCCTCAGGGCATTCTCTTCCAGGCTAAAGAGTATCACTTTAAGTAATTGTTTCTTTTATAAATGCTGTTTCACCATCAGGTTCCGGAATTTATTTTACTGCTGATTTTGTTAGGTTGGTCACTAGTCTWTTCTCTTATTTAAGCCAAATTTTTTATAATTCTCCACAAAGAAGAGTTGGAATGTATGAACTTACTGAAGATGCTACAAGATTAAAACACATTCAAAAAATTCATAGTTTTTTGGACTCTGGCTTTCTTTGAAACACTCTTTTGTATCTTAYTCATTTGCAAACATTTCAAATTTTGGGTTTGAGATACAAAAAAACTGAAAAACTGATTTTTTTCAAGTAAGTTTTTTTGCATACTTTTGCATACTTTTTTACAAACCTCAGGGTTTGGGGGTTATTTTTTGACAGGAGATACATACTGTTTTAAAAGAAATAAATCTTATGATACATTTACAGGTAGCTTGTGCTACCTTCAAAGCTTATTTTAATGGCAATGGATTTTAGCTTTCCATATGACTCTGCTGACTGTTGCCCATAGATTAATTTGCAGCATCTATAGCAGTAATCAATTTGAAAAGCAATATTATCAATTCCGAGCTACACCAGAAATGATGAAAAAMGAAAAGAATGCAATTTTCTCAACTGGACCTCAATATAGTTTCAAAAAACTGTTAACTGCTGTAATAAAGACTGAGATGTATGGTTAAGCCACTCACAGTTTTCTTGGTTAAGRTTCATTTCACTTTTGGAAATCACATGAAGATGAGCACACACAGAAGCTTGTGCAAATTTAAACCATACTATTTGCAGGAAATTACTCATGATTTGCAGAGTGARGACACAAATTAAGAACAGATTTCTTACACTTCCATCCCACTTTTAGGCTCCCTTAATCACGAAGATCAGGCACCCCAAAACAGATGAGTAGCACATCAACTGACTYCTCTCCTGCATGACTAAAGAAGTATAATTATGATGGGTGAGGAAGCATACTGCAAAAAAACCTGCTGAAGACCTCAGAGGTTTACWTAGCAAAAGTTACTCACATTTATCTTTAAAGCTTCTGGAATAATGGTATTTTTTAAAAACTCCCTTTGAAATGGAGTTTCATGTGTCACWGCTCTCCTGATGATTTATCAGCCATTAACCTCCTTACTTTTAAGTTACTTGCCATAGGTAACTCATTTATCACTTAATTAAGGTAACACATCTTATTCCCTGTAGGCATAGAAACAAGGAAGACTAAGAAACAGTTACATGCATGCTGAGCAGACTGGCTCTATATTCTCTCAATTGTGTAGGATTTTTTTCATTTTATGGCAAACACAAGGTTATTCATAGTTCCTCAAGTTCTTTATTTAAAAAAAAAACTCCATATTTTTAATCTTAAACCWAAGAGACAGTGCCTGCTGGTAAAGTCTGTTACTCTGAGTAATACATTCACACCATTCTCTATTTAGAGAWACTTATTACATATTTTGGAGGTAAAAAAACTGAATTGCAGCACTTCCATTTAATAACACTATGGGTCAATACACTAGAATAGCATCCCAGTTCTTTTACCATGACAAGAATACCAGACTCTGATACCTAAAATATTTATTATTGTACAATAACCAGTTAACTCTTCCTTTATGTAATAATCTATGTATGAATGGGGAGCAACAGAAACTGACAGATAAGGACATGAGGACTAAAGAAGAAAACTTCATCCATAGCTGAGAAAGTATCAGCACTAATGAGAAGAGTTTACATGGAAAAAGCTGGAGACAAATAATTSATCCAAAACATTGGTACATCCTTAGCATTAGGAAGCCTAGATTTTTATGACACWGCACAAGTGCAACAGGAGAAAACAATCCCTTCTCTTTCCCATAGTTTTTTTGCCCATGATGGAGACTATCCACAGATTTWTCCAACACAGTCCTTCTAGCTTCTGAAAAATAAACTTCAAAACCATCTGTTTTAAAACAGAACACAAAGTCCTCTCTTCACTCCTACCACTTTCCTCACAAAACCATAACTCTTAAATAAGACAGTTAAACAATGCTTTTGTACATCAGGGCATAATCTTCACCAACCTTGGGGGAAAAAAATTATATATCTTAACTTTAATAATGCTTTCTTATAGGAATCTTGTAGAGAAATAAGGAAGAAAACTAAAATTCTATATATTTTCCTTGACCAGGTTACTGGTACAGTATTTTTTTTTTCTAAAGATATTTTTCTGCCTAAGAGGCAGACTGTTACAAACAAAAATACGTCAGTCTGAAAAGTTTCAGATTTAGAGACAAAACTGTAGAAATASTGGCAATATGCTCAAAAAGTTTGCTAGCAAACAGCAGTATGACAACTTTGCAACCCCAACTTCAGGGCTAAGCAATAACTATAGGTTTTTGAGGTAACCAAATTATAAACTTTGAGATAACCTAGGCATTCAAAGAAAATAAAAACAACAAAAAAAGACTGCTGTAAAAAAWGAAATCCCATTGGTCCAATACTTCCTTTTGTTAACTTTGTGTAAAGCAACTKAAGAGTGTTTGCCCAGTCCTAAGTTCCTGAAAAGAACCTCAGCTGGGATGGTGATGTAAAAGCAAGAGCAGGAAGATTCCATTTTCTCCTCTATAGCACAGTAGAGGCAGAAGTRACCAAATGAAAGTAATTTATTTTTGTCACTGAAGGAAAAGACARCTTTAAATAATGCTTAGATGATAGAAAGGTTTAGACTACAGGAGGAGATAAGTTACCATTCACTGATGACAAGCCTTGCTGCTGTTAGATAGAATTAGYCTCAAGGGGAGTCTACATGAAACTAAGGGAAACAGAACTGAAGAATAAAGGCACTAGGTGTTTCAAAAGACTGGCTTCCTCCATCAGATAAACACAAACCCAGAAACCCCTCTAGGAGAACATACAAAAGTTTTCTTTTTTTCATCCTGCACTGAGAGCTAAAGAMAGAATAGAACAATAGAGATAATCTCACAGTATTCAAAGCTACTGCTTTAAAAGACTAGGAAAGTCACAAAGACAAGACTTTCTTTATACTGTCTGCTGTTTGGATTTGGGAGAAAGATGAAGGCTTTCACATTTAGAGAAGGACCAACAGCTGAGACATGAGCACTAGGTTAGTAATGATCAGCTATTGAGAAATGCAGCAGCATCAAACTGTCCACTCAGTTTTCTTCAGTAGGCCTGACATATATATATACATATATATATACATATATATATATATACACACACACACCCCCAAACCTTTCTTTTTTTATCCATTCTGTAGAACACTGTTTCATTTGACACTTCAACCCATGCATTGATATGTACATAAAATATTTGTATGTATGTTGTATTTATCACTCCAACTGCCTTATCACATTTCATAGGAATAAGTTATATGAATCTTAATAATTTAGTTTTCAAAAACAATGTAATAACATTTTATTTTGTATCTTTTCTATCTGCAGTAGTTATACCATTTTGTGTACATTTATTTATTTTTAAGCTTGCTGAAACACTTGGACTTTTTAATGTAATATAACTCAACTAYAGCCCACTGAGAACTGCAAGTTGACAGCCATAACATTCTTATAAAGACAGCAGCAGCATTCAGCCTTTTCCAGTTGTGATTCTCTCACAGGTGAGAGATCAGCATACCCCACGCCTGTCCTGATAGATAAAAAGCAAGAACAAATTCTAGATGAGACAAGAGAAAGTGTGAACTTCACTGTCTTCACTTTCTGTAACCCTTATTTCTTTCTTCTCTTCAAGGCAGTATTTAACTCTGTATCATTTTTTGAGTTCTTTAATTTCTGAAAGGTTTTAATCCTGCTGTACACTGAGGTTTCTGAACTACTGCATCTTATCACCTCTAAATAATGAAATAAGTAATTAACAGAAGMATTATCCAATCTCCTTTAGATAAAACAAAAATAGACAAGAGTGAAAATTCTCTGATTTCTACTACAAAGAACATGCAAAACTGAATAGACACACTATTAAAAGATTATAAATGGAAGCTCGCACATGGTGGACATTGGTCCTTCGTTTCAMTGAAAGCTCATATCTTAGAAATGTGGTGTTCCACATCAATGAACCTCTGTGTGAGACTCAATGGCAGTTTTGTGATGCAGACAAATAGCTATTTGAAACTGGTTYGAGACAGCCAATGTTTCTAACCTGAGGCAATCTTGTATTGTCGTGATAGAAGTAAGGCTACTAGTGAACTCCACAATATTTAACTATTCACATTGAGCCTTCCATTGTCAAATTTCACAAGTCTAACACTGTGCTACTCAGGGCAAGAAAATAAAACAGGAACCGTTTTCATTAGGAAAAAGACTAAAGTTCTTTTACGTGGAAGTCAGAAACGGCAAATTTTAAAAGAAGCCTCAAATATGTATTTTTGCATCTCAGTCTCTCCATGTTTTTCAAGACCAGAAAAATTCACATTCTTTGCTGCTCTCTATAGTATGATGAGTAGAATGTTATAAAATTAGATGCTAGTCTTTAAACTCCAGATGTTTCTAACTGACTTTTAGCTCAAGACTGAGTGAGAACAAAAATGTGGTCAATATTTGCAATAGCAAATTCTGGCACAACTTCCTACTTAAGGGACAAGCAGAAAGTGAGATCTTTCCATCAAGGCAGGYAAGTGACAGCTTCAGTCATCTGAAAACTTACTGAGCACAGTTACATCACATGCTTGCATCTGCAGTAAGAAAATAAGTGCAAATTATAATAAGTGCACTGTATAGAAATTCACTTTTTCTTTGGAGTTATAGCATGGATTATAACTCTAAAKTTTATCTCCTATTCTCTCTCTTTTCAGTACCAATTCTTAACAGTACAATTATTAGAGCACAATGGTAATGGAAGTCTGTAAGGAGACAGCAAAGTTAGATGAAAAAAATTAACAAGACAAATAGCCAGGAGATYCTCTGTTTTAACTCAGTGCTCTCCTAGAGCCCAGCAATACCTGCTTGGCTGCCTTTCTGCCCTTGTACTGCAACCAYGCAAACAGCTGGAAGAGGAGAACATACCAGAACTGACCTATTCATGCCATGCCAACCACTTAGCAATGCAGTGACTTCAAATCTCTTCAGATGCTCATAAACTGCAATCCTTCCTCCAATGCCACAGGCTGGAACTGCAGCAGCACTAAAGTCGTCATGGAAAGTTCAGCTGCCCTTCACTGTCAGTACCACAAGCCCCTTTCAGAGCTAATTCTTTCTTAACCACGTTTCTCTCTAAAAAGTGTATTTTACACCTGACAATGAAGCTAAAGGGCTAGTTTACACCTTTCAGCTCTCAACAGTAACTGAAACTGGTGCTATTATTCCCACTTTACAAATGGAGAGCAGGTCAGGAAAGAAGGCACAAGTCTGAAACCAACCACATGAAATCAATTACTTTTCAGTCTTCTGCACTGTCATTTGGACAAAGCTTTAGATCTCTTGCTATTTGAAATTCCAACTAGAAACTGACTTCTTTAATAGTGTTGCTTCAGACACCAGGACAATAATGCATTTCAATTTGTTTCCTGTGTCTATTACCCTTGTGTGCTTGCGAGTGCCAGCTAAGTTTAGCAACTAATTAGGCTGGAGTCACAATACCATTAGAGGTCTGGATAAGTAATTCTTCAAGCAGGAAACAAAACATCTCTTGTTGAAATAACTGTAGCTTTAATTGAAGGATTTATAAAAAACAGTTTAAAGAGGAAGAAGTCATCCAGTAGCCATAAAACTCCATTGTGTGCTTCCATTTTAGAAGCCACAAAATAGGTCACACTCAAATTAAGCAAAACCTCTGGCTGAMGTAACTGTTTTAAATCAGCTGAGCTTTGACACTGGAGTAATAGCTATCAAAGATCATCATGACCATAATTAGCAGWTCCAAAACTAATTTTTTCTCTTTATATTGAAATTGGCCAGTTTCAGTACAAACACTACTTGTCATTGTTCTAAACAAAGCAGACCAARCAGTTGCAGAAACACTCCAACAAAAGAACCAAGTCAGGTCATTACCAAGGCAGGAGCAAGCAGTAACACAAGAGACTTGATCTCCCTTTAAAGAGGGCAGCTTACTGTAATCAAAAAACTTCATAATGCTGAGAAAGCACAAGGATCCAGGATTTCCTTAGAGATATAAAGCAGTACTATTCTGCTATTGCATAGTAGGAGGTTACAAAAGGGGTTAGGGGATAGACAAAAGTATCAATACTTTTAAAAAAGAGAAAAACTTAAGTATTAACATCAATAAGAAAATGGCCAACTTGGCAAGATTACAATATTATAAAACCCTTGTAACAAGTACACAAGCATTACCCACTGTAGGTCTTGGAAATTACAAAAGTRAAAGCAAGCAGAGATCAGCACAGAATCTTTGGCAGAATTTGGTCTGGTACTAAAGCACTTAAAAATTCAACCAAACGCTACTCATGGATAAGAGGCAAAGCTTTGAAARTTCCACAAATACTCGGAATCCTATGGATTTCCAACCAAATGCACACAAATCCCAGAGTAAAACAATACATTTCTGCCCCAGTGCAGGGGAAAGCCCTAGCTTTGCTCTACAATGGTGAAAAACAGCTGAGGCAACAGGACACTGTCATAATACTGCTCTCCCTACTTTGGAAGACTTCCCAACTTGCTAGATAAAGAAATAGCAGCAAAGTACAGAAATCAGTGCACCAAGCCCTTACCCCACCTCATAAGAGACGAGGCAGAGCATGTTTATTTCCTTCCATACAAATGTGTACCTTCATGCATYTTCATTGACCTTTGCAAAAAGACTAAAAGTGTCAATGTTCAGAGCCCCTCCTGATTCAAACAGCTTTCACTGAATGTTTAATTGTGCTGTGCTTGCTGTTGGGATTCACTGGGGCTTAACAGGCTTGTACATGCTGCTGAAAGAGATATAGATAAGTTTACCCAAAATCTGTATATAGATAAATTTTATCCTAAAACAATGGCCTTGTCTATCAAACAGAACTAAAATGTCAGGTCACTTAGTACTACCAGAGTCTTCCCAAATTCCTATTTCACCTTGTTCCATTTCCTTGGTCTTAGAACCTCCTTCAGTATATCTATTTACTTTATGYGGACACATTCAGCAACTCCTAGATGAGGAAAAAGTGTTGAGGGAAATAAGTTTGCCAAAGGAGCAAATTAGTCCACAAATCTTGTAAGCATTTCTGTGTCATCTTGGAAGCTTGTTAATGGATGAAGAACATATTTATACAAAATCTTAAGTCCAGCTTCAGAAGCACAACATAAAGAAAGAAACAAAACCAAATCACCTTTGGGTCTTGTTTTCCTCAACCACATACGAATATAAAGGCTTTTACAATTGCCAAGTTTTCAGGCAATGCAGGCCACTTCCTAACAATCCCTGTCCACAAAGATTCCTCACAAACCATCATGGGGATGGGAGGAGGARAGTGAACACAAAATCACTCTACATAGGCTCTGTTGGCCTATGTAAATACATTAATAAAGCATAGCAATAGAGTGAAATGATGCCTCTCCAACCTTCAAAGACTGGACTATTTCATTTTCTATTATACCACCCTTCCTGCCTCATCATTCTCATTAAACATGTGGTATTACACACTTCCAAGGTTCACTTCTCCCCCTCCTTCCCATCCCACCCTCCACCAAGAAACACAGAGAACTATAAACATGACTATGAAGGCTGTAACTATGAAAAGCAAAAAGTATTTGTATTGAACAATAAAGAACCACATTTTTAATATACCTTGAATTAAATGTATTACAGATTAAAGCATTTGAATTATCTAAGAATATACGCCAGAAAAAAATACTGTATTAAGAAGGACATTAAGCAAGCAAGTGCTCCTGTAGCATGCAATGCGATGGTTGACTTGGGAATCTAATGAATTAGTATAAACAATTTAAATCTAATTTAATTYAACAATGTAGAGCATTTGTGCATTGCAAAGCAACATATAGTAATCTGTTTCTTCATTAAATCAAAGATAAAATTGCTGATTACTCTTCCCTGAATTATTTTATTGAAGAGGATAGCAAACAAGTTTTATATTTAGTCATAAAAGTTCATGACTAGTCCCCAAACAAGCCAATGTAACCACTGAAGGGTACCAGAGAACATAATATAGGCCAGCTGTGGTTTAGCACAACACATTACTCAGCCAAAATATTCTCACATTTTAACAGTTAGTGAACAAATGTTTATATAGAAAATTAATATGGCATTTTAAGTTTACTTTTTATTTTCAGAAAACATATCTAAACAGCACCATTTACTACCCACAATCTCAGAAGTTCTAAAATTATATACTGAGAATGCTGAGCATTTGGTATTGCCAGAAGTACTAAAACTATTAACCTCCCCCTCTGTTTTACAGATAAATTTATGAACTTGCCTCAAAAGTGTTACCGGTGATGTCAAATTCTGGTGGAACAAAGGCACCCTCTGGATCATCTTTGAAAACAAAAGGAAACATGCCAGGTTAGAAATCAGTAGTCTTTATTGCTAAAAAAAAAAAGAAAACCACAAACAAATTTGATGATACAAATTTAATGATACACTTCCATCTGATACAAAGGAAACTTTGTATAATAGTATTTTAGTTCACTCCAATCCCATGTACAAAAAAACTTTTTATCCATGTTTCTAGTGCTGGAAGTAAAATAAAGTGCTGTTTTCAAACTTTCTGCAAGAAGGTATCATAACTGCCCTACTAAGAAACAAAACAGATTAAACAGCCACAAAGAAATACATTTAACATGCCTACCCACTTGCCTTCAGGCATTTATGTTTGGACCCARTTATCACCTAAGATGGTGTGGCTCAGCTGTGGCTTAGAGGTTTGATTTGATTAATTGGATACTTCCATTCGCTATTTTCCACTGCAGACCTGGGTGATAAGAGTTCAGGCAGTACAGTCAATCTGAACAGCTAATTGCCTCTTCATCTACAGGCCAGCTTAGAACTCTGACCTTTCTGCTTTGTTTGTTTTAYTTATGATAAAAGAGTAGAGGAAGTAAATTCCCTACACATATGCTGCTTAGCAGAGAACTGAGCTACTGCAGCTGCCAACACTGAATGAGGAGGTGGAAAGAAGAAAATAACATCTTAAGAGAGACTGATGCTGCTTTTGCRTCCAAGTAGGTACACAGTAGCACACTGCACTTACGACACATGAACYCAGTAAAGAACACCAAGGAACTGAACAAGAGCACAACTAAAAAACCTACTCTTCACAAACATGTTCAACTCACCTAATCTATCCTTCTGGGAAGCCAGGATGATTGAGATGATTTACAGGGAAAAGTGTGTTTCCCTTCTCGACAAGGAGAAAAAAATAGTATGTTCAGAGGCACAGTATAATCATGATAACTTTAGCTTCAATAGAATTTTTGTGCTTGTACTTTAGAAGTGAAGTGTAAAGCTTTTATTGTGAAGATACTAGACCAGTTACATGGTAGAGACTACTAGAGAGGACTTTTTTTTTTTACATATTCATACATTACAGCTACAAGCCAGATGCCAGTAACTGATTTACAGCTCAGTAATAACACTCCCAAATGTACTTTCCCACTGAAAAAGAGGGGTATGCAACTAATTTTGCATTTCTTATCCACCAGCATGTTTTTTCCTGATTTTGGGGTGGGCAGAGGAGGCAGAAGGGGAAGGGAACYAATGGACAGATGTTTTATTCTGCCCTCCCCCCACCTGCAGACTACTGCTCCTTTTTATCTCTCCACTACCTTTTCCCTTCTCTTTCCATAGAACACTTTAAAGGCTGTACAAGTATTAAACTTATCACTGGTACAGCTTACTGTATTCTTTTAATATAATATTTACAATGGAAATTTGCTTGATCTGARGAGACAAGAAGATACCAGACCCCTTGGCAGAACATCCTATTGAATGTTTGTCACTTTAGCACCACAGAACCTGCAGGAAGCAGAACTTGCTGCTAAAGCAGAGACGACAGGCTGCTCATTTTCTCTCATTGGCAAGCAAATCCAGAGGTTATAATTTCCTTCTGGAAGAATAAATCCATAGAAAACAACTACAGGGAACAAAAAGGACAACCTCCCCAAGTGCCTATCTAACAAACTATATTTTAACCAAATAGTAACAAGATCTGAGGAAWAGAGAAAGAGTCAAAGACATGGTGCAGTGGGTGTGAGAAGAGTAGAATATATGTGTAACTTTTTTTTCATTCCTATGGAAAATATAACTTTCTTTAAAGAGAACAAATGAAAAGTCTTTTCCTTAGAGACTAACATGACATCAGGGAACTAAATCTCTGTACATTTGCTTTGCACAGGAATTCGTTATCCCACATTTTAAGCACATGAATAGAGCATTYGTCGATCAATTTTTTTGCCAGCTATTCAATTAGACTAAAACGTTTAAGAAGAAATTGATTTTTTTTTTCTTTCCCAGCTACAAGCAAAGATCTAGGATGAGGGGCATTTTTCATCCACTAGATTTATTCTCTTCAACAAGTCTTTCATATACCCTTGGCTTATACCAAGACAGCTTCTTTTTCTTTTTTTAATCTCAAGGTATGACAAGCTCCTTAAAATAAAGGAAATTGATTCCACATTACCCTATTAATATGGAACTAAAAGTTGACTCATGTCTATTTGAGGAATTTAATAAAAACAAATATCACAACAATTATGAAGATATATTTTCATCTTTATTAATAATATTTTATGATGTTCCATTTATATGAAATACCGTCTTTAATTCTAAAGAAGGCAACAGATCCTGACTTGTTGCAATGTTACCTTACCTGATTTTCTTCTAGCATTTTTTCTAAATACTGTGATCTAGATTTTGACTAAAAGAATAAAAACTTATCCTGACAWAGATTTAAAAATAAATTAGGTTAAAGAAAACAACAAAAATGAGACTAGTGTGTATACAGACTAGAATGGTTCTCCTAGTTATGAGCTGACATAATTTTAAAAGTACCATAGAATAAAAGCTGTTTGGGTTTTATCTCTTCTGCAAAATCATTAAGAGGCTTAAGACCCATCATCTTGAGATGTGTCACATGAGAAAGGAACAGCAAGCATAACATGTTTTTTTTTGTCTAAGCTGACACAAGTTTTTTAAAGTTAAGCATCTCCCTGTTAACCTGCTATGATACCTGAACATCTTTCATACTACTATATACTGGTTTTTAACACATTAAAATTCATTTCTCAGTCAGTCCCCACACCTGCCAAGTCTGAAAATCACGACTTAAAAAATAATAATTTTTTATTCAACAGAGAGCTTTAAAAAATAAAAAGGCCTTATTCAAAAGAACTTCCATTTTAAATAGCAAATATACACTACAACTGCACCATTCTTTATGGCCACAATCACCACGATACACTGAATATAGCCTTCTCTAGAAATAGAAAATATGTGTGAAAATAGAAGATCTGTAAGAGATGAAGAACATGCTTTGCAAAGGTAGATACTTGTGCATACAGGTATACAAGTACATAATCTGTGTGTTTAAAATGGACATAAAGAAGACATCACCTCAATAAGTCTTAAATAACTAGGAGGAATGTTCTAAGCRAATGTAATGTTTTATTGCAGCTTCTCACTATGAGTTTCCACAGTTCTAAAACAAAGGGCCTGGAAGCACAAATACTTACCACTGAGCTGTTCCATGAAGCATACATTGCCATTGGTGTTAAAAGCCAAAGTGTCAGGAGTGATGCAGAGTGTCTGGAAGATTGCAGAATGGGCAATGCTCTTCAGAGAGTGGCAACACTCCAGGCAAATTGCCCAAATATCTTGCTCAGTAAGACAGCTATCCCGCAGTGACAAAATATCAGCAAGGGACACATTCTCCTGCCAAGATACAAATTAATAAATTACCCTGGATTTCATGACACTACTTTGTGTATCATAGATTACATTTGACACAATTGGCTACAAGTAATGTTTCCAGCAAGTTCTCAGACTTTCCAGGACAGTGATTAACACCCTAGAAACACCAAGTGCATGATTTAGTTCTTAACATGGAGAGTGTTTTAAGAAGCACAGTTAACTTGAACAAAGATATCACAATACGCCAACATAAAAAAAAATACTATGGGAGATATGTATGTTACATAAACACTGCATCAAAGTTAGGGAAAGAGATCATTTGGAGGTAAAAGCAGAGAGACTAAACTAAAACATTTTGTTTCACTGGTGCCTTTCAAGCTCTCCCAGGTGCCTTTATATAAACTACTTAARAATTCTTTTCACAGCACTTCTCCCACTTGTGATCTGGGATAAAGTACCCTTTAGATTAGCCTGTCTTAAGAATGATGCTGTTGTGAAGTTTAGTGGTGCAGACCATTTACAAAACACTGAAAAGCCAAACATGATATAGGAAAAGTTTTTTTGTACTTGGACTTAAAACCAAACACCTTGGTTGTCCTAGGCCTCTCCATTCCACCCAGAGCTTTTAGTGATCAAAATACCTCACGGACTTAACTTGCTGTACTAAACTGTAAGTCAGCTTGCATTGACCCTATTATCACTGTAAGGCTATGAGTCCAGTCCCCCCAAAAAATGTGTTTCTAATGTGGCTTTCCTGGTCAAGATGTTCATAAACAATGCTTGGCTCAAAGCAGCTAGCCTCTCTATGGATATTTCTGGAACACAAACCAAATACATTACCCACATTACCCCAACTACAGAACTAAAGTTTTCATGAACTTAAAGGAATGAGGGGAAAAAAGCAACAAAAAAAACCCCCAAACAAACAAAACATCAATTCCATCTATAAGCAAAAATAAGGTAACAAAAATGGAAGGCAATCTACAGAAGTTAYTTTGTATCAGAGCTATAATAATTATTAGTTACACAATATTTTCTCTTTTCTATGTAAGTAAATAAGACTAAAGACTATGCTTCTCAGTGATATTGAATATATCCTAAATAGCAGATGTAGATAACCTTTACTTAGCATATAGAAAAAAGCAAGTATGTCATCATCAGCAAAAGAGATTGTGAAGTATCTTAAAGCTCAGAAAACTGCTGTGGTTTAAATTTTTAATCCCTTGGAAAACAGTTATAAGTTTCTTTACCTACTTCAGCCCTGGAGAACATCAATGATATCTGGATTACCATGTACAGAAGAGGTTAACCATTTAYTAACATGTCTTTCAGAGAATTATGCCCTGCTTTCATAATATCCTTCAAATAAGAACTAAACCTCAGTCCAAATGTGTATTGTGTGTTTTAGTCTGAAGTATAAATGCTGTTCCAAGCATGAAGCACAGCACAGAGGTTCCTCTATCTGCAAAAAAAMCCCCACATGACAAGAAACCTTACTRCAAACATTAGGCTTTGAAACTGACCAAACTGAGCGATGGGATGAGGATAGGCTTGGAAAGAAGAGACCCACTGCTTATTCTATGGCCAGCAAAAACCAGTTTAAAAAAAAAATCTATGATCAAAACAACGAAACGCTAATTATTTTTAACTCTCCTAGAACCCTCCAACTAGGTRACATGATGGCATTTGCCACAACAGAAAAATAAAAGAATGCTTCACTAATCAAGATGCAAAACAATGAGAGTTTCATCTGTGCATATGGACTAGGTACAATGATAAGAGCAGACTCCACTAAATGACTAAGCAACTGAGAGTTCATGACAGCAWCATTCACACCTAAGTGTTTTTGCCATGATAATTCACATGAGCTTCAAAACAATCTATTCCAGAATCACAGAAAATGTGCCAAATGCCATTCATCACATTCATCACACCTGRAGAAAAACACTAGGTTGCCTGAATAAGATCTCTGAGTACTCTTCAAAGCAGTCCTTTTTTATTAACTTACCTAATCACAAGGTGATAAGTCATGCTCAGTCTCTTGACAAAGGTATTGGAACTATTTATGCCTCTGTAATAACTAAATAGATGGGACTCATGGGAACCCCCTCAAAGCATATATTGAACAGGCATGAAAAATGGGCCCAGGTCTTTCTTGTACAGAAGAGCTRACCGTCAGCCTTCTCCATTCTGGGAAAATGCTATTAAGTATGTAAGGCAATGGGTAGAAATGAGGCCATTACCACCTTCATTATAGATTTTGTACGGGCCAGTCTGAGAGGGCCTGCTGAACTGAACACTATAGCGGGTGGAAGAGCCAAACTGCTGAGCCATTGGATGACTTCGRAAAGCTGAAAGGGGCTTTGCATTTTCAAGCTCGCTTTTAACTCCTGTATGGATTCTTCATGTAGCAAATAAGAAAGTTTGCAAGATCTGGTTTGGGGAATGAGGAGCTCAAATCTCAAATATGTTTCACCAAACCTTTACTTAAAAAAAAGGAAGAAATCTCCAAACATTTTCCCCAAACATTYGCTAAGGGGTATGAAACACACTTCATATAACAAGATAGAAAGATGAGCAACAGCAATGAAAAGCAAGTGTGAAACCAGTAAYAGATCCAGACAAACATGATGACAAGAACTGGGCTTAGCTACAGGTTATTTGGCATAACAACTGAACTAACAGATTTAACAATTTGATATTTTTGTTTTTTTATTTCCCAGTGTTAAAGGCCTTTTAGCACAGGGCAGCAATACATGGCTGTACAAAAAAAAAGTGGCTGGCAGCTCCGGGAAACTGTTCTGCCCATGYAAATTTCCCTTGACAAGGACATGTATTTGCCGACTGCAGCATTAACCCACGGCTACGACAGCAGTGACGAGRCATCCCGCACTCGAGGACCATGACTTTGCTGTTGTGTGGAGAAGGTGCAGGAGAATGGGCTAAGCCTAACTTGGCGGCTGGGACCGCGGGGCAGGAGGCAGCGCGGRGCCGGAGCAGCACACACGGGGAGCGCACGATGCTGTGGCCGCGGCCTGGCCGCTCTCGGGGGGCGGGTGTGCCCCAGCCCCGGCCGCTCCCGCGGGCGGACCCTGAGGCCGCCACACCACACCACAGGTGAGCGCAAGGGCGGCGGCTCCGTTCCCGCACCTGCCTCACTCACCTCATCCTCCAGCAGCGTCGGCAGAGGCTCAAAGTCGTAGCAGTTCACCACCTCCTCCTCCTCATCCTCCTCATAAAACACGTCCTCTGCAGCGCCAAGAGTCTCCATCCCGCCCGGCGAGGCAGCAGAGGCTTCACCTCCGCAGCCTCCCTGTGCGCTCGGAGCACGGCCCTCGGCCCCCGCCGCGGTTCATCCCCACACCCGCCTGCGGGCTGCCCCCGGCAGCGACCCCCGCGGCGCCGCGCCCCCGCCCGCTTTAACCCCGTCCCCTGCCGGGCCCGGCCGGGGCGCCCCCGCCCCTCCCGCGCCGC
>NW_026623244.1:3492445-3886760 GCF_030028575.1 Malurus melanocephalus | reverse complement strand
TGGCGGTGGCGCGGCCCTGCGCCCTGAGGAGCGCGCCCGCCGCAGTGCGAGCGGCGGCCAAGGGGCCCCGCGGGAGCCGGGGCCGGTCCCCTGYCGGCTGCGCTCTGCGGGCGATCGGCAGCGGCGGGAAGGGAGGGCTGGAGTCGGGCGAGAGGGTGCCCGGTGCCCGAGGTGGGACCGGCGCTGTGCCGGGGCGCTGCTGCCGCCGGAGAGCGATCCCCGCCCTGCCTGCCCGAGCCCTCGGGCTCGCGTTACCGCCAGCAGCTACCCAAACCACTAGATTTACACAGTGCATCAGTGTTTAGAATTAAGACAGGTGGCCAAGTACTTGCATGATCATGGCATAACTCCTGACGCAATTGGAACCATAACAACCACAAACAGAACCAAGCCGGTGTCACCAGCTCCATGGGCCCCGGTCCATTTTTGCTATCCACAAGGGCTTGGGGTGCCTCAAGTWACTTCATTAAGACTCCCCTTGAAATCAAAGATTCAAGATGAAGGATTCCTTCAAGACCAGTCCCTACATAAGCCAGTTTTTATTTCAAGTAAGCCCTCTTGGAAAGCTCAGATTGTTTTGAGTAAACAACCTGTAACCTGGGAATGTGAATCAGCATTCCGTAATGGACAAATAACCAGGTGCCTCCTGATTTAACTTTAAGCCACATCAGAATCTTTCATCTCTGAATAAACAGTATGGTAGATGGAGAGAATAGACTCTTTTCTCCTGTAATTAAATTTTAGAGCTACAGGCACTTGGGAAATGGTGCCAATTTCATTATTCTGTTTTCTGTATATCTATARTTCTGTGTCAAAATGAAGTATGTTAATTAATTAATCTGTGCACAGTACATGAGACAAAACAAGAGCTTTCTTTTTTGTATGTAGTATTCTGTGGAAAAGATTAATATTCTATTAAAATATACATTAACAAACACTGTGAAGCAAACAAAGATACATTGATTAACTGCCCCATAAAAGTCATCCTGCAGTTGCAAGATTTCTCCCAATTAAATGTTATTTGCATACATTCCACACTTATGGCATGTTACTGAGAAAAAAGCCAAACCCAGGTGGATTGCAATCTTTTGTATACATGCTGTCTCCTTACTAACATTTTTGAACTAAATTGAAATCAACRATATATATACTTACAATTTGTTAACTCAGGCTTTTGTGAACAAGTGTTGAAGCATGGGAAACACTGAGTGCCTGGTACTTCTGAAAAAAATGAAAGAAGACCAACATGAATTCAATCACCGTGTTATTATAAAACGTTTCTTAAACTGTATCTTACAGCATTTTTGGAAAAATGTTTTCSTCATGCAGCACAATCTACCCAACAGAACCCTGAATTCTGGACTTATGTGGGCTGGACTSATTACTGCATTATTAAAAATAAAAGATAACTGGTGTTTAAATCAGGCCTAATATCTATATTTATCCATAAATATATCTTAGGGGGCACTTCATTGCAATTACCACTTGAGCATTCACAAATATTTCTTAAAAAAGATAAAGTTAAASCTGTAAAAGCTGCACAGAAATTCACATGCTACTTTTGAAAGTCAACAAAAAAATATTGATCCTAAGACAAATTCCCTTGCTAGTAATTAAGTGATAGGGCATTTCCCTACGAGTTAGCAGGCTCCAGTTCAGACACCTACCCTGGATTATTCGGGCCTGTGTTATTATTTATTTATTACTCATTTATTTATTTATCYACCTTAGTCAGATTCTGTCAGACTGACTGTGTCCAAGTGATTCAAGATTCTTCAGACCTTGGTTGTTCTGGTTAACTTATTTGCTCTGCTGMAGAACTATTTCTATGAAGTGGAATATGTACAAAGTGGAAGACAAAATGAAACAAATGCAGCATTGCTCTGTAAACAAAAACTTGTGGTGGATTTAGCCTTATCACAAATGCCATGATATGCAGGACAGAATAGTCCCTGGAACTGAACCAATATACTTTGGTATATTTTTTCCAGAAWAATTGCTGTATTAAGCTTCTGCTCTCATCAATAATAATGTTATTTTGCTTTCCTCACAATTGAGGCAACTGTCAGAAAAAGCATTGCAACTTGTTTGATACATTCATGTGGCAATTCTCACACAAAAAAAAATCATTCTTATTAACTTCGGCAATTAGTCATGGCCCACGGGAATTGTTGGAGGACACGCAACACTACACAGTTCAGCATTATAAAAAACCCYACATGTAGATAAAGCTGTCAGTTTGTCTGCACTCATATTTTCTGTTTTCTTTTCCACAGTATTGCCTAAGGAAGTGTAATTTCCTAGGAGGTCTTTATTGGCAGGCAATTTTTGAAAGACATTTTGATGGATATATGTCTATGGAAATTTACTTCTGAGTCTGACTGCACATGCAGATGAATATCATATTAAACACAGAAATATGTAGAAGACAAATCAGGTTCTCATAGGTGAGAGTTCTCAAAAGGCAGAAGTAAAATCATTACTTTGTACTAATAATATTCCATAGGTAGAAAAGAAATAAGAATGCTRGCATAGATTAAATGAATATACTATGATTAAAATTGTTTTGTTAAAGGGTATTTGGAACATATTTCACTAGAAAGTACCAGTGGTGAGTACCACCAAAGTGAGTGGTTTCCTTTACCTGTGATTAGATTTTGAATATGAACTGAGATCTCTTTAGCAACAATTACTAGAGATTTTGACTTCTTAATTGTAGGTTAGAGATGGAAAGCTAAGCAAAGGTGAACTCCAGATACAGTGTAGATATTATACAGGAGAAAACTCTTGACCAAAAAGCCATTAAATCAACATAGAGTTTATTGCTGAAACTGTATGATCACAAACAACGTGGAGGGAATTGATCAAACACACCTGATTTCAATCCTCCCACAGTTTTAGCTGCCTCCCTTAAGCTGTATCTAATTTGTAGGAAATGCATGTGAGTTAGGGCAGTTTGTAATTTTCACCAAAGGACTGTTTGCAGCAAAGTAMATGACTTGATTTCTGTCTCTGACAGCAGCTGAGAGCAGATGCYTAGAGAAGAGCGCAGGAACAAGGTAGTAACATACCATGTTCTCAGAGCCTCCAGAGCATCACAGTTCAGATATTCCTTAAGGCAGTGGTAGTGTCTGCTGCTTCAAGAGACACTGGAATATTTTTCTTTCATGAATTTGTTCATTCACTTTTTGAGTCTGAATGGGTTTACTATCTACCATATCCTATTACAAAATTCCTCTGCTGACCCACACATTGCGTAAACTAAATTCTTTGTTTCATTTGAGCCCCGTAACATCTTGTATTTGAAAGAATGGTGGGTAGAGTCTATATTTGTCATCTTTCTATCATTTATGATACTGTAGCRTTTTCATATCTTCCCTAGCTTCAACTCTTCATGTTAAAAGGCCATCTTGTTGTTCATTGGAATAGAAATTATTCCATAACTTCGATGATGCTTTACACAGCATGCACTTCACAGTATATTTTCTAATTGTGTACAGGAAGGAAGGGAGGAAGGGAGTGAGGCAGGAAGGAAGGAAGAAAAAGGAAGTAATTAAAAAAATATATTAATGACCTGGAAAATAAAAGGAAGTATTTTTTTTAAACTCTGATTTGTTGATTTAGTTATGAGCTGCATGCCTTTTACTGAGAGGTAGCTGCATTCATGAGATATAAAAAATAAATCAGTGGGCACTAGCCACAGAGAATGCATTCCTGAGAATTCAGGAAATGACTGCCAGCACCCCTGTCTCTRCAACATAATCTAAATACAGGCTACATGAGAAAGGAAATTGTATGTGGTACTTACTGTTACACCACTTTGAGCCACTGGAGATGTCTTTCATGTTCTTTTGTAGGTTTTTCCTTTTCATTATAGCACTTTGGTTATTCTTTTTAATAGATTATATAATCATAATTGACTATTATAATTTGGAGTACCAGCCTTGTAGATGAAAGGTAYACATTTGTTACACTATAATTAGATTGTACATTCTCCTTTTAAGAGTTTTCGTTTAATGGCAGTTTGCCTGAAGGTTCTCATTTWAATTTAGTTTGGGTGAAACTGAGGGAACTGAGGGCTTGCTGTAAAAAGAATTGGGTTTTGTGTGTGTGTCACTTGTATCCTTTTCAGTTGTTTGGTTTTTGTTAATCAGGGATCTCTTTAGGGCCATGTGTTTTAATACTTTCACAGTCTATGAAACTACCATTCTTCCTTAGCAGTTATTTGGATTTCAAGACAGAGACAAGCTTTCTGCCATTTGCCAACTGCTGCTGCCTTTGTGGCAGCAGTGAGAAAGCATTGCAATAAAAAGCAAGTTGTGTTGCTGCTACTGAAAAGCTGAAAGAATTCAAAGGTAAAGAACTGCAATTTTTAAACTGGCCCCATTACTGCTATGACTCATAGAGGAGCATAACCCTGCTTGCCTGAAGYGGTAGGTTAGTTTGTATTCCAGGTGCTTCCGACTCTTACAAAGGCAGAAGGGCTCAGTTAGCCATGCATTCATGAAGACGATCAGAAAATTACATGCACAGACTGCTCACTCTATGGGGAAACCCATATGGAGGCCCTCTCTTTTCATGGGGTTGAATGGCAGAAGAGTAAACTTCAGAACCAAAAAGCACAATGTTCAGTCATTATAGCAATCTGTCACATCATTATTTTCAAAGAACTAATCACCTGCTCCTACATGGTAGGAACTTGCAGATTTCCAATCTTTACTTACAGTCATTCACTTTTGCCCCAACATTTTCTGTTAATCTCAGTTCTATTTCTTTACCCATTACCACTTTCAGTATGCATGTTCTGTTGCCTTTGACTTTCTAATCTTTCCTAACAGCGCATTGTCTTAAATCCCTGTCTAGTCATGATTGCTATTCTACAGAACTACACTTCAGTTGTATTTATAATACTGATAAACCCTAATTTCATAATTTCCTCAGATGTTTAGGAGATCTGATTGTTTTGATAGAGTCCCTATCTCTCCCTTCTATCTCTCCCCTCCTCTCATACTCTTTGGGTATGTGCCTTTTTTCATATGTCCGCTGTCTAAAGACTTTGATTTCACTGCATCTTTGAATAGTAGTTTCATTTGTTTTCATATGAAAGATGATAAAAGGATTCTTGACCCATCTCTGCAAGATATCTTTTAGCCATCTAATACATTTTCATATGAACTGCAGCAGCTTCTCCAATTCCTGTATTCTTTTCACATGAACTCTACTAGGTGGCACTCCAGGCATAGACAGCTCCCATCAGGAGCTACTTTAGAATAGTGTGCTTTGCATTTAGGCATCTCCACTTTGTCATTCTTTAAATATCCTATGCTGTTGCAGTTGGATTTTACCCTCCTCTACCAGCTGAAATGCAAATATTAGACAGCAGAAGTAAAGAACATAATTTGGCCCAAATTGGAATTCAAAGCAAAACTGTCATGGCATAATTTCCTTTGAASAGAACTCATTGAGATGCAAGATCAAAGACTGGAATTGTTTTTATTTGTATGCAAATGGACAAATAACCTAGTAATCATCCAATATGCAAACAGACCTCTTTTTTTTTTCCATCACTGCAAAATTAGGAATAGAGGAGGTATGTGTCCAAAGTGAATCCTGTGCTAAATCTGGTATTTGGGAATTTCTGAGTCATTGTCTCATTAATTCAATTAAATTATTAGGTTTATCATATCTATAGCAGTATCTATCCAGAAATGTACATGTGTGTTCACACATATGGAAAGATTCTTCCTATTGGTATCACTTTGGAGTGTTATATGACTTTTTTATCTCAGTGTCTTTCAATAAGCTTGTATTGCAAGGTGGAGTCCACTTTGCTTGTTTCACATGGTAAAGTGAAGCATCGTGAAAATAACTTCCAACATCACTCAGGAGTCTCATATAAAATGGAAATTTAAGCCATAAACCTGGACAACCAAATTTGTGCAATAATTGCAAAACATTCTGCAATTGATTCTGAACAGCTTTAGTTTTGGCATTATAATATTGCCTTCATAACMCGATATTATTTTTATAACACCTATTGGTCCCCTTGCTCTTTTAATTCATTTTAGTGGTGCTCATTTGAAAACACAAGAAAAAGTTGCCCAGAAGAWAATTTTAAGAGATAATGTGCATAATAAAATCTAATATGTTGCCTGTGGCAATTTCACATTGGAAAATAAGATGCAGGGTAGTACCAACCATCCTTCAGAGACATATCTCAATGATTAACTAAGACTTAAATTCATATAAAAGAAACATAAAAATTAATTAAGTGCATGCAGTATTTTAACCCTGAGATTGCTTATATTTCTGATGTTTGGCTATTTCCTTAAGCTTTCCTCTAGAGATTTATGAGCTCATTATAAGCTGCTCATAAGGGAAAGAGCAAGACAAAGTAGTCTCCCATCTATGGGGCAGTGAATCAAATGGAAYTGTTTAAATTCCTCTTGAAGTTAATAAGCCAGCATGAAAAGCCCATCCTGAAGACCTAATGTCTCCAAAACAATCACTTGGTGTCCCCAATAGCTGATCACAATCCATGAGTGTGTTTGTTGTTCTATTCCTTTCCCCAGAGGCATGACGGTGGCTGTCCTGAGAATCTTTCTCAATAAAACATAAAGACAAACTAGAATATAGATAACACGTTCTACTAGCGACAGAGGTAATATACAATATTTACAATTTAATCTTTTTGATTTGCTGTGACTACTTGTCTCCAGTGAGGATTTAGCTACTGTGTTTCACACTTGGGTCAATGCAGTTCTTTCTTTCTGACACTGAATTGGAAAGGCATTCAGAAATTCCACCTGTGCAAGACAAAACAACACAAATCTCCTGGGAGCTTACCAGGTGCTGTTCTCCATATTCTTTACAGGCCCTCCAAAATAAAAGCWTTGCTAATCCAGCAACCTGTTCTCCATTCTTACCCTAGGAAAAAAAACTGCTCTCCATGGAAGCCCAAGGGCTGCAGCACTTCACTGTGAAGCACTCAGGAGCTGAGATCAGACTGTTCTTGGCAGAGAGCCCTATGTTATGTTACTTTCTGCCAGAGCTGATTAGAATGAGTCTGATCCCAATCAATTTCAGATCACAATGCTGAACGTGATCTTTCTGCCAAGCCCTTCAATACGTAACAAAGAGGAACTTTTCAAAGGTACAGATCATCCAATAAAGTCACTTGACTTCAGAAGAGCAGAGGTTTTTTACATACAAACTGAGGCAAATCTCATACAGGGTATCAGAAAATGTTTGTTGAAAAACACAGCAGGAGCCATACTGAAGCTATTAAAAATGCAGATTTAATTTCCAAAATAGCTCCAGAGAGATTTTTAATTTTCACATAGCCACAACTGAAGAAGAAGAGGGCATTTGCTAAGGGTGACCTCTGCTAAGATATCTTTCAAATGCTGTGAGTAGGACGTGCTCCTGACAGATGGAAGGAACAGTCCTTTATGCAGGCCTGCTTTAAGTTTGAACCCTGATCACACACAGGTGAATGTCCTTTTTGCATTCTGAGAAAAATCCAAACACTACTATTCCCAGTCATCCTAAATTAAGGCTCTTTTCTAACTTCTCAACTCTGCTACTGTAGTGAAAAAAAATCAGTTATTTCCACTACCTGAATCTTACTTTTGTGACYGCTGCCTAGGTAATTTGCTGATAGATACCTTAGTAATATCTATGTCTTGTGCCATTGGGGGCTCCTTCATACTGGGAAATGCTCCTCTGAGGAGAAGCAGGTAATTACCAGAATCTAGCAATAAAGTTTATAAATACAACCTGAAAACATAGTTGAGACTGAATTTTGTACATTGCACATGCAGATCAGCAGGAGGAAAGAAGCTTTTACCAGCAAAGTTCCTCTTACCAAGAGATCTCATCAGGAGAAAGGAGAAAATATCCCCCCMACATTCACATGATACAGGCCCTGAAGGATTGAGATGCACTCTGTTTTACATGATTGTAGATTTTTAGACTTTTTAAGAACTAATTCTGGGGCAGAGGTGACTGATTTGCAAATACCCTTAAAGACATGATCATTAGCTGTGTATTAGTGAGCTCAAAATAGAGTTTAATGAGCCAGGAAGAAAGATAAATTGCTGAGTTCAGCTTAAAGTCTATAGTAGCTACAGCAAGTATGTGTTTGAGACATTTGTCATTAATTAGGCATCGTCAGTTACCTCCTGGATGAAAGCAAAGCCATCTTGGGCATCATAAAATCCATGAACTGCAGTATATGYCTCCAGAATTTGATAATCCAAATTAATCAACTGGGCAAAACGTTCTTCCAAACCATTAGAGCTATTGATTCATCTGAATCTATAACTTGTTATTAAATTTTCATTCTCAGTAAAGATAGTTGATTTATATTAAGGGAAAAAAAGAGGAAATATTGAGTATAGCAAGTAGTTAGGTAGAAGAATATCCAATAAAGAAATTCTCTCAGCACAAGGGAGAAACAGAGCATACAAGATAGTGCCAAGGTTTCCATCCCGTATTTCATAGGATTTCACTGATTTAATGGAATTATTGGTCCCTGCATTKGTGTCTGCACAGGCACACMTTTCAACAGGCAGGAGAGAGCCAGYYACTTATCTYTCAGAGGYAATACACCCCAATTTTCATCTGCCTCACAAATTATTTCGATTCAATCTCTGGAAATAAAACCCTATTATTTGTAGGAGCATAGCCAGGAAAAATGGTTAAAACAAACAAAATATGTTAGTTAGACTTCTGTATTTCTTGTCACTCCTTACTACTGCATGGAGTAAAGGGGAAACTCTTCTCACCATGTCTTTCTTCTCTCTGAATACCCTCGTCAGAAATCTTCCACTTGGGATCTAAAAATACAAAACTAGAATCACTTACATATCGGTATAACAAATTCCAGTTGTTCTAATGCACCTAATGTCTTCTGGGTCCCCCAGACATCAGTGGCTGTCAGGGTGGCACATGACCATTGGAATGGCTTCTTTTCTTACCTTGTGCAAAAAGCTGTCGGGGCACGACCAGAGGATGTGGCCTCCAGAAATGTTCTCTTGAAGTCAGAACTTCTGTGGGACTGCTCTGACCAGGGTGAAGCCACAGTACTGGACATTTTGTTTGATGTGAAGGAGAGCCTTCAKGTGGKACAGAACCAACACAGGAACATCCARGCCATSAAGTATTCCTATGGTTTATTCTGTCCTAGGCTCGGGGTGGAACAGGGTGAAACCCAGCAGCAGCCTGGTGTGCCAGCTCCCCTTGGCTGTGCCAGACATACCTCAGCAGCAGCCGACAACCTGGCACAGGGGCTCAATTAATCAAAAGCAGTTATATAACAAGCACAKACTTCCAGGCAGAAGAATTCAAACATATCTGCAGACAAAACCCTCATTGTCCAGCCCGGTCACTTCTGCTCTGCACCAGCTGTTTCTGCRAACTATTTTTCAGCTTATCCTCAAATGTATCTGTCCTTGATCATTTAATCAGTATTTAAAGCTCTGTCTGTGATGTTATTGATCCCACTTGTGCCTCCAGCATGTGTTTCCAATGGAAAATCCAGCAGAGAGGAAAAGTGCAGAATACCTTTTCATCACCTGCAAGAAGAAAAAGATGCATTTTTCTCCTTTCTGATTTTATAGTTTGTTGTATAATAGCAATAATCTCTTTTGCTTTCATATACTTGCAATAAATGGTTTTTGAGATCAATGAAGTGTCTGAGCTTCACTTTGGCTATTAATCATTCTTAGTAGCATTTTATTGCTTCATATATTACAAAACTCAGAAATTATTCCTTAAGCCTACCCAGGTAGCTGAGGACTGCAAATTTCAAACCTAACTCTGAGAGACAGGTTCACTGATAGCAATCCCTGTGTTGTCTTTTATAACAGTAAGTAATAATACCAGCACTATGCCTTCCACCTGCAGGTTTCAACCCCCACTATACAATGGATTAAGGAAAAATGAACCTTGCTTCTCTGCTTGAAGGAGGGGAGAAGGTGAGTTGTGGGTAAGAAACATCTCTGAAGATATTTTGCCATTTTTTTCTGCTTATCTGAGAAAGTAATATTTGTCACCTGGCAGAGTTGGTAATACCTGCCCTTGGTGCCATCCTGCTAACAAAGCTCCTTGGGAGCCATCCCTCTGGCTGCAGCTATGAGAACATGCACTGACTGCCCAGAGAGAGGAGCAGTGCTCCTGGTCAGCATCAGCAAGGCTGGAGGGAAACAAATATTCACTCAACAACCTTGCTCCACACATTTCCTAGTTAGACCAGTCTTCAGTCCCTGTCTTTGCTCCCTATCCTCCTTCTGCCGAGGGTCCAATCATRGCTTTTTTGGGTAAGCATGAAGTAATAAATGGACAGTGGCATCAAAGGAATGAAATTCCCTATAAGTTCAATTTGGGAAAATACATTCTAACCCTGAGAATAATAGAATTTGTCTTTCACAAAAAAGAATTACCATGAACTTGAGCACAGTGTGCTATTCTCTTCTGTTAGAGTTTTCTGCATTGACATATATCTGCCCCTTGGATGCCTCTGATGTTTGATCATCCATTATCCTTTATTCCAATAAAAATACAGAACCCATTTCTCAGTTCAGTGGAATTCCATATTTGTTTACTCAGGTGATGACATCAGTATAATTTCTTTGCCTCCACATGGGATTTACCMAATCTAATAAGAAACCCTCATGGTGACTCCTGTGGCAATACCTCCTTTTAGGGGCATTGTGAGCAGTCAGTAAAACACCGTACTTTTGCCATAGGCTGGGTGGGGCCAAGCTGTGCCTGAATCCTGGCTGGCTGGAGACAGATGCTGCTGGGAGCTCAGAGAAAGAACCCAAGGCATCTTGTTTCTGCCATGTACTGCATCAGGGCAAGGGCAGCTCTTAGATATAGAATATCCACAGATCCTCCAGATCCGAGTGCTGGCTCCACCAGCAGCACTGACAGTAGAAACGCACTGGGTTTGTACCCAGGTATCAGTCTGATAGCACTGCAAACATAGACCTCCCAATTCTGAAGACTTGCAATGAAATAATATGAAAATGGGATGTTCACTCACCTACTTTTCTGCAAGTTATAGAAAGTCAAAAAGAAACTGGGCTGGGATATCACAAGTCTTTTGTTTGAGCCTCAGCCAGCATGAAAAATAATGGGAAAAGCAGCTTTAATGGATTTGACAGCATTTTCATAATAGTCTCAGTGACTGACTGGGGTTTTTGTTTGTTTGATAACTAAAAGACAGATTTCAATTTCTTCTACCATGTATACTCCAGGTACTCTACTTTCCAACGTTACATTATCTTCAACATTGCATCATGGCTTTAAACTTTATCCAGATTAGCTACCTCAATACCCAGAGTTTATTTTAATGTTTGCTGCAATTTAGTAATGATCCATCCTGCTGAGCCTAATTCTGCAGACAAAATAGGCCCATACTATTAATGACAGCAATTTTATGTTATTGTAACACATGGTTGCAACAAACACCGTGTGAAAAGAACTGAAAAGAGTCTTCATTAAAACTTCCCTGTTTTTCAGCAAAACCTTTGTTGTGTTGCATTTCCACTGGCCTTACGTAAGACATTCTGCCACCCTCTAAATTACCTGTGATTTAACAGTGCCTTTGTATTCTATGGATTACTTCACTTGGAATATTAGGAACCATATTTTAATAAGGGAAGTAGAGATGATTTGCTCTTTATTCTCTATCTTGACAGAGGAGGATCAGAAAGGGAGAACTGGTTTYTGTTCCTTATGCATCACTGGCCAAATTGTTTCCACATTTCCAGTCCAATCTAAATTACACTTGTGTAACTTCAGAGCATGACAGCAGAGATGCAAGACTGAAACAGAGAGCTGGTGTATCTTGCTCTTGAAAGTTTCAAAAGTAACACTGAACTCCTCCCCCAGCCTCCCATACTCTCCTACTCTACCTTTTCCAGAGACATTTGTTAGGGATGTCAGACGTAGTTGCTCCTACAGCTCAACAAGATCTTGCCAGTCTCCTCAGAACTGGGTGAAGTGCAGATCCTCCATATATCCAATGAATGCATATTAATCATATTAATGAAATAATATTTTACCTCCAGCTACTTGAGGAGGAATATGAGGTCTCTTGCCTAAATATAAAAGCCGATGAACCATCTCAAATCAGAGATCCAGTTTGTTTTGTTTTTCTGTCTCTGCCTCTGGTCAACAGCATATGCTTAAGACTGTATGAACACAGCATGTACAGAGTGATCCTTCCTCACTTTTTGAAATCAGCATTTTACTGTGATTACAAAAAGACCCTTGTTAACTAGCGAACAGACAACCGGAGTCTGGAAAGATGAGTTCTCTAAATGACTCTTCCCTTCAATTGCTTTGTGCCCTCAGGCAATTCACAAAGGTTTTGACTCATTTACCAAGTCAGTATGAMAGTATTCGTCAGATTTTGCAAGTTGGTAGGGACTCAGTGCCCTTCTAAAACTGTGTGTCACTGCAGCATAACTCGTGAGACAATAGCTGTAAAATCTGCTACYGCCAGTAAGGGGAAAATGTGTCCTAGAAATGCTCTCACATCTTGAAAACCAAATAGACAAATGGGGTTGTAAACTTAAATCCAGGGAAAGTTGCACAGAGTAGAAATTACAAAGACCATTAGAGYTATGTTGTCATATTAAAGTAACTTTTATTTATATTTTAGTAAAAATATCAGAAGCGCTAATGGGCAAGAACAATAGAATAAGTACCTTTCAAACAAATGTTCAACAATCATCAGCAGTCCCAWAACATAGACAAGGAAACTAATTTTGCTTTCATTTGAAAGACAAAGRTTTTCCTCAGGACTTGTTATGTCCAAAATTCTTTACAGCATCGAAGGGGAGAGTGCTGTAAATCCTTTCTTACAAGAATTACAAGATTTATGAGTTTTTCTTTATTGAAAATTGAATTCAGAAACTTCTAATGTATACCAGAGTTAGAGTTTGGGAACATTATTTATCATTTTTCTATTTTGAAGATGCTATTGTG
This sequence comes from Malurus melanocephalus, assembly GCF_030028575.1. Lineage (NCBI taxonomy): Eukaryota > Metazoa > Chordata > Aves > Passeriformes > Maluridae > Malurus > Malurus melanocephalus. The sequence continues at coordinate 3,873,758 of NW_026623244.1, read as the reverse complement.
AATCCATCAGTATACCCTCTTGTTTCACAGCAGTTTCCCAACATATTTTTGAAAGAGTTTTACAATATTAGAAAAGAGAAATATAATTCTATGGAAAAASACTATACCTCATGCTATCTCTCTTAATGTCTACTTGTTCTTCATCTACAAGAAAAATAATAAAAATAAAGAAAACTAATTTACTCAGTGAATTGTACATATAAGTGGGAAAATATGCATGAGTTTCCTTACTATATTCCAACAAATTGCATATTATCCATCAATAATATTATCCAGTCATGTGGAATATTAAATAATAGGTTGGCTGCTTTCCATGAATTTCATCAAATTTTCCTTTTATACTTAAAAAAGTCTTACAACTTCAGTGASAAAAAGGTCAATCAGAAAAGTTGAATCATTTTCTTCACTTTGCCAGCTACAGCAGGGATTTTAGATATCTGACATAATGAAGTTCTGTCTTGCTTCATTTGATAGGCTCTCCTTTTCTGCTTTGTCTGCTACTTGATATGGTGATAAATTTTCCTCTAAAAACTTCCAAGCATCTTTCAGATTATGAAAAATGTATTTTGTCCATTATAGAACTGTAATTTATCTAGTGACAAATTGTYACACAACCCTTAATACATGTGTAGACTGGTATGTTTCTCTTGTTCCTTAGAATGTCATGATCAAAGCTTATAACCACTGCATTCACTTTTGCTCWGAAAATGTAAGAATTAATAGTAAAAATCTATTTTTTCCTAAAGGTCTGATGATCTCAAAGGTCTTTTCCAGCCTACTGGATTCTGTGATTCAATGGTTATGGGACAGGAGAAGTGCTTTTTGGTTGAATTATGTCATGAAGTGCTGCATTATGTATTACATTTCTTTGTACTATGGCAAATGGCCAACAGTACTGAATTACAGCTTTCATTACCATCTAAATAAATTAATTGCAGTAGGTCCTGTGCTCTGCTGCCATGACTTATGTAACCACAGTGTGGTCAGTAAAACTAAGTTGAGTTATTCATCAGAAAATCAGGGCTACCAGCCTCCTTAGATACCCAGTGAGTTAATTAAAGTCAGAGTTGAGCTTCCTGATACTGTTCAGGTGTTTTGGAGTGACTTGAATACAGTTGACTTGAAGTCAACTTGAAGACAGTTTGGAGTGACTTGAATACAGTGACTTGAAGCAGTTTCCATCAAAGAACAGTGTGTGCTGCATTTGAAGTTGCTCCTTCATCTTTGTGGAGCAAAAATGTCAATAACTGTCACAGAACTCTATAACAGACCCCGCTGCCCCTCAACATTTTCAATCTTTTTACTTTTTAAGATAAATCATACTCCTAGATACGTAAAATGTTACCTTTAGACCAGGCTATGAGAAAATCACAAGTGAGGAATTGCAGGACAAGAGAGCAGAATTTGCAAGGAAAACCTTTCAAAATAAATCTCCTCCTAAAGGGAAGAATTTAACATTTTAGTCCTCGTGAAGCAGAAGTCCTGGGTAGCATCCAGCAACCAAACCTGAGCGGAAAAGCTGCAGCTTAATTCCTTGACTTAAAGGGGGGGAGCTTTCCCATTCCAGGCTCCCTCCCTCCCTGGGCAGCCAAGGCCAGAGCATCATCTCCTGCAGCAMAGGACACCATTTCACACATCATCAGCTCCCTGGCCAAGGGTGGTAAGACARCCCCACCTCCATCAAGCCCTGGCTGTTCCCCAAATACAGAAGAGGTGTTGCATTACATTGTGGATGAAGTGCCATGCATGCCAGGGATGACAAATTACCAAKACATAATTAAATAATACCAACCACCACAATAATAAAAGGATCAAATAGAATTTGTGTGTTAAAGGTGTGCCCGTGTATTGCTTGACATGAGTTTTGTTGTGCACAAGCACCTTGAAACTCCCACCCTACTCTTCCTGCTGGCATTTACCTGCCCACCACAGCTGCAACCTGGGACAATAAACAAAATGCCACTCAATCCTCATCAAATCTGAGTTCAGCCATCTGTATGTTCTGAACCAGAATGCATGGCTGGGCTCTGAATTTCCTGGAACTTAATCAGATGATTCTGAGCAAAAGCGAGACACAGACACACGAAAATGTAGGGGGAAAATGCATTTATAAAGGTTGTTAAATGATTTATGTCATGCTAGTTGTTTTAATGCTTAACTTAGTGCATCTAGGGAACTATTTAATTAAGTTTTTCTCTGAAAGATCCCAACTATTAGCATGTTATAACAGGATTGGGAAATGTAACTATATTCTCAGTTGAGGCTTTAATATAAATATGTAATATTGACCTGCCTGCCTCCAAGTAAGACACTAAAGAATGAATTTATAATTGTCTTCGCAAAAAAATCATCGGCATGAAAGTTCTGGAGAACTAGAAATTAAGATTTGTTGAAGAAATATTCCTCATGACCTGCTTTTGAACCAGTCAGTCATTATATGGAGCCTTCACATAAATTTGATTAGGAAACAACAAATTTCTGTCATGTTTATTTATTAAGAATAGTGAAAATGTCATGTTTTCTGGAACAGGACAGTAATTAAKTTACACCAAACTTTGGGATTCTCCWGTTCCAATTCTGAGATGCTTTCTGGCAGCACCAAAGRTTCTGTCCTCAGGTTTTTTTTAAGTCTTGCTGTATGAACATTTTCTACTTTATCTTGGATTGGTTCATTCTTTATCTTTGCTTCCCTTCCTATTTATCTGTACCTGTTCACAAAGATCTTGCTCAAACAAACAATGAGCAGACATCATATTCACAGGCCAAACTTGACAAGAAATACTATCTTATTACTTACTTTTACTGTCCTGTGTCAAACCCACAACTGAACATTCAGGTGCAAGGAATGGTGCAAGTGCACCAAGATAAAATTATGCATAGTTGCATCCACTTCACTAAAATTACATCACCATTAGATTATTCCCTTTATATTAAACTCAGATGAGATTTGTGAATAAGAGTTGGTAGATAYTTTTGTGCTATTTTTGCAATGATAAATTTTAAAGAGAACACAGACCTAATGTAATCCTCTCAATTCTGAGCTGGGCAGCACTGAGGCTTTGGTCAGCATGACAGCAGACTGTCCTCATCGCCTTAACATCCAGGTTGTCTTGCAGAAATCTTTACTTTCATGGTAAATATGGCCATCTTCCCTGTCTGTCAGGAGAAGCTAAAGAAAGAGGCTTTTTCTATCCTGAAGGCCAAAAAAGAAATATCCAAGAACAAAATGATTTCATTAGTTCATTATCATCCTTGACCTTGACTTCAGCCAGTTTATAATATGTGTGTAGCTGTTATCCATTTGTATTTATACAGACAACCCAATTGCCAGGAATAAAAAGATGTAAATAATCTATTTATACATGCACACAAAGTTATAAATACATCTATTGGTAATTTAAATGGGCTATGTTATACATCCTATTCCCCAGCTCATCTCTGTAAAAATTCAAAGTCTAAACTTGATTTGCCCATTGACAGAGAAGATGTGTCATGCATTTGTCGTGCATGTGGCTATTTCAGCCCTGGGGAATGATTCCAGTCAGGTAATCACTTGGGAAAGGCACARTTTACCAGAGGACTGTTTCTGTGTTAGTTCAAAGGTCTATTAGCAAATACACAGGAAAATTGCAGCTTTGGAGGGACAATAATATAGTTAATGTAAAATGCTGTAATTCAAGGCACACAACTCCTTGAAGACAAGAAGTGTTCCTTTTCTAAGTACCATTAGCAGAATGAGAGRAATAAAATGGCCTTATTTTAGAATCTGATCCATCTGACTCACCTTTGTTAATTAGTAAGAATGTTAATAAATGAAGCTCCCAATTTCCTTCAAGGTAGGGCTTGCTAAGATCTGTAAATCACGATTTCACAGGTTTCATTATGGCTATGACATATCAGAGAGAAATTAGTTAGAAAACACATCTGAGATGTCAATTGCATCCYATTTCTGTAGGCCAGACATGGGATATAAATTTCCAGAGGTGTGAGTGGGATGTTGAAGGAGCTCTCATTAATGGCATTTGTGTGAAAAATCTAAAGTGATCTTTCTGGGGAAAAAACAAAAAGATAAAACCTCAGATTTGCATGAAAAACACTCTAATTGAAACATTTTATTCGGCCATTCTCACAGAAGTTGGAGGTAGAATTTCTTGAGTTACTAGAATTCCTGCATCTGGAGGGCTTGTGTCTCAGAACTATGGAAATTGGCTTCCCTGCTTTTAGAAAAGAAACAGCTGTGTGTTTCACTGCAAAATGCATTAAGGCACAAGAGAAGTATCTTTCCTTTAGTCTTGCAATATGTCAAGCATACCCCAGGTATGTAACAAATAATAAATAAAATAACARTCTAAGTGTGGCTGGGATTAGAATACTATTCCCATTCTCTGGAGTCTCTGTCATGCTCTTTCATCTCACTCTTGGCAGCCCACTTGTCAGTTCACATCACAGTTTGAGAWAGATCTGCCAGGACATCAGCTACACATGCGAACAAGGAATCCAGGATCTATTTTTTATTAACTTGCTCTTTGCATTGGTGAATCTCAACAAGACCTTTGAATACGGCTTGTGAGTACTGACCAGTGCAGAAATGGAGTGAAATTTCTAACATTCCTTTCCCATGAATTCTTAATCTGCCTTCTGAARAAACTGGCAAAATACATATTCTGAAGTTTTCCCTGCCTTTTTTTCTGCTTTAATCCTTTGCTTGTGTATGACTATATTGCATATATTAGAAAAGTCTGGAAGGGAGGGTCTGTCTCTAAACACAATTATCTAGGATGTGGCAATGTGGYACATGCAGGAAGATGAATGCAACCTGTATAATAAATCCTGGAACTCACCCTGCCATGGCACTGATGGAGTTAARCACAGTCCAAAGCATTGTGATGGCTCCACCTTTATATTTTTTCTGACAGTTCTCTTTCTCTCCCTGGATTGTCATGTAGCCCTTTTGCTCTGTCTGTTCACATTACACAGTAACTCCTCTGGTGTCTCTTTCAATTTCTTCCATGCAGTTGCATTCCCTGTCATACATTAAAATTKGTGCACAGAAGACTTCCTTAGGCTCACTGTTGCTTTGGCACACTTACCTTTACTAAAAAATACTGTTAAAAAGTACAGATTAATAAGTGTCTGGCCACAATATCAGGAGCACCTACAACAGTTGAATTTCACCGTAAATGTCTTAATAAACTGCCAGCATAAAATTTCCCTGTTGAATTCTTCCATGGCTTAACTGGTTTTGATGTTTGTATTGGCAAGCAGAGGAACATCCAGTAACATAAAGTGAGGGTGACAAAGGCTTTGCTAAGGAAATAGACCCAGATTTGTGAGAAAAGACCATACCTGTCCTCAGGCAGGGGCAGACAAAGGAAACATTATCGGTAGTGCTGTGGGTTATATTGTCACATCCATAAAGATTTAGTGGATCCCTTGGAGTCCAAGGACAATTGGCAGGTAAAATTCGATATGAGGACATTCAAGTTTTGGGRCTGAGAAGGTAAGATATCCCTGAATAACTCTCCAGTGCTCCTCCTATTTCCCCAGATGACTTTGGATGTAATTTGAGCTGACACCCACAGTTGTGTGTTTGAACAGCTCTGTGCAGTGCTAGGTTACAGTTTACACATCAGCTTCCCAGAACTAAAAATCATGAGACTCCTGATTATGTTTGTCAGCCCATCCTGAGTTTTTACTTCAGTACGAAATTTATTGAAAAAGAAATATTGAGCACTTCGCTTCCCCCTTTCAGATCTTTTAAACGTACAGAAAAACTTACTGAATAATATACATTCCTCCTAGAGGATTGTATCTCTCTGTATCAGCAATACTCATAAAACAGAAAAGCTTATTTTAAGAACTTTGCACAACTARGTTATCTCTTGTTAATATACAGTTTTGTCCTTTTTGATTTTAAAACATTTAAAGGCAACATAAATGAAAACATATAAAAAAAGAACTCTGTGATCTATGTGCTTTCCACAGAAAATTTAAACATTTAAAATGAATGAATTCTGAAAGGAACAGCTTTGAGTGTTATTGACTGAAAAAGCAGATGGTGCAAGGATACATTAGTGTCACAGAGCATTACCTTCATCCTTAGGAGCAGAGATGGCATCTCAATGATGCACTGGGCTTTTTTCAGTGCTTACTAGGTGTTCAAGTCATAAAACATAAAACCCCCTGTTTCTTACTGAAGTTGTGTACCGAAGAAATTAATGTATCTATGATTTACTCTTTGCATATAGATTGCTTCTCGAAGGGGAAAAACCAGCTTAAAGCTGATAAGTCATTTAAATCTCACCAAAAACCTTAAARTAGGGTGTAAGTATGGCTTAAATAATGCATGAACCTTAAGCTAGCCTTTGCAGAAGGGTAAATTCTGTTTCTTTAACCCTCACACAGTAGACATATTTTCGATTATAGAGAGAATGAAGGTTTGGCACATGAAGATACCTCCTGGTTCTTTCAATTTACTATCTTTCCAGAGGCCTGAATATTTTTTCCATTGCATAGCCATGTAAAACATGGCTTATAAGAATATTTTTGAGTATTTTAAAAGCAATGTTTATAATTATCCAARCATAACATGAAAATCTGTGCCAGGTCCAGATTGCATTCTGTGAAAATTTGGTGCAATTAGAGAATCTGRTGCTTTTSAGATCTTATYRYTCTCTACAGCTCTCTGACAGGAGGTTGTWGCAAGGRCTCTTCCTGAAGGTAACAAGTGACAGGACAAGAGGAAATGGCCTCAAGTTGCACCAGAGGAGGGATAGATTAGATATTAGGAAATATTTCTTCATTAGGGAATATTTCTGAAAGGGCAGCCAGGCACTGGAGCAGGCTGTCCAGGGAAGGGGAGGAATCACCATTGTTGGAAGTGTTGGTAAAATGTGTGCATTTGAGGACAMGCTTTAGTGGGAACATGGTGGTGCTGGGTTAACAGCTGGGCTTGGTCTTGGATGTCTTTTTCAGGCTTAAGACTCCATCATTCTAAGGGTCACAGGGACTTACTCTAACCTCTACCATTCCCCAACCCAGAAGGCAGCAGAAGCTGGGATGAGGCAGGGAGGCAGCCCCCTTCTCTCCCATCCAGCCAAAATTTTCACAAGAAAAGCTAGAAAAAAACCACATGAACAAACCAATAAAAGGTAACCTATTCATCACATAAAYATATTCTAGGAAAATAAAGTTATTTTTATTAAGCTAATTATTCTCAGTTTACAGTAGTCTCAGGATGAGATATTTTGCTAGACAGACTGCAGGAATGTGAAATATTCTTTTCTGGCTTCACTCTGGTTACCCTTGCCTCTTACACCATTTCCCATCTTCTCAAACACACAGGAACGGACAAGCCTGTGTTACTGYGTGGCTGTGACGGAACCAGGAAGTGTTCCCACTCCACTATGACATTTTAATCTTCATTAATTTTCACCTACTTTAAAAGAAACTCCTCGGGACAAAATTCAGCACTGGAAGCCTGTGTGAGTGCTCCCCAGGGTTTGCTGAGCAGCCAGACACGGAACGTGTGTCTGGATGGCAGTGCTTGGAGAGCAGCTGTGCCAGCAGGACCCAGGGGCTGGGGCACCAGGAGAGCGTCTGCTGCTTCCTGAGCAAGGTTAAAATCATTTCTACCAAACTGCCATCTGAGACTGGGCCTTGATCCAAGCATGCACACCAGCCTGCAGTGTCCTTTTGCTAAAGAAGACGCTGAGAGTGCAGGGCCTTGCCCTCGACGCAGGGAAATAATCCGTGTGCCTGTGTCTGAATTTTTTATGCATTTCAGGAGAAAAAGTGGCAGCACAACTGCCTTTGGAACCTGGGATGTACCTACTGCAGGAACCCACTAATCACACCTCAGAAAGACAAACAGCACAGCTATTCCTTACATATAAACAGGGAAAACTCTGGAGTTCTCTCCAGACCTTTCTTTGCCTTGTGATAACTTCGAACCATTCACACAGGAGCTTCCATGAAACCATGGAGAAAAATCACTTGTTCCTGTCTTTTGTATCACAGCTGAGGGAATACAGAGTAGCAATATGGAACTTTAATGTGGGATGCTATTAAAAAAAAAATTATTTGCATTAGCTCCAGAAGTGTTTTCTATTACTACTCTATTATTAAAAGACAAAGGGAAAGAAAAATTAGTATTATTTTAAAATGACAATCCAACTTGAGTAAAACTGGCAAGAAACAGTAAACTGAAATTAGTCACAAGAGAGCTCACTTTGTTCAAAACGGCCAGTGGAGTCATTTTACTTTGAGAAAAAACTGCCTATCTATGAAATCTTACAGACTTCAAATATGCTGGTTTTTACATATTACTATGCATTTCCAAGATGGCAAAAGAGGGTTTGCCTTTAAATGTTTARGTTGATAACACAGGAAAAAGTTATCATATGAGAAAGCACTCCCACAATACCTTAACTGGTGGTTGCAAGATGATCYGCACTCGACATAAAGGGTCCATGTGACAATATGTGACTGTAGCATTGCACATGGATAAAGGCTCCACAGGGAGCACATTTGGATTCTCATCTCACTGTTGTTCTGATGAATAGAACCAAAACAAGCCCCTTCCAAGTGGCAAACATGCCTGCTTTGAATAATCCATTCAGCCCTAGTCAAACTTGCAGATGAGCTYTTGGAGTCTGTCAAGACAGGCTGAAGAAAAGAGCTTCTTGCTTATTTATTTAATATTGRAATGAGAAGAGACAAGAAGCTAAAATGAGGTCACAAAAACATGTTTTTGATAGGTCCAGTTATGACTCAAACTGTGATTTGCCAGTAAAAAAGGGAAGAGTCAGTGAAATGCTTTTTGAATAAACTCTAAGGGTATCTGATAAACAGGGATCAGGTAGGCACAACCTCATTAAAGAAGGAATTTTGCTCATCTACTTCAGCCATCTGGAAGTCAAATATTCAGTATGAACCATTTGCTAGGTTGTGTTTAGAGACAGTGGAAGGCTTTCAATTAAGGTGATAAGYCCTGCCTGTCTCAGAAATGGACAAAATTGTGATTTAAATTCTTTTGCCTGTAAGGTCAGTTGTCGTCTCTCTGTAAGTGATAAGCTTGATTTAGATATCTAACATTTAAATAGCTGTAATTAGTAAAGATTAGTACTTTAAATGCTCCAAATGCTCAAAGAAATACAGACGCTTTCTCTTTGAAAATCCAGGTTTGTCAGTGGAAGGACACGTACAGATTTCAGCTGATGGCATAAAAAAGGTCAACATCCAACACTGCCCATCCAATGTGAGACCCAATTTAGGTACAAGAGGATGTTGAGGTCCAAAATATTAGTAAATGGTGGTGGCATCCTGACCCCTCCTACATTGGTCAGTTCTGGAGATAAATGGGACTTCCTTGTGACATGGCCTTATGTATCAAAAGGAAAAAAAGAAGCATGTCACATTGAATATTTATAAACCTAATGTTTCAGGCTCAATTTTTTTTTTCTTGTGACAGCTTAGACAAGTGGAAATAGGCTGGTTACTTGAGCAGAAATTAAATGAAACACAGTGAGAAGTGGCAGGTTTCCTCTTCTGTGTAGGTTAATGAGACCCTGTAGGACAGCAAGAAGGTGGTTTTAGCTGTTCTGATTAGCTTGACCTAAAAGCCACTTCATGATTCACACACAGAAAATGTAATTTAAAACGATCAAATTGATGTTCAAATACAGACTAGTTAACAATAGAAATTTTGAAATACCCTCTTCACAGCATCTTCTTCTCCTTCCAACCCCATGCCAGGTTTTATTGAATATAATGTTCTGGGCTGTGAACGGCTGCCACCAGAAATCGCATACRTTTTAACACACAGGATAATTTTTCAGCACTCTTGCATCTTCAAAAACACTGGCAATAAATTCAGGACGGCCACGCCTCACCCTTTTTTATGCCTCCTTGCTGACCTCACTGCAGTCTCTTTAAAGGACCCCTGCGCTTCCCTCGCTGGTGAAATGTGCCAGGGAAGGAGTTTGCTGGAAGCTGCACTGCTGAATGTCTGCTTTGGGGAAGCTGGCCTAGAAACCCGCTGGGAATTCTCTTGTTAGAGATGAACACTGCCCATGCCAGGTTTTTSTCCTACTGCTAGCTATTTTCATTGGTGGTGCAACTTCTTTGCTGACAGGGAAGTACTGGCATTTTAATCAGGGTCATTTCATTCTAATCTGACTGCTGGTAAAAAGAGAAAAAAGGGATGTATTTGATCCATCCTTCTAGCAAGGCAGAATTCTTCCTGTTGAATGCTACAGAGCCAGAGAGGTAAGACTCTTCAGATGATTAGAGGGAAGATTTGAAACTCAATTTTACAAACAGCAGCTTGAAATGGAACATAAGCTGCRGGTTCTGCTATAATGAGAGCAACAGGTTGGATAAGTGAAAGAAAGTTGTGAGATATATATACATAATGTAAATCTGCACATTAAGTGCTCTTTRTAGTTGTAAAGAATTCTCTTTGTGTGCTTTAGAAACATATTTTGACAAGGGATATCAAAAAAGCATAGGAGCCATTTCTTCCTTTTTTTTTCTCCCCCATTAGTACATAGCCCGAAGCCTTTTCTAGGCCAGAAAAAATGCATCTCCTTAATGTGGTCATTGTCCTATAGCAAATTAGTAGAGATCATCAAATCATTCATTCTACTGAAGGCCATTTCCAATCTATCTCATTAGCACAATGTTCAATCCAGTTAAAGCTGATTCAAACTAAAGTGAGCAACTAATGGACTGAAACACTGCATTTTTTGTATAAAAGTTCCTGAACTCAAAATACAGTATCTCAGATACAAGATCAAATTATAGATTGCAGAATTTTCTTGAGAAGAACTTTAAAAATAGATTATAATGTATCTATGCCTGATTTCTTCTGGGAGAAAAAAATATTATAAAGGGACTATATCGACAAAATAAAAAGACAAAGTTAAATTCCAAGTTAAATCTTGGGAAAAAAATGAATAAACAGCCTGTAATCGATGCAGATTTTAAAACAACACAGGCTCTGGCACACATTCCTGTTTGCACCTACATAGCCAAGCTTTTAGCACATGACTGGAGGGATTTGTATCTGTTGACTGTAAGGTTCACTTGTGCAAGGTATGCTCTAATACTCTCATGTGTAAAACAGACAGAGAATCTCACATTTCACTCTGGACATGATCCCTGCAGTTCTCCTCTGAAATTCTGTCTACCACTGCCTCGACTGGTGTCACAGACAAGTGATTGGAGCCTGCAGGGGTCCCAGGACATGTTCAGCACACATCTACACGCTCAGTTACAGGCAGACATTAGGTGGCTTTGCCAAGCCAGTGGGAAGCAAATGAAATCTCCCCAGACAAGCTGTCAATTTGCTTTGCCCGGGGTAATAAACTGTGCAGTTCACTCACTGGGCATATGCAGCGTGGACATATGCATGACCATGTAATTTCTCATTTCAGAGCTGTTGCTTAGCTTAAATAGCTTTCACAAGGGGGGAAAAAAAATAAAAATGTGCCTGTGTTGTTCTCTTTACAATTGCCTTGATGATTGGCTGAAACTTATCATATAAATACAAGTTAATTAGTGTATAGAAACACGTGGGGGTTTTGGCCCAGTAACTGCAATATGAAAGAGATATAAATTACTGTACTGTCCTGTGCCCAGCATAAAAAAAAAAAAATGTTAAGAAACTGCAAAACCAGCATCACAACAATGATGGCAGAACCATAGGAAATACCAAACAACAACGTTGCAAAATAGATTTGCTTATCTTATCCAAAAGTTTGGTTTGTAATGTGTTTACCCCTAAAGAGCAGAACATGTGCTCACCAAGAACAGCCTTGGTAGGGATCAAAAATAGTGGAAATTGAATACATTTACATTGCACAGACAGCGCAGGTTCTAACACCAACTGCCAAAATGAATAATACTGAAAAGTGGCAATTTGCTTTCTGGAGAATATTTGTTAATCAAAAATGATCACTGGGCTCTGACATATCAATCAGTAGGTGGTCACTTCTGGCCTTCCAACCCCATGAAAATGAGTTATAAGTGGCTGGTCTCAGGAATGCATAATGGAGAWATATCAATATTTCACTCCTTGATAAGAGTGGTGGGAGTTTTGAAATGCCATAAACTGTGAGAGGAGAAATGGCTGTACTATCCTTTTGGCAAGTTTATGCAAATAAATTCTAACCTTAATTTATMTAAATTTTATTATATAACATAGGTTTATATCAACCTTTATTATATCAAGCTTTTTCTGGTTTATCAAAACAATTATAACTCATGGGCAAATAAGAAAAATTGCACTCACTTCGTCCATGAAGCACAAATAGAGCTTCACATAATAAAAGGCAACCAGAGACCTGAAATTTAAGAGACTTTTGGCACAATGTTTCTCATCAGAATTGTTTTTAATATGCAACTGTAAAATTTTTAAATGTCCATGATATGTCAAATATGGGGCCTTCTCAAGACCTTTGAAAATATGAAGGCATCAGTGTACCTGGATCTTAATTATGCAATAGCTTCTTAGTGCAAGAGAACCTTCATCCTCCCGAGAAATAATTTTATTGTCACAGTTTTTAACCTATAGCTGTAGAAAATGCTTTTGTCCTTGAAAGACTGACAGTGACAATCTGCTTCTCAACGTAAGGTTATTGTTCTCACTCATTTATAAAAACAAAAAATGGAATGATTTCCAGACTTCATTTGCCCACACTATTCACTAGCAAAATGTCTATTTTGTTCAAATTTTTTTAATTGTGAAAAAGAAATCCTGTGAGAAAAGGAATCTTTTGGGAAGCTSCAACTGTAATAGCAATGCCTGTAACTCATGTTCTTTTGTGTGTGTGTGTTTGTGGTGGCTTAGTTTTCTTTTATTTTGAAGGAGAGATATCCTTTCTTTGTGACCGAGTTGTTTGTCTCCCTGTTCAGCTTATATTATGTGACATTTCAGGGGGAATGACTTACAGTTCGGAGGCATTAGAGTTATGATCATCACAAGCTTTTATTTTGGTGAAATAAACACATTTCTCTGTTCATCCTCTTGCCTGCCAGCCCCGACAATGAAGGGGATGCTGACAACTGTCAGCACTATTAATGTGTGTTGGAACAGAGAAGGGAAAGGATTGAGCAGAGAGCTTTTACTATTATTGTTGGAAAATCTCTAATCCAGCAACAAAACCCAACAGGTGAGGGCCCCRGATTTCACAGTTACAGTAATTCTATCATTCAAATCAAATTTTTGCAGTCTGCCTCCATGCTGGCATCTATCAAGATTAAGTGTAAAAAAGCCCCACACAGACTGATAGCATTTAGGCATGACATTTTCCCTGTGTAGAATGGAGCTGCTTGACATCCAGTGAAGTTCATGAAATTCAAGTAACTTCTGAATGACCCAACCTCCTGGTTTCTATATCTGTCCCTGTGAGGAATCTCCAAAAAGCCAGTGTGCTGGAACCTSAGGTTCACATTTCATGCTTCCTCTGTATTGTCATCGATGTGACCTTTCAGTACCTCACAACAGACAAACAGGCTTTTAGTGGACTTGTATTCCAAAATCTTGATCTTTAACTATATCTGTACATTACTGAACCCATACATCACTGTCCAGACAAGGAAAAGGAAAACATGGCACCAGTTATTRAAAAGGATAGAAAGGAGGACTCCAGATTCTGTCCCTCTGCTCCACTCTTACGAGAGCCCACCTGCAGTGCTGCATCCAGCTCGGGGGTTTTTGGGACTGGAAAGACAGGGACCTGTTGGATCAAGTCCAGAGGAGGGACAGATAAATTATCAGAGGGTTGGGACACCTCTGCTATGAGAAAAGGCTGAGAGAGCAGTGTTTGTTCAGCCTGGAGAAGAGAAAGCTCCAGGGAGACCTTATTGCAGCCTTTCTGTGCTTTCAGGGGGTGTGCAAGGAGGGGTCTTGCAATAACACAAGGGAGAATGGTTTGAAATTAAAAGTAGGTAGATTCAGGCTACTTGAAAGGAAGAAATTACTTTATAATGAGGATGGTAAAGAATTGGAACAGATTTCCCAGAAAGATGATGCCCCATCCTGGAGAGATTCAAGATCAGGTTGGATGGGGCYCTGAGCAAYCTGATTTTGAAGTTGTCCCTGCTCCCYGGAGAGAGCTGGACTGGATGGCCTTTAGAGGTCCCTTCCARCCCCAACCATTCTAYGACTCTCAGATGCTTYCTTTTGTCCTTGCTGAGTTTTGCAGCACTGTTCTCTTTAATATTAACAACTTTTTTTCGCCCCCACTGTATTGCCAGGGAAAAAGGGATGAAAGCAAAAATGACATTTCTGCGCCTGCAAGACAGACAGCACAGTTGACAAGAWGCTGTGTTGGTGACAGACTGAAGAAATCTTGTCTGGATAATGCAAGGCACAAAAACAAGCCAATATTCACCCTTCAGTATCACAAACCAGATATATATGATATTCTTCCATCCTCTACTCATCCCATTTCTTATCTTAGTGCTTTGTTCTCTATAGCTGTTAATGCTCTTCTTGGGAAATTCTGACCTCTGTCATGTAAAAGGACCAGGAGCTTTTGTAATCCYGGAACAGGTCAGGGATCTGAGGGCAGAAAATAAAGGTCAATTGTCTCTTTGCATCATTCCTGTAAACCACAGCCGTACTACAGCAGTCTAGGTAGTTTAAACCAACCAAAAGGAGAGATTCTGCCAGAAGTGCTTCTGCAGTTCTAATTTAGCTTCAGGAGACAAATAAATACAAACAAATCTGCATGTCAGGGGAAACACACAAAAGAGAACCTCTCTCATAATAGCACCTATTAAAATACACATAAAATAAGAAAGGAAGTGGAATCAAAAGAGTGAAAGAACCTAATTTTTGAGTAACTTCCTTTTTGCAACTTCAATTTTGCATTATGAAAATACAATTGAGCTCATCATTACTAAAGAACCTTTAAAATACTCACATAATTTTCCTCTCCTTAGTAATTTCCATGAAGCAGATGCATGTGCATATTAAGTTATATTTTACGATTCATCTGGGGCAACTTAGCTCAGACATATCTTTTTGTTTGCTACAAGAACAGTTTAGACTGATTTTTTTTTTTGGCAAATTAATTCTTAGTGAATGACAGAGTAAGGACTTCAGTTCCTGAAATCAGAAAATTCTTCTCCTGCATGGCAAACCAAAGCAATGCATAGCTAGGATTTTTAAACTGTCAGGGTACAAAATTAAGGACACATGTCCTGACTGCACTGAATGCAGTCCCATAGTATGGAGCAAAAGAGGTGTCAGCTGTGGGATGGCAGCTTTAATTGACAGTCTGCAGGTGGCTCTCTATTGGTTATTGCTTCTCTCTGCTCACCAGATCACTTATTTTCGTAGCCTTCCTAATGTTCCTGAATGCTTYACTTGTGCAAGGTGATGCTGAGGGCCCTGACAGCTGCAGCTGATGCTTTCAGCCCTGAGTTTCAGCAGTGAGGAGGTGGCTTCAATAAAAGAACAGAGGAGCTTCTGGGGTGATGAGCCAGAGCAGGCTKTGAGGGCATCAATCCCCATCACCACCTGGGAACACCTGGCACTAACAGTGTGAGATGGCTTTTAGTGAAGACAGAGAGTGTGACATTGCATTATATAACAAGGGTCTTATATTTAAATAAAATAAAGCCAGTTGAGAGACACCAGGCYGGTTACCTTGATGCTCAAGTTGATTTTCCCATCTCCAGCATTAGCTTCAGAGTCTTGAATAGCAGAGATACTCCACTCCATTTCATTATATATCTGCAGCATAAAAAGCTCTGCARGCAGGTTTCCATCACACAGCTCATTAGGGTTTAGTGTGATCTAAAAAGGCAATAGCTTTAAAGACTTTGTCATATACTATAGTGGAAGTTATTTTTTATRTTGTATTATTTATGTAACAAGTCCCAAGGTACTTTATGAAACTTCAAGGCTCTTGCACTTGATGTTTGAAATACTAACCATACCATATATTGGGTAACTTTTGCAGTTTGCCAGATAATTTTGCCATATATTAGCTTCATTTTCATGGAAAAATACTGACTTCTGCTTCTAGAGGAAAAGCCACCTGTTGTTACCATTGCTGACAAAGTAAATAATTCAGAGATGTCCACTTGAATCTGCAGCCAGCAAGAATCACAATTCTTGAACTTGMAAGAGAAATCATAAAACCACAGAATCCCAAAGTGTGCTGAGTTGGAAGGGACCCACAAGGATCATGGAGCCCTACTCCTGGCCCTTCACAGAAGCATCTCCAAGAGTGACTCCCTGTGCCTGAGAGCATTGTCCAAAGGCTTCTGGAGCTCTGTCAGGGTTGGTGCTGTGTCCACTTCCCTGGGGAGCCTCTTCCAGAGCCTGAACACTCTCTGGTGAAGAACATTTTACTAATGTCCAACCTAAACCTCCCCTGACACATTCCCTGGGTCCTGTCACTGTCACCAGAGCAGAGATCACTGTCTGCCCCTCCTCCTCCCCTCATGAGGAAATTGTAACTGCARTGGGGTCTCTCCTCAGTCTCTGCTCCTCCAGGCTGAACAGACCAAGTGCCCTCAGCCCCTCCCCACACAAGTTCCCCTCAAGAGGGGTGTGAGTTCATTTTAACTCTCTTTTATTATATGACTACAAGAGTATGTATCTATAGAACCAATGAATGCCCTTTTTTCCTCTCAATATTCTCTCAATACTGTCTCCATAGTAACATAATATAAATAAAACCATTTAATTTGTGGAATTCTATTTTTAGAGCTGTAGTGTATATAATACATCATAACAATTTTTTCTCATTTTACATTTTCCTTCTAAATGCATTCAGAAACATATAYATAAAAAACCCTTGTGACTTAGTTATTGTAAAAGCATGTGGCACTATCCAAGTGTATCCACAAGGTACATAAGACCAGGGAGTAATGAAAAGCAGTCCCCTCACAGCCAAATTGGAAATCTTTTCTGTAAAGTATACTAAATCTCAGGACAAAGTATCTYAGTTGTTCATTGGCTGCCACGATCACCTGAAGTGACCATCTCAATTATTAAATCACAGCTTTATATGTTCACCCTGTTCTTTGTCTTTGTGTGCCTGAGAAATTAAATCTTCCAGTGATTAACCATCTTTTATTCTATATTTGAATTAGCACAGATCCAGTTGGTTTTAAGCCAATGGCATCATTTATACTTCAATAATTCTTTTCTTTCCCTTGSGTTACTACCCCCTGCAGCACTGATTTATTTTCTCTAAACAAGCCAAGATCATCTTTCATCAAACTTTATTCTGCCTTCAAATGTTATTACATATTGTCCTTTTGGACTATTCAGGTCAGATAATAGAACAGCTCTAACATCAAACTGCTCTCAGAATGCCTTTTTTAAAATACTGTTAACCAGAACTGTTTCTTCTGTTGAAGATAAACTTTAGCTGGTATCTGGTTGATTGTTTTTTTTTTTTTCTTAGTTTGCCTGATGTGTCTGAGAACAGTTTTTACTTTTTTTCTCCCCTATTACACAAGTGACTCACAGATATGTTGTGACTGTTCAAATGTTGAACCCCAAATGCATCACTATTACTTTCCTTCCTAAATGCATGGCTTTCTCATACCTCCTTTGTTCAGTGAAAAAATCTTTTACTTACTATGGCTAGATACTCCTCCACTGTGCCATTATTAGTAATATTTCTTCTAAAGCCTGTTTCTGGAAGGTCAAAATCTTCCATAAAGACAGTAAATCTTCCCTAATGCTAATATTTCTCTTTCTAATAACATTACGGAGATCTTTATCCAGTGCAAATTAAACTCTAGGGGGATAAAGCAGACAACATTACCYAAACCTTTTTCTGATCCTTCCCTAAATTGTTTTTTACTCAAACTTACCCATTTTATCACATTATCTTGTTTTGGTTTTTTTTTAAGCTTAGCACATTGTACATTATAATGATCTTTCTTTACCCTGCCTTTTATTTCTAGCTTGCCTGAACAATGTGTACTCTTCCTATTTATGTTACACCCTATTATTATTAGTCTACCTCAGCTRGGCTACCCTAATTATATTTGGCTTGACACCCTGCATCATAATTCAGTTTAATCTCTTTTGCTGTGCAGATGATTTTAGTTCCTATACTAATACTTCTACTGCCTCCCAGTAGTCTCAGGTGATTMCCTAGCTAGATTAGGAATACTTCATTTAAGGCACTGGACACCTGACTACTGCTGTCACCAGCTTTTTCTCCTTCAAATTWCTCAAATGACTCTTTCCTTGCAGCATCTTCACTGATTTGTTTTGCCACTATCTCTGGCACTCTGAGCAGCCAAGGGGGGAGCAAAGCAGATTAGAAAACAATGCCGAGTCCCTTCCGATGGAACTCCTCAGGTGGGAAAGGACCCAAAAAAAAGAACAAGAAGAAAATGAGTTGAAATTCAAAATCAGTCATTTTGAAAGGGGGTTCACTTGCTCATAACTCATGTTAGGAGAGTGCTGGTGGCCTTCATTTCCTGACAATTCAATGGCTAATGGTTTCCATGGTCTCTGGAATTGGTCTCCCTTATCCTCATGTGTAGAGGAGCTGTGTTTTTAGGATGATGTAGGTCTGACAGAGCACTGGCTTTGATCTTAGGAAGAACAGAGACTCAGATGTTTGCACAAATTTCTTTAACACAATGATCAAATATTGATCAGTTAATAAAGACATCTCTGGGAATATCAGACTCTCAGAAATGAAACTGCTGCCTATGATGCTGCATAATTCCATCCTAATGTGCTATTTTAAATTGTTGTCGGCAGGCAAAACCTTGTTCTGGCAGGAAAGTGGCAACATGTGCAAYAGCTTTTTTCCTACTTAGCATCCATATTTCTACATCTGAAAATGTGACAAAATTGTTCTATTACAGGTCTTGCATTAGCTACAAAGGTAGGTGTTTGGAGTTTCTTTGTTATTGTTGCTGCTGCTATTGATTTTTTTTTAAATTCTGTAGAACTCTGTGACAAAAATAACTTGACATTCAAATGAAGAAATAAATTTTAAAAATTACAAAAATCTGACACTGTAATAGAATATAATAATTTGGAGAAGGGAGATTTCTTAAAGGACTTGCATCACAGGCAGCAAAAAACCCTATGGAGTCAGATGAAGGCAAATAGAGAAGTCAGAGCTGACTGAGGATAAAAATGGTAGGATGTATTCTTCATGCAGTCAAGCAAGAAACATTGTTTTGGTAGGAAACGAATGGGACAAATCTGACCTTATGCCAGCTCCTCTGAAATATTAAATAGGGCAAGTACTGAAATAAGGATTAAGGGTATTTTTTCTGTCACTGGAGCAGTACAAAACAATTTTAGTAGGGACTGAGATCCAGCTATAGGACTCTGTTAATTAAAATAGCCACTATTAAGATATTTACTCTCCCTAATAATCRTAGCTATGCAATTTGTACTACTGARTAAACAAATCATGCTTTAGAAGTTCCCAGTTGACTATTGCAGTCTAGTCTGTCAGCTGTCATTTAGTTACAAAACCAATTTTCTATGTAGTTTATTTGCATAAACAACAGTTTTTTTTCAAAGAGCTTCACGGAAAAAGAAATCACATTAAACAAAATTAAAATTGGGTTAAAGTAATGTTAATAAACTGACAAGCTCCCCAAAGCCCAACTAGTCAAAGATTTTTTTAAACTTTCATGCTGAGTTTTTTTGATGTGTTCACCTCTCCAGGCAGACTTACACTGTGTTAAAAGAATGATCATTACTGCTTCTTGAATCCTGTTAATTATGCATGTGTGTGCAGGGTTATTTGTAATTGGTCCCTCTCCAGATATTCTCTCATCTCTCTCTGTTTTCATGAAAATTTAAAAAATATCCACACTGACTATCATTTACTCACTAATATCTCTCTCTGTTAGTGTGTTTCAGGCATCCTGCACTGATGTGGCCCAGACTGGACAGACATTATCACATTAATTTTATTTGGATGGACAAGTTGCATCTGCCAACATTGTGGTATTGGGTCACCAACTGTTTTTCCTCATTATAATCGTAGGCAAGGTTCAATGAATTTTTAGCTCAAATATGGAACACTTCTCATACCTGGCACATGCAGATCAATGCATTAAATCTGCTTGGATAAKAAAGAGACCTCATGCAAGGCACTCGAGGACTTTTCACAGGGGAAGGAGCCAGTGGGGTCATTCTGCAGTAGGTGAGAAATCAGATGGTTCAACTGGCTCTATGCAGCCCATGGAAACAGTGAGAGTCCTCCCTGATCTTCCTTAGCAATGCCTGTGTGCCCTCACTTCTTCTAATACATACCAGGCAGCTATCTATTCTGGGCACAAGCAATAATTTAGTTACTTACACAAATTTATTCTATTTTTAAATAATAAAAGCTTTTTCTCTGTGTATTACCCCAGCATCTTGCATTTCACACATGTCAGAAAATTTTGTCCCTGAGATATTAATCTCACAAAGATTGTAGGTGAAGCCACACTGCAGGGAATCCCATTAAAGCTGCAGTGGCTAAGCCATGTTTTCCACTGGAAAATACAGAAGGATGGGCTCGCAAAGTCTGCAGATTTCTGGRGAAACCTCTTTTAATGTGCACCAACTGCCCTGCAGGACTTGAAAGAATTGTTAACAAGTAAGTTTTAGATAATATCTGATCTCTTCCATAAAATTTGCATTGCTCTACAATCCCTAGTGAGTCTTTAGCTCTTGCATTTATGTCAGATGAGTTTTACTGAGAAAGGAAAATATTGAAGCTGCTGACTAAACAAATATAGCTAGATGCCCATGCAGCTTTCTCCTGATGACACTGTTGCAATGAAAAATTCCCAGTGCAGATGGCATTTTCAGATATGGCAGAGTCACAAGAACAAGAAAGGTCTTAAACTGTCATGAATGGCTTTACCTTTGGGGAAAGAGAGACTTCTGTGTTTTATAGGATATTTCWTTTTTTCACATGTCATTCAGCATATGCTTAGGCAACCAAAACCRGTCTCGTTATTTATATTTCACAGTATTTCAAGCCAGCATTTTCTTCTCTTCCCCAGAGCTTTGGCTGAGCTGCTCTTGCTTGAGTGCCTGTGATTGCAGCGTGGCTGTGCTCTGTGCTCTCCCCCTGYTCAGATGAAGGGCTCACTCTGCAGCCGTGACTCGCACAGGGCTGGGCTTTAAACCTTCCTCATGCCCAGACCTACAGAGATGTAACACACTGATTCATCCATGAGTAATCAAAGTGAACTCCTRGAAAATCTCAAAAATAGACTAATCTGCTCACTTCTGTTAACCCCGAGCTTCCTGARCAATACTGAGATGTGGGGGGAAAAACAGTGCCACAGTGTGTGTTGGGATGTAGAGATGTGCTGAGACAATGTGCTGAGACATTACAAGAGGGAAAGGAATAAGGGTTGAATAAACATTGCAGTCAAAAACAGGAACTTACCTATTAATTTTTAAGCCACTTATGTCTTTCAGCTTCCAGTTGAACAGATCATCCTTTGATTCTCGCTGCTCATATTTTGATGCCCAAATCACCACTCATAGAATCATATGAATTCAATTTAGTAGTATTAATTTCTCATTTAGACTAATTCACATTCATTAAAAAATGCAGAATGTTTCCTTTTTTTCTTAAATTTCTTTAATAAATTCTACCCTTTTCCCTGTATAAATTTTTTTTTAGCTGAAATGAGGTGCTTGAGCATGGGCCAGTGAATAAGAAGGGACACTGGATGTTGGCTTTTACAGGGCAGTGGCTTCAGGAAGGACACAGCAGCTGGGCAACTCTGAAACATGAAAAAAATCTACCTCCTCAGGCTACTGTCCCAAAGGAATGTGGGGAGTTTGAATTGAAAGATATTTATTTCTCTAATGATTTCATTTTAGCACCAATGACTATGGATAAGCTTCCATCATTTCTCCTGGAGACCAATTCAAGCCTTTCCTTTAAAAATCAGGCTGAAGATATTTTATTTTCCCCGTAACTCACAAGCAGTGCATCTACAGATTGATGTGCATGCCTAGTTTTGTGAAAAAAAGTCACATCAGACAACATCATTTTGTTTATGAATCAGAAGATTTTATCAGTATTTAAGACCAAAAAAAAGTGAAATATTTGGGCTGTCACATTAATTTTATTATTACTTCTCAGATGACTTCTCTCATATTCCTCTACTATTCAGACAAAAAAATTGTGTTTTTATTTGCAATTACAATTATTTTCAGAGTTTAGAAAAACCTATTGTTTCCAGTACTCTTTTATATTAAATTAAAAATTACAATAAAAGTATTATAAAGAACTTTGAAATAAAGACCTGCCCTCTGTTTAAAACAGAGGCTTCTGTGAGGCCTTTTGCACAGCTGATATTTTTGTTYGTTTTACAATTTACAGACACTAAAGAAAGGTGACCTTCCATCAGATAAAGTGGGATGAAGCTTAGGGGTGGCCTTGGGCTCTGATATCAGCTGCACCTCAATTCAGTAATCTTATTGTCTCTCAAAATTAGGTCATCTGAGAGCCAAGTCCCAGTTCTTGCCCGTGGGGATATTACAGACCCTATCTGTCTATACAAAGACATTTAAATGGAACTGTTCACCCAATATTTGAAGAAAAGGCTCAGATTAACAGAAATCAATTTTTCTACAAATGCCAGGAAAGTGCATTGTTACTTTTGATGAAATAACACAGTATCTGGCTTATGCTGAAATTCCATGCAGTGCCTGKGTATTGTCTTGTATACAAAACACAAAGTGATTTTCTGACCCTCAGCTTTGTACTGAAGAGCCATGTGAGATATTCCATGAAAACTGGCATGTGTAAAGGATCATGCCATTGTATACAGCTGCTAAAGACCTAGAAAGCAAACAATGTGCTACTGACATATAAATAATACCTTCTGTGCACAGTTAAACATTGGTGCTATTTTTGCCAGATTTTAAGCTCTTTTGAGGCCAACTGGAACAGCTGAAATAGAACATTAAAAAAATGTTTTGATGCTGGGGCACAGATGGCTGTAGCCCAATGTGTCAAAATAAATGTTTCATTTTTGGTCTAATGTGGGAAAAATAGACCTTCTCAATTACTCCAGTAATCACAGGTGCAGTAAATGACTCTGTAGCTAAGAAGAGCTATTTCAGATGGGCATTCAGARAAACTCTATGTATTCTATGTCCAACAGTATGAAAAGGTAAATTACCTTAGACCAGCGACTTAGTGCCTTTGAAAGGGTGATAACAGCCACAATCAAGCCTGAAGCTTTAATCTTTTATTTGGCAACTGAATTGCACAAACACATGACTGCTCCTTATCATGGAGACAGTTTGAGAAGATGCAGAGAACAGATCTGTTAACTTTACATCAATGACATATATATGTTTAGGAAATTCAGATTGGCTTGAACAGACTCCAGCACTCAAAGGCTTGTCCAGACTTTTCTAGAAGGATTTGAAGAATAAACAGGAGAGTCAATCAAATACAGATAAATTGTTTTCAGAGCCAACATGTGCTCTTACACATCACTGGAATAGAAGGGCCACAGCAAAGTGGGTGCATCCCCACTCTCAGCAGCAGAGAGGGAACAACCATCAGTCAGTGTCTCGACTGCTGCGTTTGTAGCTGAGAGAACAACATCTCCCTGCTGAAAAGTGACAACCATCAAGGCCAGAGCCACTGGAAATGGTAAAGAGCTCTGAGGAAAAGCTTCAAATAACCCCCAGAAAACAGTGTGGGAGGACACCAGCCAGGTAGGAGACAAACGGCTTCAGCCGCCAATACTCGGCGCTTCTTGGTTGCAACAGTGCAGGGTTTGGTTTGTAAGGTGCAGTCCCGTGGCAGAGGGGATGGTAAYTGTTTCACCACTGCACAATGGTAAAATGATTCACATCGTCATAACCAACATTTTATTCCCCATGTGAAATTTAAATCTGCTCCAGCTGGTGCAGTGACAGTTCTCACAGTCTGCACAGAGAGTGAGGGAGCCGAAGGGAGGGAACAAAGCAAAGCAAAGCAAAGCAAAGCAGAYTTAGAGCTGAATCTGGAAGACTTAGAGCTGAATCTGGGTATAAGGGACCTGTAAGGATTGAAAAGGCTGGAAAAGCCTTGGAATACATTGCAGTATTCATTGTCTTAATCTAAACAACCTGATTTCTTTCATGCCTCTTATAATATGCTTACGATGTTCCATGTACCTSAAAACACTACTTTTTCTAGAAAAAAGAACTGGATCATCATCATGTATTTTTAAATAACCACTAGAGCTGATCCTCTGCTTGAGGATGAAGTGCTTAGTGTGGSTTTTATATGGGTGACCCAAGAGAGGGTAGGAAGGGGAATGTAGTGCACACAAGATTTAAAGAACAAAATCATGAATCTGCAGCCTGAGTTTTAGGTTGTTAAAATATTTTTCATAAGTGCAAAACCAGGATGGTAAGTAAAACTCTGACCAACAGAGATATTCCAAGGAGGGTACGGATGTGTACGAAGGTCTGTGAAGTTTCCTTACTACACTCAGAGGGCCAGCATGAGGACAAGAAAGCAGAGAGTGGTCAGCAGCCCTGTCCSTCATGGATGTGAGAAGGGGATTCTCCAGAGTAGCCTCAAATGTCAAAGTGCTTTCACTTCAGATGGTTATGATGGTTGGCATGCAACTGCAGCCACAGAATCAATTCTGCCTACATTCTGCTTCAATTCCAGATGGATAAATTAGGCCAGTAAGAAATGAAGCAGCAGACAATGACTGGTAAATGACCCAAAAAAACTAGGCCAACAAGATTTCTAAAGAGAGATATGTTAGAGCCACAAAACTTGCTAGAGGCACAGAGAAGTTGTTGAGTGAGTTAATTGTCAGCATCCCTCAAGTTATTATAGAAAATTCTAAAGTTAGGGTTGAGCAATTCAGCCTCTTATGTATGAGAAACACAGCACTTAGTTACTCAAGAAAATTACAGCACTTAATTCTGAGTACAGAATTCAATTTCCAAGGATTAATAAGTAAACACCTTAATTAATGTATGACTTTAAAATAATTAAAATAAGTCCTTTAAGAGATTTAACATCTTTTTCAGACTTTTATTTGTCCTGAATGATCTTCAGAATAATAATTATGTGAGCATTTCCCATTTGCAATCTTCTACASCAGCCACAGTCAAAAGAGTGATTATAATTAAATTAAATTATTAATGATTTCTGCCTCTAATTGTTATGACTGGATAGACTGTGGTCTGACTCATTTAACTCTTAACTGGAGAAACTCATCAATATCTAATGGTTTATGGGGGAATTTCCATTTGTAAACTGCATGCACCTGAAGTGATTTGATTTAGAACCACACAGTTTCAATTCTCTAGAAATAACACATGGTAGTGGTAATATTCTTTGCTTATAAATCAAGACATTTCCAAGGAAGAGAAATCTGTTAAAACAAATTTAAAGTTRCWAGTATATGTCTGAAATATATAAAAGGCCTAATTTTGTGTAGCCTGTGCAAAATTGTGTTAAAAATATCACTAATTTTACTCCCTGTACCTCTGGGGAGATACTTGGAAGTGAAAGAGCAATTATGGCTACTGAAAAACCATTTGAGGTTTTTCTTTTTTCTGAGGTTCAATCTTTTCATGCAGAGTTGGATTACCTTTAACGCTTAGAAAATGTTAAGTTCCATTTAAAACCAGTAGGAAATATTAAAAATACTCATAATATTTCAGATTAGAAGACATAGTCTGAAAAYGTGATCTGCTTGCCCAGAACAGAGGGAGGCAGTAACAAGCACTCAGCTGACACCTCTGTAATATCCATTTATGTGGGGGTGAGTGTGTGTGTGAATCTCCACGTGCACACACATATAAATACAAATATACAGTGAAGAGCTGTGTAACTCCTAAGTGCCAGTGAAAGAAAAATAACCTTTTGTGCTGTGCAGTCTTTTCAGGTCAGCTTCATCCTCTGGTGAGTGACAACRGTGAAGCTTTTTCCAGAACAGGCTCACTTCAGGAAGAGACCATCTGGATGCTGTCTGAGCCACACASAGCAAAGAGTGAGAGGGAAAATGAAATCCAAGATACAGCAAGAAGCTTTAGGGGCAACACAGGAGTGAAAAATGAAGAATTCAGATGCCTCAGCAAAGAAATGAGAAATGGCTCTTCCTGGTAGATGGGGAGCTTTTGGGGAATGTCAGAGAGGACATTTCCAAACTGGCTGTGRGGTTATGTTGCAGTACTCATAAACAATYGGTTACRAGGCAAATAAAATAATTACTAAAARAAAGAGCAGAAATCGTTCCAATCCACTTTGCCACAGGTCTTCAATCAGAACAACCTTTCCAATACRTGGATTTTTCACCACAAATAACACRGAARATCAAGCAGAGCTAAATGCTGCATTTCCAGAAAGGAAGAATAAAGCAGAGGATGCTATGGATGCCCAGCACTGAAGTTACACAACGTGCCCGAGGAAGGACACAAGCAATCCTGTCACAGGACCCAGCATGGACAGAGGGGGGACTGCAGCTTAATTATCTCCCTGGATAAATTCGCATCTAGGAGGAGAGAGAAAAAGACAGCAAAGAGCATTTCAGACCGCAGCTGTGACCTACCCTGTCAGCACAAGACCTGGGGCTGTCAGGTAAGCTGAGGTCAGTACTGAACTCGAGCTGCCTTCCCAGAAAGACAAGAAAAAGTGAGTGGAATAACAGCAATGTGAGCAGTCAGTGCACAAACCAAAGTCAGGCAGAGAAACCAGGAGGATATGAGAAAAAAACATTGTGTATGGGGCTGGAAAGAGGGACAAAAAAGGACAATCTCCCAGTRCAGTCCAGGAACAGAAATCCTGCTCATCACAGTTTGAGGAGTACAGATATCCACAGGTRCAAATTCTGTGTACAAAGAGTAAGTGCAAAGCCAGGGCTGTCTCTACCCCAAAAATGCCGATCTCTGTCAGTACATTGGGATTCTGGCACGGGGTTACTTTACCTTGTTCCTAACAGATTAAAGACTCAATCATTTTACATCAATAGAGAATAAGGGAAATGAAACTTTGGACCTAGAAATTGTAATAATATTTTGGGAAACTCTTGAGATCTTAGATTTCTCTACTGCTGTAAATGTGAAATCTGGAATTATTTTACCAATTATACTGGAGAGATGGAAAAWCAGAAGACTATGAAGAATGTATTCTACAACACCGAGAAGTCTGTAAGAAAGGAATTAAATTAGAAACATCAAATTCTTCATATAGCTCAAAGTTTGACCAATATGAACTACAGAGGAGATAAGGAAGAGTTTGATTTAATGCAGACTTACAGGATATAGTGATAACATCTACTTAAGCCACCACCATTGTGGTTTTAGTCAGAAGTTAAGGGAGTTTTTAATTATAAACAGTAATGAGGAACTTTATGGTGTTGCAGAATATAAAGATTTTCCATTCAAATGTACAGCTTACAAAGAACCTGGAATGATAAACATTAAAATAGCACTAAAACTGAAGAGTGCCATGAAGGTGAAAGTCAAGGTTGTTGGAACACAACCCAATTTCCAGGGTTTTCCACAGGAAGGTTGAGACATTGTCCTTCCTATTCTACCTCACCTCTACAATCCCTATCTGAAAGGAGGATTCTTTTTCAGAGGCTAAGTCTAGTGAACATCAAATATAATGTAAACTGTCTGGAAAATTTTACCCTGTAGTACTTATAGCACCAAGGTCAAAAATTTGTATTTGAAGGGAAAAATACATTGCTAAAAGATATGCCCTCTTGAGTTAAAAATTTCAACATACCATATCACTAAGAAATTTTTATGAAGTTAATTACTTTTGCAGATTAAAGGGGGTGTTCTACTTTCAGCTCCTAATCACTGGATCTTTTCATACCTTCACTGCTAGATTAAAGACCCTCCTGTAAAGTAGTTTCTGCCCATATAASTACTTGTGGACAGTGATTAAATCACTTAATTTTTTTTTCCTCTTTTCTATCTCTCTGCAATGAGAACACATTAAATGCCTCAAAGCACATTTCCAATTTTCAGCTCATCTTTGAGGCTACTGCCCAAATATCATCTAATCTTTTGTTACCCTCCCTGAGTGACCATCACAACAGAAACAGGCTCACTGGTACAGCCCTGCTCAATGCACTCCTTTACTCATCCAGGGCTTGTGGTTACTCTTATGATGACACCATTTAAGCTGGCACTTGTGCTCCTTCAATTATCCTTCACCACACCCCCTCTCCTTTATGCTCCATTTCTCTTTCATTTCCACCCACTTTTCCTCTGGATCCTTCCCTTTGTGAATGCATGCCATTACATGTGACCCCATGCCATGACAGAAATCCCCCATTTAATGAGGTCTGCAGTTTGTCARTTTTCAGATTCGGTTCTAAACCATGTGCTGAGCCTTTTCTGCTCACTGTGCATTGAAGTSCAAGACCCATAAAAACTGAGGGAAAGATTCTTGCCCATAATTTCAACTCTACATCTAAACTGAAAAGTTTGTCAAAAGACTGCATAAATTAAACATTTCCTCACATCCAGCAGTGGTTATACAAGGAAGGAAAGCCTGTGCTGAGCTGCTCAAAATGCTTCCTTGTCAGTCTCTTACGTTGTTTCACTGATTTAAATTCAAAACTCCTATTTCCTACATAAGATATTTTCTTCTTACTTTGTCTAAGCAAAAGGACTTTTGCTAAAGATTTTTTCATCCTGCAGCTCCAGGGCCTTTGAAATCGTAACCYGTGTGTTTGTCTGTATCAGCAGTTTCCCCACATCAACCTACAATGAAATATGTAAGCCACTTATACCACAGACTGTTCAAGTCATTCCAAATTTGATTGGCATATTCTGATCTTGCTGGTTTGTTAAGCAAGCTGAACCTTAATAGCAGACTGAGAAGATGAACAGGCTAATGAAGCAGATTGCATGATCTGAAATCATTCCCTTACAGATAAAGTTCAGAACTGCTGATAGTAAGAGGATTTCTTTTCCCCACTTCCTGCGGTTGCTTTTCACTCTTGATGTAGTGCTCTGTTAGGCAGCTCTCTGGCTCTGTGTGAGGTACATACTGAAGAAAAATGACATCTCAGTGTAACACTAATGATTGACTTTCTGTGTAATTAAAAAGRAGTAACTTTCCTCTCATCATTTCAGTACTACAAAAACATTTTAAGTGCATGTCCACAGTAAGTGGGTCCTTAGTCTAAAACACCCACCAGAGTATCAAAACATGCAGAAAATACTTCCATGGTACAAGTGTGTACAACTTATTTTTATCCAGGGAAAAGCACTGTGGGTGAAGTGTGGTTACTCTGGATGTACGATAGCCCTTGACTGTGTGTCACCTTGCCTGTGCTGCGCTGTCAGGTGGAATACAACATGGTTATAATGCTGGAATTCAGGCTTCCATACTGACTCAGAATGGCTCGTTTTGCTTGTTGCAGCACTTGAACTCTTCCCCTTGTTATCCTAGAAGAGTGTAGCTGGTCATTTAACTCTCCCCTCCCTGCCTTTTTGTTCCTCCTATATATGAACACAGGGAAGTTTCAATATATTTTTTTACAACTGGAGCCTGCCTTCATGCTGATGTCACATTCTTATGTCATCTTGTCAAGGGATTGGGGCTTTCCAGCTGCTGGCTTGGGCAATGTGCTCAGGGCTGGCAAGAAAGTGTGGGTTTGAAGGGAAAGGACCTTCCTGGAGCTCACAGCAGAAGGACCTTTGCATATTGACCTAACCCTGCCCTGAACCTCTCCCTGAACCTCTCCCTGAACCTCGTGCAAGGTTCTGCTGGCTGGAGGAAGCCACCGTGCCAGGGACAGCAGGATGTCCATCCCTGATGGGCCAAAGCTGCACATCCCACAGTCTGAGGGGCAGGGCCCGTGGTGCCCCTCTCAGCAGCCCCAGGGAGTGACTCCAAAGGAGACTTTGCAGTGTGGGCTCTGTTGAAAGGACGATGGCATTTACAGGCAGCCCATTTGTCAACACAAATTATCATCATCCAGGTACAGGCATCCTACAGACTGCAGTCAGGCAGGAACTTCCTGACTTCAGCCTGCTCCTTCTGACAGCAATGACAACTCTTGGGACAATTATACAACTGCTTTTGAAAAAAAAAAAAACCAAAACAAACCCAAACAAATAAGCAGAAGCTCAATGGAAAATCTTTCAATCTGCTTCTTCCATTCTAGTACTCAGCACAGGGAAGGTTAGAAAAGCAGGATTTGTGTTATTAGAAAGTTTCAACATCAAAATTCTTCCAGGAACCCCTTCTCTAAAGTGTAGGAAAAAAGGAAAAAAAAAAAAAAAAACAAAAACCATGGAAAAAAGGAAAGCAAGGTTACAGTGAAATGACTGGCTTAGCTCTAAATGCACAGAAAACCACACATTTAAGGAACACTAAATGTGCAGCATCAAAGCCAAAGTGTTAGAAAGCAGCATGAACTCAAATACTGAAAAACAACATCAAAAGACAGACTGAAGCCTTGAATGAAGGCTCCAAAAACAGCCTCAATTCTAACAGTTCCTCATTTTGGTGTGTTTGACTTTCAGCTTCACTCGCACTGTTTGAAATCAGTTGTCTTTTTTGTGATAGCTCCTGGATTTCAAAAGAAGACATTAAAAATACAGATATTCTGTCATGTGGGACATGAAATATCTGGTTAATCAACAGCTTTGAGCAYCTGTGATTCAATACCCAGATTTCTGACACATTACTGGAATAGCTGACAGCACTAATACAGTCATTTTGTGTAAGGACAATATTGTGAGCGAATGGCCATTTTATAGTAGTTGTGCAGGTGTTTCCTGATGGCAGAGTAATCACAAAGCTTGGCTTTAGCACCCAACCTGGAAAGACTCATGGATGTAATCGTTTCACCTTCCTCCTGCTCTACCCCATGACCAGTTTGGGCCCAGTTTGTTTCCAGCCTCCACGTCCCTCTTTTCAATTTTGTTCCTTTCCTTAATTAGTCCCCAAGTCATGTTGCAGCTCCCTACTCACACCAACCTCYCTCCTGATCAGTTTGCTACATTTAACTCGATCCACTGCTGGAAGCTCAGTGTCTCTCAGATTTCTTCCAGGCCAGCATTTGTCTCTCTCACACAAACCAGCCAGTTTTCCATCATGGTGCYCCTGAAGGGGAAACAAGCTGGAGCATTTAGCAGAGAGCCTGAAAACCAAAGCCCCCTGCTTTCAATCCTGATCCTAGCTGAGGGCAGCTGAAGTAAATAATTTATTGGGCTGGTCCTTTAGAGCCCTTAGGGCTTGTAGCAGCAGCACAAGGTCAGTCAGAGTCGTCCCAGCCGGGGTATGCACATCCTAAGATGGGAGACATTTCACAGTAATATATTGGGATACTTTTAGTGGCTARATTATCTGTTCTGAACGACTTACTTTATAGAAACAGCAAGAAATGCCCTTTTCTCATAATMGCCATACTTCTCAAAGTTTTCAAATAATGGGCCTTGAAGATTGAACTATTATAAAATCACTGAAAGGTGTTATTGTGGACGAACATTCTTTCATCAGGCCCCTTTGTTGAAAACATTGCAGCTGCTTTGGCTGAGCTCTGTAAAATCATCCATCTGCGGGCAGTAATTGCTGAGGGCATAAATCAAGCTGAATGGTTAACTTTCAGCTATGTTCTAATTAGTGGAAAACAAGGTCTTGCAATGGAAAGAATCAGGGAATAAGTGACTGTAACTGCTTACAGCTCAGTAACAAATGGGCTAACAAAAGGAAGTAGTGTGAGAAGAAYATGAATAATGTGTTTGATTGCTTTTTCTTCTCTCAGAAATTCCCCCTAGTCCCAAAATAAGTTCCTCCTGCTGCTCTCCTCAGGTGTTACTGAGTACCTGGGAAACAAATAAAGGAATGTATGAAAGCACTGACCATGCTGGAGAACCTTGCCTGGCAGTGCTGCAGGTTAAGGCAAACAGCTGGAGCAGAGTGATGGGCTGATGGGAAMAGTCAGTCATTTTGTTGTTCAGACTGCAAGGCACTCCACAATTCAAACAGATCAAAATGTAAAGAGACAGCAGTACCTATGGGGTATGCAGACACCATGTTTACGCAGAACCCCTTACCTCAGAGGCATGGCCAGCTGCACAACTTCAAGGCAGGATATTTGTTTGAGGTTGAATTGCTCCGGAGTTTGCAAACTAAATTTCAAGCCTCTCTGCATGGAAGTGAGCCCTCTAATACTGTCCTGAATTCACTGACGCTTGCTTGTTTGGCTCCTGAAAAAGCTCAGGTAAATAGACTGGTCAGGGAAAGGAACAGGGATTCATTGGCACCTCCAAAGACCTCCTAACAGGGAACAAAAAGCCATTGCTTATTGTCAAGGTCATTTGTAGAATAAGTTTTCTTCTTRGCAATTCAATTGCTAATTAGAAAATAGTCAAGTGGGCACAGCAAAAAACSACMAAACAACCAAACCAAAARCTCCCTTCTGTGTAGAGTTAACTAAACAAGTAAAAGCTGCCTAGAGCACTAAGTTACTACTGAAATTGCTGAACTGAAGTCAGCCAGMCAGCCTTTAAACTCAGCCAATGAATTCTGATTGATCCAGCTGTGTTCTACATCTCCTTTCTGAATTGGAGGATGCTGCTACAGGAACTTGAATTTATGTTCTGACAAGCAAGCTGCTGAGCTGCCAATGTCTTCATCAGCCTGACATTTCTTTTCATAGGTGACAAAAACTCAGTGGGAGTACAGGTGGTCTCCTTTTTCTTGTTTCCAAAGAAGATCCCGTGATAAAAAGGTTACCAGCCTGGTTGTGGTGACAACTTTCTTTTTTTCCCAAACAGTGAAATGTCAGATAATCTCTTCATTGGAAAAAGGYGTATAATTTACAGTGGAAGCTACTCCCAAATTTGTGGAGATGAAATCAGTTCTGTAGGCCTTAACAGTGTCAGCACAAGAGCAATTTCAGAGCTTCAGGCATCCAGGAAGCTTAGACCCACGTCCCCACACATAATCAACATGAAGCAGCTTTGTGACAAAGCATCCAAAGAGTTTTTCTCCAGCTTTGGCTTTTCTGATTGTTAACTAGGTCATGCTGTTTCACTCGTTTCAGCTAACCAGGAATTTTAGGTCAACTGTCTAATTTGGCCTGGATTTGTTTGGATTTGGTAGATATCTGTAGGCAGTAGACTTACKAGGCAGGTACTGTAGAGAGATGGAGGGAGGAGGACTTAAAACTGCATAAATCCAATTCCATTCCATTTATCTGCCTTCAACCCTCGGTGCTCAGGCAGAGCTGCCCAATTGCCTGCGTGGTCCATCAGAGGTGGCCTTGACTTTGCTTTAAGCACAGACTTGGCTTTGGTTCAGGCAGGATGAACGCTTTCCAGCCCCAGTGAAGCTCCGTGGTGGGTTAACATCTGGGCACAGTGCCCATGGGGTGGCCAAGAACAGCTGTTTATGGCCACTGACAGCCACTGCTCGGTCACATCAGCGCAGATAAAACCATCACACTTCTTGGGAACAACACGTGTGACCAGACACAATGTGCAAAAACGTGTGCTTTACTTTTACATCCGAATTCATTATGTGAGGCTGGGTAGGAATTCTTCTTGTAAGCAGCCTGTGTGACTTCAAATTTGGTCATTCAGCCCATTGGAATTTCTGTATGCAGAGAACAACACTACAGCAAAAGCATGTTTTTATCCTGGTAGCAGCTACTCAGATTTCTGTTGATTGCATCATTCTCAGAAAATTATCTTTTTTTTGGATGAAAGTCCTCTTGCTTAATTTTGGACAGAAAGTGAACAGTAAAATCTGTTCAATCATTTTTACATCATCAATGAATCACCAAAACTAAAATATGATTTTGAAATATGTGTGTATGCCCACGAGGAATTTACCAGGACAATATATCTCTTATACTCGGGTTATTTCATTGACTTTATTTTTATAGGGAAGAAAATCAGGTAAAGTAGTAATGGTTCACTGACTATAATTGACCAAGACCCCACAATAAATCAAAACCAGACTTCCAAAGCATTGAAATTATCTCATTTATCTTAAGGAAAAAAAAAAGTCAAAAGCATAAAAAGCATTTTGGTCAAATTTGATGTTACAAAACATTTTTATATTTATTTAATATCATGTCTCCTACTCTGTAGATATACTGTATATTTTCTGAAAAAATAATATGCAAACAGATTATTGCATAACACATCTCTTCCAAATTAGCCCAGAAATATTCACTAAATTAATTTTTAACACAATAAGAAAGGTGTTTTAATATTTTACGTTTAAATTCCAGAGAGTTTTATCACGTAAGATATTCTGTGGAAAGCAGCACCTATTCACTTCTTTGTAAGCCATGATGAAGATGGAATTGGCCTCTCAGACAAAGTAACAGAGGTGATTAAAACACAAGCTGAATAAAGGAGCTTACTGAGTGGATTCTTGCAGAGTGAGTATTTCATCTTGACTCTGTGTGTGTGTGATATTTTGCATAATGGTCTACAGACCTCCTACAATTTTACTTTTACAGAATATACATACACATAGTGCTGAGACACAGAGAAGTGGATTTCACATTATGTCTATGCTTATTTAGGGMTCACTGTCTATGTGGAATGAGTAAAAGAAATATTAAAACAATTATGAAACAGAAAATATTTCCATATGCAATCAAAGAAAAGTACTGTATTTTAGTTTAGAGACAGTTCAAGCATATACAGCATATACATAATAAAGCTCAGTGTTTTGGTTTTTTTTTTTTTTTTGTATTAGCTAAAGAAGCAGTCATGAAACTGTTGAATATTGGCTTAAAACTTGACAACCACCTAGTGCATTCTTCTTGCTCACCTTTTAAAAATACACAATCTGAGATGGATACATTGCACTGCTGGATTTTACAATATATATTTCAAATTTACAAAAATACAGAAAAACAAGATTTCTTGCACTCAGATACTGAGCATTAACCCTTTGAGTACTAATTCCCACCTGCAACACTGCAGAACACATTCATCTGACTTTTTTAACATGTTTTTATAACATTCTAACAATTATAATTGTCATCTTTATGTACACTATTAGGAAATTTATTCCTACATATTAAAAAAAAAGGTAGAGTCTAATAAACTGCTAATAACAGAAGAATATGGGGCTGAAGTATGTGAAGATTTCTGCCACATAGACACAGAGAATCGCAGAMTGATGGTCTCTCAATGGAATTTTCTATTTCCTCTCTGCAGCAATTACATAAGTCTGTGTGAAGGCATCATAGCAAACTTTCTTGTGTGGCCATACAGAATTGTGCTTTTTCTCTCATTTTTGGATGCACTGTTCGCTTTCCACAGTAGACATTTTTCTCACAGCTCTATGCTCCCATTCACTTTCTGAAATCTATTATTATTCTGCACCCTTCCTATTTGTAAAAAGCGGTTTTATTTCATATAGGGATAATTCTGATGAAATTCTGTACTGTGAGTTGATGCTTTGTGCCCAGATRCTCATGGAAACATGAAAAAATCTTGCCAAGAGCCTTGTTAATAGAGAATGCTACTGACCCTGGAATGCCCTACAATTCAGCAGAAATCATGAACATAAAAAACTTCTCTGAAGGTCAAATTTGCATGAAAGAATTAAGACAATCTGAAATTTGCTAGGGGAGGAAATGGGCTTTCAAAAAGCAAGTGGTGAAATTAATAGATGGATTCTAAGAAGGTGTGTTTTTGGAAAATTACTGAACTTCCTCTTTCCTGACAACTCTGGACTACATTGATCATGTAACTAAATAGACAATATCATATATACAGTATCTCTGAACTAGAATAAGCTACTTTAGGAAAATAACTGTAGTCCTCAAAGAGTTAATGATAAAACTGCTCTACCTTAACAGATGTGGAAAGGTTACYGTGGAACAGCTTACAGGTTTGTTTAAAAGGCATACTTTACAAAGAAGTGTAAAATTTGTTGAGACAATTGCTATTACACCGCACAGTGCCACATACAATGAGTAGTGCATGCTCCGTAAAGACATTAGAGTGGACCCTTATCAAAGCTATCATATAACCTTATACAAAGGATTGTGCCACTTAAACTAGTGCAGAGTGATTTCTTTTTCCTGTAGATTTATAATGCTCTAGATTAATATCAATAGGTTTTTTTTCACAGCCTTGTACAACACTTTTTTTTGTTCTTTTTTTTAAACACGTGTAACACTAGAAAACAGCAAATGGTATATCCTGACAAATGTCATGCAAAATACAACCAATACAGCACCAAAGATGAAACAGAGACATTACCTAGCACTTCTCTCCAACAAGAAAAAGACAGAACAGAGACTGTACACTATGTGACTTTACAGGCCATATGCTACAGATTTTTAGAGGCAGTATCACTTTTGTAGATCTAAAAAGCTGCAATTTTATAAAATCCTGTTTATCATTTCTACTATAGCCACTTCTGATTAAAATCTATGGCACAGTAATAATATTTTTCTACAAAAATAAATAAGTAAAAGTTTAAGATGCTGATATGTTTATAAAAAGTGTCTGAATTTACTACGGAAAAAAAAATGAAAACAATGAATGAAAATGATGTTTCTAAAAAAATGTAATTCTGTATAACAAAAGGATATTGCCTCTCTTATTTAATTATCTAGACTTCATTTCTCATTATCTTTCAGAATAATTTCATAACTTTTAAAAATAAMTTCACTTTAAAACTGTCACTATCCCTCTTTTATAGACACTTATTAAGAAAATGAAAAGCTGTACAATTTACTGATGAGCTACACAAACACATCATCATGTTTATTTTGAAGTAAAAACAAAGATAATGATGGTTTAGGGCAAAAAACACATTACGAAGGCCCACGAACTACACAGTAGTTTCGTTTTTCCAAGGGCCAGTTTTGATATTTCCTGTACTATCTGAGCTGTATATCATGGCTTCGTGCATGTTTCCCTTGAGAATTCCRTTGTGATTGGTTGTGTTGAATGGCAATGACTGTGTCCGTGGGTGCATTTCAAAATGAGCTGGGTGGTGCACAGCGTCACTGTCGGGCATTTTGCCACAGCTGTATATCACAGTACTGGCGTCGCTGCTTTCGGGCTGGTTGACGGTCGGGTAGGGATCGCTTTTGGAGCAGCAGGCRTGCCTGTGACCCGACTGGCTGTCGTGTGTGCTGTGGGGACTGTCTGTGTGGGAGCTGTGGATGCTGCCCTCGATGCTCGAGGGGATGTGATAGGCGTACTCTCTCTCCCCCGCAGACCTGTGCCGGCTGAAGTAGCGGGGCTTAGTTCTGCTTTTCAGACACCTGTGAATGTGCATGTTGGGTCTGAAGGTTCCCTCGTTGTGCACGTGGATGTGAGCTTCGTCATCGAGCAGCTGGTCGCAGTGCATTTTGGCGCAGCACGGCGTGACGGGCGACAGGCAGTTCACGTGGTTCTGAACCGCCTGCAGGTTGGTGAGTTTGCAGTGGCTCGCCGCTGGGTGACCGAACACGGCCGACTTGTTGGGACAYGGCGAGTCCTGCAGACACGGGGCGTGAACCTGGGTGTCACCGTTGACGTTCACCTTTGGGCGCACGTTCACCTGCACGGAATAGGTGTTCCTCTTGGACGGGCAGCAGGACCACCAGCAGTGCCACACATCATCTCGCTTTGCACAGTGATGGATCAGGATGAAAAGCCCCAAGGTCACRCAGAAGGCTCCATAAAGACAGCTAAATATCATATCCAAGAAATGCCCTTGAGATACTGCAAGCGCTCCGAAGGTCCAAGTGGCGGTAAACAGGAACAAAGTGAACGCKGCGGCTCGAAGCTGAGCCTTAAAGGAATGCTCATTTTCCAATAAGGAAGAAGAAATCATGGGGCAGGTTGCCTGGGGAACGGACACAGGGTCTGTAATGTGCCCGTGGCCCACATCAGTACTGGGCACTCTCTGMGGATCGTCCGTCTTTTCCTTCAGCTCGTACTTGCGCTCGGGATGGCGCTTCAGCTGCACGTACGTGCACAGAAAGTAAACACAGGTCACCAGCACRATGAACGCCACCGGCCCGTAAAAAGCACCCAGACTGGGCTCCCAGGCCATCCAGCAACTGAAAACAACAAAGAGAGAGAGTCAGGAACATTTCAGGGCCCACTTTAGATGTGATGGACAGCTGACTGTCTTGTAGGACACAACAGTATCACAGAAGTTCAAACTGTGGAGAGAGGGAGTGTGTCTTTAATATTAATTAAGCTGAGACATCACTTTCTAATATTTAAATAGAGTTATATATATCCTATCATTTAGAGAATATTAAAATAGAAAATGTCCAAGAAATGTAGGTCAGTTTAGACACTGSAATTGCAGTGAAGTATAAAACCATTTATGTCAACCCTTTTTTCTGCTATTAAAAATGTCAGTGCTAATACTTTGATTAAAAAGCAAATGAGGCATMGTTTAAACACTCTATGTGAGCAATAGAAATGCACAGATTTCAGTGGTTTGTATAAACGAACAYTGCTACAAATTCTTAAGCCTGAAGAGTGCTCTCACAGAATTTTCTTCTTGCCAGAGAACAGCCTGAGTTCCAAKAGAGGCTGAAAAAAGACTTCCAGTTGAACTGTCAACACTTTCTGTGCTGAAAGATATATGCCATTTCTGAACTCTGCACTGCTTCCAGAGTTCCTGGGAGTTCATCCATGTCAATTTGAATGTCCTCAAAAAATTAAGAAAACTGATGGTCTCTCTGATATGYTGGTAACATGATATCATTGCAGCATGATCACGGTTTGCTAGGCTTTAAATGACATAAGCATGACTGTTTTAGAGTAGCTCAAAGTGTTTCACAGGTCAGTATGAGCCTAAGATCACTGTCCTGAGGATGAATAATCTGATCAAACACGAGGGAAGAAAACACTAATGAAATGCTAGATGGGAACTGGCAGAACATGGGTCAGAGGGAGAAGGAGTACTTGTCTAGTTTTGACTCTTCTCTATGATCTGCTTTTAGTTCAGACAGGGACTGAGCTGGCAGTGTAGGCTTGTACAGCTGCTGTTAGGTTCTTATATCCTAAATATTGCATGGTTTTCTGGAAAGAGGAATAAGTTACTTTATCTCTTGGACTTGGACAAGAAGTAATGGGCTTAAACTGCAGCAAGAAAGATTTAAATTAGATTTTTGGAAAAGTTTCCTAGCTGTTAGGACAATTAGGATAATAAGCTGTTGGAATGAAATGTGGCCTATCCATTATGGAAGCATTTAAAGTACCTCAGATAAATAACTGTCAGAAATGGTTTGGATACAGCTAATTTCCCACTGGGTCAGAAAGACAGACCAGGTGATCTGTCACTATGATTCCAGCTCTAAAAGTGACACTGTGTGACACTTCATATTCATTTAGGCATGTGTGATTAGTTGCAGTTCCTCCAGTTCCAGTGAGGAAACTTCTGATATCACATTCTTGTCTAGCCAGGAATTATCTACAAGTTACTATAAAAAGGGCAGAATGACTTTTTCTCCCRGGCTGAGAACCTCTCAGTTAAATACAGTTCCACTGGGTATTACAAGAAGAAACTGCAGAATAATGACTTGGAATCTTTGGAACCTGAACCTTAAACAAAAACACACACACATGTATTTATGAACTTAGAAACACTTCAAAGAGTAGAAAATGTGCTGTTAGACACAAGAGAATATTCCCTGAAAGATGCTTGTGGAAAGACAGGTAAGTTACCACCTATATTTAATTGGGTAAGCAGAGAACACATGAATACTCGAAGTACATTTAAATGCTGCATATTTGATACAAAGTGAGGAGAGGAAYGTTCCTGAGTGGAACAGTCCCATGGGATGCTCTTATTTCAAGCTGAATCACATTGTGGATCACTTGTGAAATCTATTCTGTAAAAAACGTTCAAGTTTGTGCATCTACATTTACTTYACCAATACATTTACTATTAAAAAYGAATAAGGCACATAACTCACTCYGCTKCCRTTGAATTAGAAGCTKTCTT
This sequence comes from Malurus melanocephalus, assembly GCF_030028575.1. Taxonomy (NCBI): domain Eukaryota; kingdom Metazoa; phylum Chordata; class Aves; order Passeriformes; family Maluridae; genus Malurus; species Malurus melanocephalus. Next base: position 3,833,838 of record NW_026623244.1, on the reverse strand, counting down.
TTTACCCAGTCTTATAACCATTCCTCATCTGTCCCTGGTTTTCTCTGCACAMTGTGGCACCAGGTATTGATTTGATATATTAACATGATTAAAGTATAACCTCAGTAACTGCACCAAAATGAAAAATGTCTCACATATTTACGAACAGAAATAATAGATTTATAATATACTGTTGATTATAAACTGATTGCTTCATTGGACAAATTTGAATAAATACAGAATATGACTTGGGCCGTAGGCAGAGCAAACWGTTAGCCAAGGTATGCACTGATTTCTTACTGGAATTTAAATTTCAATTACCTATAAAAATGTCTTTAAGGAGCCAGATGCTCACTCATGAACCATTCTCCTTGGTTGCCACTTTTCATGCCCAGAACATAACCAGTTTCAAATGTGTTACAATAGATGCTCAAAGCAGTAACTAAGAGCGATGTCCTCTAGAGCATTAGTGCTGCCAGAGCACTAAAATATCCATTAGAGTGCCAATCCCTGCCATGCTGATCTGTTACACACACTGTATTTAACTTCGCAGTCTAATTCCCTCTTTGCTATGCTTTTATGGAAAGACTTATTGTACTTCATTGATACCTCATGCTTGCTGCCAAGAATTAAGAATTGATAACAATGTGATGCCTGGAGAGCTTGGGGTCTACTGAACACCTGCCTACACACAAGGACGTGTGAGGACCATGTCAGGATTGCAATATATTGTGACTGGAACGTTTCCAGGTGGTGAAAACCAAAAATATTTGGATTTTAATGGAGTGACAGGGTGGAGGAAGTGGGAAAGGGATTTTTACTTGTCCTTTTGTTACATCATTATTTTAAAAATTGCTCTAAGTCACCTGAAGGATATCAAATCAAGGTAGATAATGAAATGAAAATATTTAGTTAATTAACAGCTGCATTAGATATGCTATTCATTAGGTATTTTTAATATCTTTCCCTTATTCAAATGTAAATGAAGAGCAATTCTGTAAATGAAAAGTGATTGTATTGCCAGTAATGCAGTTAAACTGGTGGAGGTGAAGCAGCAAACTCCAGATTAAGACATTGCTCTTTCACAGCTARAATGTAATAAAATTTCATAACAGATATCATACCACATTGCATGCCTGTACCCTTTATGAAATCAGCCACATTTATTGCCATAAGAAAAATGTTTTCCTTAAGAGTTTTATGATAGTAGTTTATACTTACTATGGTGCGTTGCCTTCAATTCCATAATTATTGATATTGGTTGCTGCTGTAATCCCACATATAATGAATGGAACTCCACCACTAATCAGGTAAAATCTGTTGAGAGATAATAATTGATATTTTAGTTTACCTGATTTGTGATCAAATATACTTTTTAGACAATTGTACCTCCTTGAGGTATTTTGGGAATAAAATATTGCTGAAACATTAACGAGGTCCCTAAAACCAGAAAAGAAAAGAATGGAATATGGTCACAATAAGCATATACTCCGTAAAGCAAAGAGCAGAAAGCTTAATTTTGAATATTTATATGGACCCATTTTTAACAAACCCTTGATTTACAACTTTAGTAAATGTAGTTACTATTGAAGTAATAGGAAAAACCCTGTGTAATGATAGAACCCAAATGCCAAATAAAGTTGTTCCCCTCACCTAGATAACTATATTTAATAGTTATTAAATATGTAAGCATTATAAATTAAAAATATACAGGCAAAGCAGCTTTATTTACTTTTACATGAAAATGTTCCCAGGGAAATTCAGTGAAATCACAGAAAGCTTTTCATATCTTCCACTTGATGAAAGAAAGGCAGCTCAGTTAGCCAAGGAGAAAAGGGACAGTCCACTTGGTAAAATGTTTTGGTTTATTGCTGCACAGGGAAAAATCTGAAGAAATCAGGAGGAATAAATATCCTTTGGATTTACCTCACTTTTCTTCACTCTTTCAATACCTGGCCTTGCAAATTCATTAAAATGAATGAGCATTTCAGAGGTTTCAGCAAGACCTCAAAAATACCCACGGAAAGTGTTAATCTTCCTGTAAGGGCTTGTATTGTAAGACAGCAAGCACACAGTTTCACCCCTTTAACTGGTTAAATGCCACTGAGATACCTGGAGGCAGCAGGAATTACAAGGTATGGTCATTAGGCCACTTGCAAGTCCCAGGGGATCTCACGGAATTTGGCACCCTTCATGCCTGTGCCTAAACTCAGCAAAATGAGCCATCATCACATTTTCCATTTATATAAGCAAAACCCAAAACCATGCCTGGAGCACAGCACTTCCACAGGCTCTGGGATGGAGAGCACCAGCCCCCATTCCTGCAGCTGGAAGTGATGCTGCTCCGTGGCAAAAGGGAAAATGTTCCACTGCACCTTGGAGCTCAGCTGGTTCTCTGAAATCCTGACTCATTTCCTGGCTCAACCAATGCTCCTCTGTCAGCAGACAAAATTAATTTCTTTTCRAGCCACTTTGGTGTGGAAACTGTGCAGAGATACAGACACTTCCCAGYCACTGCTGTGATGTTGTCCATCAGGTCTGAGAGGAACAGAATGTGTCCCACATTCTGACCAGAATCTAGCCATTAAATTTCAGGAAATTTCACAGTCATTACAAGGTAGGATTTTTACAGAAACAGAGTAATAGTATGATTAAGTAAATCAGCACTTCATTCCAGCCCAGAATTAGTGTGAGMATTTCTTAACCTCTTTTGCCACCTCCTTCCAAAGCAGAATTATGGTTCAGGCCTCAGAACATTTCATGTTAGCATTTATGGTCAATCTTTGTCCTAATGGTCTAAACTGTAATCAGGCCAGAGAAAATAACATTTTGYATCCATCAGGAAGCCCTTCAGATTTTATAGATTCAAAGTCACTGAGTATATATATTTTTTTTTTCAACTTGGCTTATTCTGAAGAGCTCAACAAATTCCAATGAACAAGCTGCCATCCTACAAAATCCATTCATTCACTGCAGTTTAATGATTGTAAATATCTTTTGACTTGAGCATGTTGAATAAGCTAGCTTAATAGCTTATTATTATTTTTAACAAAGACATTTTCAATGGCATTTTTGAAATTCAGGAAATTACTAGGGTAAAGCAATGAGGCATAGAAAAGTTAATCCCAATTTATCTAAGAAATAGCAAGGAGCAGAAAAAATAGCAATACAGAAGCAAGTACAGGAAACTGCACTTCGGACTCATCTGAAGTGATTACACCATAGAATTTACCTAAAATGCAACCTATAATTTCATTTTTTGCAGTGCCACCACTTTTTACAGACTGGATACATACRGATAAATCAATTCTTATCTAAAGTTTCAGACAAGCCAGTATTTGGCTGTTAGATAACCTACTTCACAGCTCACACTTTCAGCAGGCTGCTGAACACAACAGTAGCAACAGATGTTCTGGAAGCACTTATCTACACAGCTCTGCAGAAATGTGGAAAAATCCAGCCAAATTCCTGTTGYGACTCAGGGCTGAGGGCAAGAAAATCATTCTAGAAACGACATAAGGTGAAGTCAAATGGTTTCAGTGTACCTGAGGTGCACTCTACTGATACCCTACACATCACACTGCCTGCCCTGTCTCACTTGGGGGGAAAAATAGGAATATAGCAAATAGAAATTTGTATATATACAAATGATTCTTCATTGGTGGGTTCAGGATTCTTGATGGGTGAAGAGAAATAAAAGCTGTCGAATAGAAGAAAAATCAGCAAGAGAGGATAAGGATTAAAATAGACCAAAAATATAATCAAAGATATAGATGTTAAATTACTTGTAAGAGCAGAAGTGCATACTCTTGTCCGTTTATGTGTGCTCATGGATACCTTAAACAGTATATAAACAAGAAAATACCATCATTCAAAGCCACCAAAGAAAGGAAAGATTCATCAAGAAGTTTCATATATAAGTTTGTTGTGAGGAAATACATTTGAAATTAATACATTTAGACCAGTCTTTTCGAATATTACTTTTTATGCAATCATCAGTTGTTACCAGTTTCTTCTTTTTCTTGCAGATGAAATTAATAGGGCAAATAATGCTGAAGAAAAAGCTGCAGTAGAATTGATAGGGCATAAATGGGATGAAAATGTGGATAATAAATAACTATTCTTCATACTTCTGGAAAACCTTTTGTCTAAGAGAATCAAAGGGTTTTYAACATTAACTAATTTAGCCTTAAACCCCCCTGTGTGGTTTATAAACAATATTGTCCCTGTTGTACAGATGAGAAGACAAAGAGAGATCAGGCGTTCAAGGCCATGCAGAAAATGAGACTCCGTAACCCCCATGCTATGGTTAAACACAAAGCACCTCTCAATTTATACAGGAAGGGACTGGGCTGATCATGGCATCGAGGATTCTGTCTTCATGCTCAAGAAACAAAACTCAGTTCAAGCAGGAGCAAGAAGAATCTGGTGTTATCAGTACATGCTTTTCAACCTCCTTTGCCCCTCACCCCAAGAATATTTTCATATTGAAAAAAAATTATCMATGTTTTTCCATGGTTGTTTGCCTACCTTTCATTTACTATTTCCTCTTATGACTATCTTACAGTATTAAATCTTTCAAGGTCTACATCCTTTGGTTCAGTAACCAGCTTTTGTCTCCCAGTTACCTTTTCTACTTCTGAGTTAATTTTCTAATTTTTGTCATTACACCAGTTGGTTCTCTGCTCTTCAGAAAAGAACACGCAGAAACCCAGGGCCAATTTCATCTGCTGGTGTTAATCATCTACCATTCAAGAACACAAACAGTGATACTCAGGCTACCAGCAATGGAACCCCATATGGTGCAGTGAGAACAGAGATGTGACTGTTACAATGCAGGCAGAAACACAGAGATATTGGCTGTAGTCATGATAGCCATCCATGCAAATCCTTACAGACTAGGGAGCCACAAGGAGAAAACTAAAAATCTTTTTTCCAGCTAAAATTTTATCTTGACAAGAAGCTAACTTACATAATATTTTAAAATTGTTTTACGGAGAAAACTATAAACTACGTGTGGGATGATTTGGGGCTTTGAAGCAACTGCCAAGCCGTCGCTTCAGAAGCCCTTGGGAAGAGCTTTTCAAATTTGTACATTGTTGTTGTTGGCCACCCAGGGATGTCCTGATGATTCCTAGCAGGCTTTTACATCAGCATACATTTATTTACTGAGGCTCATTCTATCACATCTTCACTAATATTGTTATCCAGGCTAATTAGATTAAAACTAGTCTGGTAGGCCCCAGCAGGATGCGCTTGCACCTCTCAGCTGCAGCCGAGGCAACACCTACGGCCCAAAAAMCAGGCTGAGCAGACACAATGGGCAGGAATCTGAAGGGAAGGGATCACCCTCAGCAAACATCCCAGGGAACCCCTACATTTGTGCTGCAGACACTGCCTGAGACCAGCTAGCATGGTATTTTTTATTCCACGCACTGACACAAGCACAACCCCCCCGACGGAGCAGCAGACACTGCTGGAGGTGATGCCCCTCTGTTGACATCCTGCCTTGCTGTTTTCCAGCTTCCTTCGGGCAAAAACTCCTCTTGTAAGGCAAACTCTACCACAAAATACTGGGAGCTACATGGCCAATCTGATAGAAACAGGATAATGTCAGCAAGAATGACTGCAATAGCCTGCAGGCAGCATCCCTTCTGATAACTTAACATACAGTATATTCTGCTAAGTTCATTTCCATAAATGTTACTCCGTAAGTCAGCAAGTAAAAGAGAGTTCTAKCCACTGATGAATTTCTTGCTTGAGTTGTCTGGCTATTCTCTAGCCCAAATTTCTTCCACACTAAGATTCTTGACTCTGAATTTTTTTCCAGAAAGGGACCAGACCTTGGCTTTATGGGTGTAATGCAAGGCTGACTATAAAGGTTTTTTTCTGCAGAGGTTGGCAAAATGGCAATGCATCAGGAAGTGATTTAAAAGCTTCAAATAGTCTTTATTGCAGATATTACTTGATTAAAATGTACATATTTTTAACTGCATTCCTCTCTGCATGCACAAATCTAGAAAGGTACGTGCTAGATGTATATAAAGATACCATTTATTTCTCTTCTGCCTGAATAAAAAAAGAAAAAAATTATCAGTTTAGCTCTACTTCTGTTTAGGGCACAGTTCATATAAGAAGAGATGCCAATCTACTAGCCACTTGCAAAATAAACATGAAAATGAAAGAGGAGTCACAGTAAGATGACTTTCCCTTTTATTTTTCCTTGAGCTGGGATTTGATTTTAACATCTTTGTGAAAATAATCCATATAGAAAATAGTCATTAACTTCAGAGCTAACCAGATGCCACAGTTCAAGTACCCGGGAGGCAGGCAGACAGATAAGTAGCTGCTCTGTAGAAAACTGAATTTATGAGCCAGATTTCCAAATTATTCTTCCTGAATTTTTCATGCATCACATCATTTTGTGATCCTTAATCCTGAGAATTTTGGTAAAATAAAATAAGGCTTTGTAGAAATGATGAGATTTTGAAAGTATGCTTTTCCTTTAAGATAAAAAACACCATAATTTTTAATTCTGTTCCCAGATAGTCATGATTCACAAACATATTTACAAATACCATGGGTTTTTTTCCTTAATGATTTTGCTGAAGAGAATTAGCCTATATATCCTTCAATGCTTTTCTCCTGTATGCAAAGGAGATCTAAAGATGGAGAATACAGATTAAAAACAAACCTACTAATAAATCTAAAATAAACTTTAGTTTTGTGAGTCAAGACTTCAATGATAAATCATAGTAGAAGTAAGSGTTGTGTGAAAAGCCTATTTACGACCTTTCCTGTGCTAATATTGTTATTCTCTTTAACTGTCTGTTCACAGTCCATTTTTTTTTCCATTTCACTCGTTCAGCACTAGAGAAACACAGGTCACTGGCCAGGTAATTATTAATTTATCTTATATATACACTTTCTTCYTAGATCTTATTGCAACTTAAGAATTTTGTAAACATTAATTAATTAATTGTCATAATGTTCTTGTGAGAATACCTATAATCTTTTCCACTTAGAGGCAGACACTAAACCAAAGAAAGACAAATGAAAAAAATTGATTAGGAAAAATCCCTGCAGATTTGTTTGCTCAGCTTAAGATGTCCACGCCTCTATTTGACAAAATTAGTCTCTGTTTTTTTATAGAAATTGTCCAGGAGAAATGAGTTTAAATACTCTTCATCTGTCCTCAAAGAGCCATGGGAACCTGGGCAATAATGTGAGATGTTGTTTGTCAGTGTCAGAGCTGAAACCTCACCCATCAAACACCTTCAAACCCATCTGCTTCTCTCCCGAGAGCCTCTGCACTGATATCCATCCTGAGAGCCCCTGCCCTTCCACCCATGGCAGGTGATGTCTCCAGCACTGTCAGGCACAGGGGAAGTTTGGCCTCTGCTGGAGGAGGCARCGCTGAAGGATTTTTATTCTCCTTCCTTGGGTGATGCCCTTTGTGGCCAGTGCACCCGGAATTTTCCATGTGAGACAGTCTGAGCCAGCAGAGAGGACGGAAAAATAAAAATGCATGTAACAAGAAGACAAAAAATTAATTCAGGAACTCAAAGAAATGCTCAGAGAAAATTTAGAAGAAAGAGAAAGGAGATTCATTTACATAGAGATAACTCTATTGTCTCTTGGTGAGCTAGACTAATTGAAGGGCTATTGTATCCAAGAAGCAAGAGACACCTTGACTTTTTTTCCCCTATTTTACTGGAGAATGCCTTGGKGGCTGTAGGAAATCAAAGACAGAGATGATTCTTACAGTGTATTCCATGCTGCAGTTTAGCTCTATTGACTTCTATTCCTGYTTAATTTAATGAACAAATAACAGAAGTCAGGGTAAGCAGGAATCCATGCTCAATGCACTTCTGAAGGAAAGAAGTAAGTAAAATATTAAGCATCATGCTGATGAGAAAGAAAATAYATTAGTATTTATTAAAGATTCAGTATTTGAAAAAGTTTTAAAAAATATGATGCTTATAGAGAAAAAACTGTTTATGGTAATGCTGAGAAATCACGGGAGGAGAAATAACACTCATGCTTTGAGTGTTCTTTATTTGCACAATCATTTTRTCCCCAGAGAACACAACAGCCCTTTCAATTCTGTTTCCACAGTAAATTTCTAGCAGTAAAATGGCTGATACTCTTGTTTGGAGGTATTCATTGCTACCTCGTTTTTTCCAGACATTTGACTACTCTGGCGTAGGGCTGTTRGCTGAAATCATTTTGCAGTTCCAGTCTACTGAATCAAACACAACTGCTTCACTGAGCATTGCAGCACACCTCTAGAAAGTCAATTACCATCAGGATGTCCTTCTGCCRTTTGGAGGGGAGAAAAGAACCATTACCTATCAACCCTCATCAAGACAAGGAATTTTGATAACAGCCTATATATGACAATGGCATTTCATATAATATGAAAGTGAAAAATAAAGCATGCAAAGATAATAAGTGCTGTACTTTTATATTGTCCCGTATTTAATACTCACTTCACTTTCTATTAGGATCAATGTCCTATGACTGTCAGTAGAACCACCTTGCATTTTAAACAGAAAATATGGATTTCTTTGGTTTTATTTGAGGTAATATTTCATTAACGCTGCCAAAGGAACCAAATGAAATGACTAACAAGAGAACATATATTTTAATTTGGTTTGACTGTGAAAGTCACTGACAGGAGGTTCTGGTCTATGTTCTCCTATGAGTAAATTTTTAAATCATGTTTTTAAGAAGGAATTTATGTCAATCCCATATTTTATGATGGCAGTCTCCAACATAACTKCCTTAATTCCCCTGTGTTTCATGCCATTGTCGAGTTTTTGACACTTGCTTTTTAGGCAACATTTTTTTCTCAAGGTTGTTTCTTCTGCAGTAATTTAAAAATATTTTAAGCAGACCATTCAAGTTCTTGTTTTGTAGTTCTGTAGTTTTTAGATCACCTGAAAATACACTGTTTTTAACTGAGACAGAATGAGAACCTTTCGAGAGTTGATTCAGAGGTTATTTATTCACTATTTGATGTACTTTCGGATTTAGGTACGAAGGATACTTGTGGTATTTTAAAAAGCTATTCTGAAGCATTAATTTTTATTATGAGCTATACTGCCAAGTTAGAGCTAAATAATTTTGATTGCATGAGACTCACAGGTAGCATAGGAATAATACTCTCAGTTTTACTTTCTGTTAAGTCCTTTCACTGCACACACAGAGAAGAATTCAGATGTTAATGACCAAGCAATCGATGTCATGAAGATGGGGAATTTACTGTTAGACCTTGTTCTTAGGTTTGCTCAGCTGAGCATTTAAGACAGGTGTGTGCAAGCAGACAATGAAAAGAGAATAGAGGAGCTCCTGGGAAATTGCTCCACAGAGACCATGATAATTCTATTCTTCTAAATTCATGTATTCTTTTCCTTTTTCTCTTATATAAGTCAATGATCTTGCATGAAGGGCAAGATCTTTGCCCACAGTGCCAGAAGCAGCTAAAACTGTTTAGAAGAAAGTGAAAATACAAKAAAYACTTCAAAGATGTGTATTTCCAAAGAAAAGTCATTCTTAATTTGCACATTTTTGSCACRCCTTGTATCTTTTGATGCAAAATTAAACCCCCGTTCCAGAGGGCAGGTGATAAAGAATCTTAGCTTTCTATACCGAACTTTTATGCGGGCACAGGAAGAACAGAAATCTGATTTCCTATGAATTTTACAATTGTCTTTGGTGTCTAAATAGTTMCAAGGTCCCTTTGAGATCTTACCCATAGTTATGCCATCTCCCTGTAACTTCAGCCTTCCCTTGTGTCGAGGTATTTATCTTTGTTATTCACCTGCCCAGCCAGTCTTGTGGAGCCCAGAGAAGTTTAATGATCTTTATCGATCTCACACCGACTACAGCCAAGTTGTCAGACATGAAAAGTCTCAATGGCAGACACATCCTTAAACAAACTGTTTCTTTAGGGAGATCAAAATATAAGCAAGAATAAATTTCAATTTTTCCATTACAGATAATTATAGGCAAAATGTGAAAATTTGAACTTTAGTGGTTCAAAGCCTAGCAAACAGGAATCTTAAATTCACTGTTTTCCAAAAYGTCCTGCTTTTCTACATTAATACTACAATTTTTACTTTAGTTTATTGATTCCTGAATGATGAATGTTAGTGTTACTATGTACAGAGAGAATACAGTAGTGAGAAAGCTRAAAAGCTGGCTCTGAAACATTTCAAGCACCTCATACAGCCTGTTTGATTGATACAGGCCATTAAAATAATCTGTTTAGGAAATTTAACATTGCCCCATGAAATCTGCCATTCCTGAAAAAAAACCCAAACTGTTTTTCTTCAATGAAAACAAAATTATAGCTTCAGACATAATTGTATGTAAAGCTGCTGAATGCATCAGCTGGTTTCTCTCACATAGCAGTGACTTGGTTGTTACTGTTCAAGACTTTAAAATGATAAAGTTATGGCCATTGTGCAGTATACATATTTTTAATATTTGATAGTCATATTTGACAGGTGGATATGTCCTCATGAAGTGTTTTCTTTCGAAGTTTACAAAACAGTGGTAGATTTCATCTCTCTGGATTTGTTCAGCATATCCTATGCTGAACATATTCTCAAATGACACCCATGCACCATATACATTGTCTATGTATAGAAAATACATGGAGGTATCTCCATTTGCTTTTAAATATTAAAACTTCAAATTATTAAAGCATTCTTACTGTTCCTGAGAATTTTACTAATAGGATAATAAATGCCTCATCTTCAAAGTATTGTTGATGAGTAGGTGCTACATCCTCAAATACAAACATTTAGTCTTTCAGGCTTTGCATCTCTGGGTTTACAATTATGTGCTAATCACAATTTACTGCTACCTTCCATCTATTTAGGTAATTGGGTTTCTTTTCAACTGCATGTATCTAAAATCTAATCACACAGCCATAGCAGGATGTATCCTCAGGCAAAGTGAGAGGACAAACAGTCTTGTTTAAGACATGAAGAAACCACACACTAAATAAAAATAATATAATTTTGATTATTAAATCTTCTTGGTCTACGAGAAGTATTCAGTCGCAAACCCAGAGGGCCGTTTAAAATTGAAAAGCATTTACGCAGAAAATCCATGGAAACCACAAAACCCTTTCTGTTGGATCTTTTCAGCTACCAAGCTTTTWGCTATCAAACCCACATTTTTAGAGAGGAGATCAAACAGTTTCCCAAAAGGAATTTTTTTCTGACATGAAAAGCATACATGCAGGTTTTGAATTCCTCTAAAGATGTCTGTGGTAAAGGAAAGGCCTCTGTGTTTTAATTTGGTTCCCATTTTAAAATATTTTGATTTTTTTTAATAGTTCTGGTATTTTTAGGGTTTGCCACAGGTCATGAGTTGGGGAGAGAGCATCTCTTAAGGTTAAGAGAAAGYAGTACCCTTAGATATCAGACGTGACATTCATTCACATTGACACTGCTTTCAATCACACAGAAAACCATCTGGAAACACTCAGGTAAAGCCAGGGCAAGGCACAGATGTTAAAATCCTAAGACACAACCTCTGTGCCTTGATATATAGATCCTGAAGGCACTACATTTTTGCTTTATTTACCAAGACTGCACAATGGAAAATGGAAAATAAAGTGTTATGTATAAGGCAACTGTATAAGTTAAACTTGTGCCTTTTTTTTCCTACCCTCATTGTTCACAAATACTTGCTACCTGCTACTTGCACAATACTTGTGCTACTTGCACAAATACTCAGTCCTTATACAGAGCAGCAAAAGAGAAGAGAATGCTTCCCTCAAAAATAAAATTAATTGCTTCCCTCAAAAATTAAATTGCAATAAAATACGTCACAACTGCATTATTCTTTTTCAGAAACTAATCTACCCTGTAAAGAACCTTGGTGAAGTTTCATCCTTAAAGTTTGCAAAAAGGAAAAAGTCTACTTTTTAGTTTAGGTTTGGTTGTTTTTTTTTTTTTTGGTGGAGAAAATATTATATTAGGATTTATGCAATGTTATCCACTTCTACAATTTCAATTTTTTCATCTTGACAGATATGCAGGAAGCTAAGAACTTAAAACTAGCAAGAAGGTGYTATTAAATGTAACAAGCAGCAGGGAAGCATTAAAATATGCTGAAAATAACTTATTTCTTAGATGGTTTTAAGACTYTCAGCTTTTTGCTGGAACAGATTCTCTTTCACAGTCCATAGGACGTAATTCAATCTGCTAATCTAGAGGTGGCAAAGAACATTCTTTTTTGATGTTATATTAGAAAAAAATACTATGGATTAGCCTATTAACCCACAGAAAGTACTGTGCAATTAATGACTCCACAAAACCATGGAGATTTAGATTTATTGACAAAAACTCAGGTTGGCATTTTGTCCTTAATTCACCCTATTGAAAAGTAAGGAACAAAGGTACAATTGCATGAGTTCATGAATGTCAACCCTGATTTTTAACTTCAGTGTTGAGGGGTTTTGCTGTTGTCACTCTTAGTCTTACTAAGCTGAGCTATGGAAAATCTTTTATGCATGATGATGGCATGAACATTTGCTTTTCCCTATTGTTTAAAAGCTGACATAAACAGAAACCTATTTACAGTGATCCCTATCCCAGATTTTCACCAGAAGCAGAGAAAGGTTTTCCATGATATTTATATATGTATATATGGGKTTTTTTGAGCACTCAACCAGAAGTGATCAAGAAACTTTGAAAGAAAAAAAGCAGAGTTAGAGTTATTTTTATAATCATTAATTGAAAAATACTAATTTAAACCCAGAAATATGACATTTCCAGAATGTTACTAACACAGAAAAAAAAGAGATTTGAAAAGGAATAAAGAGCAATCTTCACAAAACTGTAAGAGCATCTCCCTGCTCAACTTTCCAGGTCAACAGGCTGCCTAGCTTTGCTAGGTACAATAATTGTGATTGGATTTAGCAATGCCAGGACCTCAGAAGGAAATGTTCTCTCTCGCTGGAAAACACTCTCTTAGAAGCACAAAGAAGGAACATGGAAAATTGGTTGCTTCTTCAATACCACTAATGGAAGACTAAAAGATAAATGAATAGACAAGTTTAATGCCATYCTTATATAAGACAATAACATGAATATAAGAATCCACATTAAGCACTCCAAAATGCCTGACCTACAAATGATAGCCAGCATGGGGTAACTATTCTGCAAATAACAGCAGTGATTTGCCCATAATTCCTGTTCCTTACCTTTTTGATTAATGACAGAGAGTTTTAGAGACATCAGTAATTCCAGAAATTGAATTCTGAAATGGAATGCATAAATATTTCTTGAAAATGGACTCTGCCTGTAGAGGTACTTTTTTTTTTTCTGGATATGTCTAAAGTTCATCTAGTACGAAGAAGCAGCAAAATCATGGAACTGATCGCTCATGACTTTTTGTTGACATTGCTCACAAATATTGTAAAATAAACACAAATGGTCTTCAGTAATCATAGTTCTCTTACCTCATAATCAATAGATAAACCAATACTAAGTATCTCTCATTATCACTAGATAAATAARTCAGGTATCTTGTGTGCTCAAGTTTTCTTTCACAGAAAAGGTTACCAGTGTTCACTTTCTGATAAACTGTCAAACTCTTGGGTGATTCTCTGATCACTAAGTGTAATCCAATAATAATGGCATTACCCTTATGTATGAATGAGTACTCAATCAATACAGGCATAAAGTTTAATCTGGATATTCTGTTTTACTAAGGCATATTAGACATTATATGTTGAAATTAGTKTAACCTGTATCATTAAAATTACAGAAGATTTACCAAAATTTAGTAAGCAGTATTTTCCATCTATGAACCAAAATCTTGTGACTGAATCTGTGTAACTCCCACTGAAAATCCATTGTGGGTGCTGGTGTTTCAGAGCAGAAGGTGGCCTAATTTTTTGTCATGTTTTATACAGCAAGGTGGTACCTGAATAAAAATACCTGGAGGATCAGCAGCCAGCTTCTACAAGACTCATAACATTTCCAAACACTGAAGGCATATTTGGAACACATTAGTTTCAAAGTCTCTTCTGTCAGAATTCGCTTGCATAATGAAACACAAGAGTTTCTTATGAGACCAGAGAGGCTGTAGTAAAGAATTCTGAAAATTGTACTGAGAATTCAGTAATAAATAGAGGTTGAAAAATGAAAATACTGTTAGGAAAAATCCTTAGTTTWCTAATAACAGGATTGTAGGACAGAAATGAACATCAGGAAGTCATGYAGSCCACCCAAAAGCTCTGAGTCAAGGTCACATTAAACACCTGCCATGACTGGCTCAGCCTTATCAAATCCCTGCTAACAAATTGCTTGGGACAGAGTTCCCACAGCCTCCCAGGTAAYCTGTTTTAATTGTCAACTACTCTCATAGCTTGAAGTATTTTCCTAATATTAACCTATTTACCCCTTGCTGAAATTTAAGYTTATTATTTGTTGTATGATTTCCTCTTTAATGCCTTCTCATTTGGAATTTATAAGGAACACTAACTCAAAAAGAAAAGAATCATCCCCATTTCCAGTGATGGATTTCAACTACTTAGGATATACWATGTCAAGGAGATCAGTGGAAGTTTATGTATAATTTTCCATGGTGTCTCAACTCAAAACCAAGTGAATTAATCTGATGCAGCTTTTCCTCCCCAGACTTTTAAGCCCTCCTTCCAAACAGGCATAAACTAGAGATTACCACACATATTTGACAGGAAGTATGCATAGAATAAGCCAGGTCTGAAGCTGAATTTGCAACAGTTATACATATATATGCCCCAACATATTTAATGTAATATGCATATCTGTGGATTYCACCAGTTTTGTTTGTCCAAAGAATATATTCTAATTCCCTTGAATTTTGCTATTCATTAATAAAGAAAAATACTCTGAAGCATTAAAATTATGTATTTAGAACTATCATTGCTAATATATATACATATGTGCATTATATATATATATGTATTTGGGTTGTATTGCTGGTTTATTTTAAGATAAGCCATGCACTTTTATTTTGTTTAGCATTTACTCTTGGAATCTAAGTATATATTTTAGCCAGAATTACTTTATGGAATAGTGAAAATCTATTGGTAAATGCAATACCTACTGTGTCCTATGGCACGCTGCAATTTCAATGCAGAGTGATTGTACTGTGCTGCAGTTATTATCAGATTATTGCACAATCCTGTGTCACAGGATTGGCTGCCTGCAGTGTTCCAGCTCCTGTGACATTGCAGTTTATCAGTCTGCACAACAACCTTCATAAATCTTCATGACTTATGTTTTCCTGCAACATCACCATTTTTATTACACTTTACAAGCTGGATGTATGCAGATGCCTGCTCAAGAGACAAGTGTCCTGTAACAAACTTCAAGTTCTATCTTTCTCACAGAATAATTTCTGAAAGAAAGAATTTGTATCTGATGTGACTAATTTTCCTCAGCAATTAATGAGTACTATCATCTACCATTAAAAGTCAGATAGTCCTTTCTGTAATTGTGGTGAATATAATTTTATGCAGATGGGAATGCTTAGTTCTTTGTCCACACAATTACAATAAGGACACTTGAAAAGATCTTATGCATTTATCTTTACAGCATTTTTGCATAATCAAGTTTAATCTATATGACACCAGAGAATCATCTAAGAAAATATTTAGCTCTTTCAAATCTGATAAAGTTTGCTACAAAGCCCCCATTGGAGTCTGAATATATTATCTTCTAAAAATCCTTGAAYTTGTAAAATTTCCAATCAGCGTTTTACATTTTGCCTGGAGCAGCATATCAAAGCATGGAGCATTTTATCAAACTTACCCACCCTCTAACTTACCCTCTACAATTTTGTCTATGACTAGCTGAAATGCTAGAAGCTACTGAGGCAAGGGATAGTGTGACAAGAATTCTGAATTTCCAGGAAATGCCTACATGTGAATTCAGGATAAAAGCAGCTGAAAATTCAGTATAACACACAGTTCTGCAGATCAGCATGTTGCAGTTCCAGCCTTTCAAAGCTGGAAATATCACAGGAATCATTRTAGGTCTGCATGAAACTCATAACTTTGAAAACTTGCAAATGCTGTAACTCATGTAGYTAAAATTTCTAAGTCTGAAGCCCATCCTTTCCTCATTAAATAACCAGGTACCACACAGGTGTGGTCATTTTCTTTATTTTTCTATGTTTGTCAATAGCTGCAGCTTTGGAGAGAGTTTCAGTTGAATGGATCTAAGTGACTTACTACAGTGTTTAATAGCTTGTTTACAAGTAGCAAGTTGACATATATATTTTTTTTGCAATTCTTTTCATCTATCCTAAGCAGCTCAGACACTGTTCTTTAAAAAAAGAGGGTAAAACTTCACCTTGTACCTCAACATCTCTTAAAGGTTTGATATTATTGTATTTCTACTCTGGAAAGTATCAACGTTGTGTATACCTTGCCTGTACCTTAGCAAATGAAGTTATGACAGTACCAAAATCCTTTTTCTACTWTGATTTTGACAAATTCTTGAACTAAATTTACATCAAGGAGGAGCCTATGCTCCAGGGATCGTTCACTTAAAGTATTTGGTAGGCATTCAGGTCAGTTTTGAAGAATAGTATTGCCATTTATGCCATGACAACACACTTTTGAAATACTTGCAGCCAAATGAGGCGGAACTACAAACAAAACAGGTGCCTCTGTTACCATTTTGCTCTTAGTGACTCAAYTGATCACCTTGAAGGGGGAGAAGCAAAGTTCCAATCACTCCTCCAGTGACTGGAGTGTCAGCAAGGAAAATCCACATCGCCTACTCAACGTGCAACAACTTYCCCAGGGTACCACTGTCAATATATTGCTGTGGATCTCCATAATATTTTAATATTTCCMTCTTACTAGAAATTTTCTTGTGTGGAACAATTAATCCAAACCTGAATTTAACATTTTCTTTGACCTAAGATAATTTTGTCCCCATCTGATGGAAATACAATTAGCTTCTGGGAAAAATTCAGTAAAAAGAATCAATGGAAACGTTTCCCTTTTCATTTTATACCCTTTTCCACTGCAGACCTTTCAGTTACATCCGTGACTCCACCTGAACATGTATCAGAGTTTTAAGAGTGATCATGTTAAACAGCATGTAGTATCAGTATGTCTTTAAAGTATCAAACCAAATTCCAAATACCTTTAGGTTCTGCAATCCTGTCTCTCCCTTTAATTCGTGATATGAAGGCTTAAACTTCCAGTTTTGTCCTTAAGCGTCTCTTTTTCACTATCTCTAACTTTCATACCTCAAGGGGCAGAACTGTTCTGTTTCTTCTGGCTAAGGCTCCTTCCAGCAGTATGATTCTTTTTGTTTGAGTGGAGTTTTTAGTATGTTCTTGTTTGGTTGTTTGGTTGGTTTGGGGGTTTTTTAGGTTTTTTTGAGAATTTGCCTAAGTTGGTGGGCTGAAAAGACACAGCACAATCTGTCTAAAATGATCAGCATTTCTGTTGTATTACTCCTGTTGTGTCATCCCTGAATGYCAGTTATTAAAATTGTCTTCAGAAGCAACAATGTAGCATTGTTCAAAATATTACCTCTATAATTAAATCAAATCCAAACCTTGTAAAGGCTGTTATCCTTAGATTATTTTAATATTCCATATAACAATATAAGAACTTACTTTGATGTTAAATATAAGCCTTATTTTGGTGAATAAAGTGAACACAATASCTGGAAGGAAAACATGGCTTTTCCCACATTCAATTTTTATCAAACGCAAAAAATTAAAAAAAAGGTATTTCAGCAATATGGCCTTTCTCCTTCCTGGGAAATATGRCAAATATTGAAACAAGAAATACAGGAATAATGTTTAGCACATAATAGATCTAAGAAATTTCACTAGATGATATTTAAGGTCCCTCCCAACCCAAGCCACTTGATAAAAACAGCTGTTACACATTTTGTTCTTTTTAGAACCTTACAGTATGGGGGGAGCCTTGAAAATAAATGAGGTTTGCAAAAAATTATTACAGCACAATTTAAAAATTATCTAATAATATACATTTTGAGTCTTAACTTCCCATATCTAAAATAAGAAATGTTGATTAAAATATCAGAGACATGAGTTAAACTTCCTGATGGCTGATCYTGCCCACATCAAAATCTTCTATCCTCTAAGCAAAAGATACAATCAAGTACTTAATTTATAACCAGAGAAGATTAAGCAGATTTTCAGAGRCTGTTGGCTCACCATGCCATGGTTCATCCAGCTGGTGCAAGCCTTACTTGCAGGGAGACATCATTTTCACTTCCTCTGCAATGACACAACTGGGTCTATGCTAACAGTAAAGAATGAGCCACAGAGATCTCCTCAGGCTCCTGAGAAYTCTGCCCTGTGGCACTTCCCATTTACCTCAACATACTCAAACTATACAGAATTTTTAAGAAAAAGACAGGTGACCCCTTGGGATAATCAGGCCTAAATTCACACTTTATAGGGGAAGGTCAATCTGTTCTCTGTGGGAAGGAAAAATGGGCTTTCATGGGGCAAGATTCTATGAGTTAAATTTAAGGGTATATCATGAAGAGGAAAACAATGGATTGCAATTGGTGCTTTTCATCTGACCTCTTTCTCCCTCCCTCTCTCTCAATCCCCGTTTGACACTAGAAGACATGAATTTGTGAGAGCCAGTGCTAATGAAAAATGCACTAGAACTTAACTGCATTTCAGAGCTGCTGGTGTCAAGGGGACAAGTAATGTCTGTGGCTGTCAGAAYGTAAATTAAGTTGCTTCCTGTGATTCAGACTGGAGATTCAAAAAAGGCCATGGCCAAAAAATGGCATATTTGCCAAAACTTGATGTTTAATAAAGTATTTCTTATCATAGTTAAATGTTGATTCCCCCATTACACTGCTATTATGCTGCAATTAATTGCAGCCAACTTGTCATAAATGATAGGGCACATTAACAAAGATAATTTTCTGAAGACCCTTTCAGCCTCAGGAATATTGGAAAGCATTAGGTTTCTTTTTATTCTGGGGTTTTTCTCTGGACATAAGCATTCTCTAAAAACTAAATATAAGAAGTCTTTATAACTGGAATGCTTTCAGTATCTCCATTACGGAACAAAACCATCATGTGAACATTTCTAATGAYATAATGAATATTGCTGTGTGCAACTCATCTTCAGGACACAGCCTGCTTCACTGGTAACTTATTCAGTGAAAATTTCCATATAATCCATTTGTGRTGGAAGCCACAACATTTCCTGCCAGGCTCTCTCAGGACCAGCAGTTAAGCAAACGCAGCAGTGGGTCCATTTGTGCCCATGTGCTGGTGTTCAGCTTGTCAGAATTCAGACCAAGCAGCTAAATGTTCATCCTGAGACAAGCAGGGTTAACACTGTGAGCAAAGCACTAAGTGGATGCCACGACCCCTGTGGTGTCATGCAGCTCTGTAAAATCCCCTGGCTGTAAAGCAAGAGCCTCATCTCAGGACTGGTCAGCAATAACAGAAGGAGAGGGTTTGCTCGCATTTGAAAGTTTAGWGTGCTTTCTCCTTTTTGCAGTGGAAGGATTTAGCAGAATTCAGTGTCTCAAAGATACTGAGCTGCTGTTTAGCCGGGTACTACTAACTGATGTTCAGGCAGCTGAGAGGAATAATGAGCTTGGGAATGACTGTGAAGAACTGCTGCCACATTCCCAAGGACAGGGGAGGGWGCAAGGGCAGCACAACCACGTCCTGTGTGCACCCAGGGTACGGGGTGTTCATCATCACCACACCCCAAACACCAGGGAAGAGCCCTTTCCTTGCTGCTTTCAGGAGATCACTCAGTACTCTGGAGGTGCACAAATGATGTGCAGAACCTTGACCAAATACAGGTTCCTATAGGACAGCAGACACACACACAACTGCATGCAAACACCCACTGGCAGATTATCACAGTTTAATTGAACCACTCCAATTCTCAGCTACTGTTTCCAGGTCTGCCCTGTTAAAGGACAGTATCTAAAAAACAGTTACGACATTTTAAAATATGTAAAATATGTAAACAGCTTTCTCATTCTAAAAATTATTCTTAACTCTTAAAATTATTTAAGGTTGAAAACAGGTAAGATAATGGAATGAAGYCAGTGGTATTGACTGTAGGTGCTCYGYRTATGCTGCTGAAAACKGTTTCAATTTGTCTCAGTAACGATTTTTTAGCCATAGTACTAAGGCTAGTACTTTGAATACAAAGCAAAGGGCACAATCCATTCTGAAATTGCYACTACAGCTAGATATACAATTTTCTAAAGCACTACATGAGGTACATTTCCTAACAGCCCCACAAATTTARAAAGAACATTTTAAAAAGCTTATCAAAATATGTTATATAAAAAACAAGATGAAATTCAACWGAGACAGTAACATCAACTATTACCCATTTTGCTGTTGATTCTGCAATCTTATTTATGCACATTGATGTCTTTTCATGACAGATATGGGATATTGGATTCTGTAATCTGAAGATTGYGATATTAGTTATCTTGCAAGACATTCATTGAATAAAAGAGGTGGGAGAACATTGGGAGATATATTTGTACCTAACCTTGAGATAAAACTTAATTATCTGTCTCCTTATCACCAATCTCTGGCCCAGCTGGCAGCTTATTTATTTTTTATTTTAAATGTTTAGAATGCAATTGTGCTCACTAGTTATCTTATTAAAAACGAAAGTAATCTGATTTTTTTGTCTGTCTCTCTGAAAAGAAATGATTTTAACAGAATATCTTTCAGGAGTATTTTCTGCTGGTCTGTAGTTCTGTCTGTGTTCTAATCTGTATGTGTGCAGAGCATTGCATGAAAAATGCATGCACATGCCAGGCACAAAAACCAGCACTGCCTGGGCCTCAGCTTGGGCTGATAAGAAGTTTTGTACATTGCAGTAATAGCTGAATCTTGCATGCCCCTTTGCCTTTGCTGGCAAAATCTGCCTTCAGATGAGTCAGAAGCTAAACCCTGCCAGGTTTAACAAATGTCCACAGAGGATGAACAGATAGAATTATTTATTTCTRTTAAGAATACCAGAGAGTATATTTTACAGGAAGTAATTTCATTATCTGTTGAAGTGCTAAGGTTCAGAATTTCAATACACAAAACTCAATGATGCATTAATTTGATCCACCTCATTAGCATCCAGGCACATTTAGAGAAAAATGCCAAAATTGTTACAGTTGGTTCCAGTCAKCAAAGTGATAGGCCCTGAGGGGTTTAACTCTATAATTAACAATATCTATTTCATGAATGAGACACATAATAAATATATATAGTGTATAATGTATARTGTACATATTGTATAATATAATATATGATTAATATATAAAAAGAGGCAATATTTAAAATCATATTGCCATGAAGTAAAACTAGACTGCAAAAACGTTTCAAATTTGATCACTGTATCTAGAAGAGAGAAAACTTATAGAGAAACACAGTTTTGCATAACAGGATAGTTATTGCTTCAGCTCAAAGGAAAGTAGGAGAAAAAAAATCAAGTCCACCTTATTTGTCTTCTTCTGCAAATGAATATGCAAAAGCAGGCAGAAAAACTGTAACAGCTCTTACAAGCAGAGTTCTACAAATGGGCGAGGTTTCCTTTTAGATATTCTGATATTTATTTTCACTATTTCAGCTACATTTTAGAATGGACCAAGCTTTGTGAATAAAATATGATGAGACAATTTTTATAATTTCTTGGTAAATTCCACGTGTTAGATTTATGTACTGATTTTTGGCATTAGATCCCAGGTATTGACTCATAAAAGATCCCTTMTGTCTCATCCAGCAAGTGCATATATGAGGAATACAAAGCCACTCCCATGAGAGCTGGAAACACGGCCTATCACATACAGCCATTACCAAAAACGACTGAAGGACAACAGCCAAGMRTAGAGTTCCTGCCAAACACATTCAYATATTTGTATTCAACAAAACTAAGTCTACAGAGAAGGATCACTGACAAACCACCTCTTGTTCGAGAGTGTCCTGTAGCCTGCATTACACACTTCCTATGGCTGGCAGTCCTGACATATAAAAAAAGCTTCACTCAATCTCCATTTGAATAAACTTGTTACTATTATCTATTTACTGGTGTCAAATGGTGACAAATTAACATCCCCTCAACCCAAACCCAGATGTTTTTGCTGAAGGACCTGAAGAACAATATGTTTAAAGGCTGGCATTGGCTTACAGACACAAGAACACTGACTAGTTAAAACATTTCTTATAAATGACTGCATTGAAATGTAAGCATCTTACATGGATTTTATGGAAGTATTATGACAAAGAATAATTCAGRCTTTAATTTTATTAAAACCAGGAAGGGCAAAATGTCCCCCCAAATGATCATTTTAACAGCAAGTACTAATTATGAGTTCAGCATTATCTAGCTTAAAGTGATTTTTAATTTTACATATATTATGCATGTTTTCTACATGTGGTGAAACTGATCCTTACTATTCTGAGTCTAGTGCTAACCATTGTGAAATCGTGTTAGACATTTCAGTGCCTGTGTCTCTAGGATATATGGTGCCCTGTGTGAGAAAAATAACTCAGAATAATTTTACTCAGCTATTAAACAATTATACACATGTTCTTTTACAGCCAGAAGGTGGTTTATCATTTCTATTGCTAAACTTAAAATAGCTACTATTTATTTTCACTGTCTGAGAACCTCAACATGACTGGTACAACGAAGATTCTAATTAGAGTAATCTTTTCTGTAACCTGATTGTCTATTGTTTTCCAACTCAAACAAGATTTGAATTTGAAGAACATACACYGTGCTGGGTCTATGTAACTTGTAACAATTTTCTACCTTAATAGTCACACTGCAGCACTTGAAAATTGGCAATTATTCATTTTGCCATGAGCTGGCAACTGAAGGAGTGAAATTCTCATCTCWGAAGAATGGTACAATAAATCATGGATTAGCAGAGTCAGGCACCCTCAGTGAAAGAATATCCTCTTGCTTACACCTAATAAAGCTAAGGATCAATATGGCACTCCTTCTCATCACAATACACATTTTATGTTAACTTTAATCAATTTCACCTCTAGAAATAAAAGAAGAAAAACTAGATAGTTTTCTAACTAAAATGCTGTTAGTAAAAAATTTCACTCTGCAGAATCAGACAGAAAAACACATTTCATCCTCCTGCAGACTTTTAACAAATTGTGACAACAGTCATCCATAAATGCTACTTGCTAAATTTTTTTGTGTTTGAAATAAAATAAGCTACCTCTGTTTAAAAGAATACACTAATGTGGATTTTTCACAGAAAAGACATAAAAGGTAGAATCCACTATAAAATTGAGTTGTTTAGGCTAAATTGACCATTCAGATTTTTCCATGATCTGTGGGGAAAGAGAGGCACCTCCATAAGACAATTCATCCTGTCCTCACACAAACATCCAAGAGAGATGGGAGGAATTGTTCTCTGGAAGTTCTTTGTCCTTCTCCCTCCAAAATCTATACAGGGTCAATACATAACTTCGGGTAATACTTAACTTTTTGATAGCTAAGCTCAAAAAAGATGAATTAATCTTCTCATGCCTTTGGCTAGAAATCCTGGTTTGGGTTAAGGTTTTGCTAGGTTTTTTTCCATTTTTTCCCTTTTGCAGACTATTTTGACTTGGAGTTTCAGCATCTCACAGGCATCTGGCAAGAACTCCTACAGTCTAACACCGTCAGAGACACGTTTGTGAGTCTGCTCCAGCTGGAGAGCTGACAGCGAGTGCAGACTCCCAGTCCCTCCTGGAACAGCATCACATCTCTGATGGGCAAGGAGGAAGGTTGCTGTCAGGTTATTCAGCTTTCAATGCAAGTGTGGACAAGAATTACAGCAGGAGAGATAAAGGTAAAGAAGAGTCATTACAGCCTGGTTTCTGATGATTAAATAAGGCTTGGGAGCAAGCCAGTTTCTGGTTTGGGGATTTTTTTCCCCCTCCATAAGAAACCAACAGAAACATTTCAATTCTTCCTGTTCAGATAAAGGTATCTGAACCCAGCTAATACCAGTTCTGCACATTTCCATCTCCTGARTAAACTATTAGCACATGATAAATATTCAGATTTCTGTATATACCTAAGGGGCTCAATTCTTTATGGATGTTATTTGTAGTCTATAAAAAGTAAASAACACAGAAATAAGAGAGAGAGTTTATGTTTACAACATTGAAATGTTTTAGGAAGACATTAAGAAACTGTATAACCAATATTCCATACCTTAGTAGTGGTTGCTTTGGATAAGAAGGTTGGTCACTGTTCTGGCATGGCTGAGGCTTTTTTGTGACTTGCTTATAAATATTCCTGGCAGTTACCCCAATCCATAGCATGGTAGAGAGTGTAGAATAATGCAGTACTATGCCAACCTAAAAAAGAGTGTGGACAATTAAACAACTCAATAAATGGATCAGTAAAAGAAGAATTTTACAAGAATCTTATTTCGTAAGTGAACAAGCAAACAAATTTTTTAACTAAATTGATAAATGCATCTAACAGTTGCACTTAAAACCGGTTATTTAAATCTTCCATCGACAGTATCTGTAAAACCAGATGCTATGTTAGGAAACCGAGACTGTAAAAACATTTATTTTCTAAACACCTGTTTAATGACAACATTTCACACCTGGATTTAAAGTGATGGGAATCTTAGTTCSTGTTGCACTGTCTGTGAGCTTATCATGACAATGCAATTTAAAAATGAATGAGAGGCCAGCATTTTTCCTTGCCATTATGCCATTTTCKTTAATTTTTCAGGAATATCCTGCTGCAGTTCCCTCTCTGCTATACACTAGCAAKGTTTAATTCTGGCAATGGCATGTATGCTATTTGCCTAAAACCAGATTATTTTCAGACATACTTTAGGAAACTTATAAACTTGGCCATTGGATGTTAAAAATTGAATGACAGCTCTTGGCTGTCCCCCCTTAAGAAGAATTATAAACTCTAATAGTGTTATTATCACTTTGTCTCCAAGAAACTGGTGTWTTTATCATTGAAAGCAAAACAAAGTACAAACACCTCTAAAATGCCAGCATCTTTGTTATGTTAGTAATTGTTAATCATTACTATGGAAGCAGTAATTGGAATTTTATCCAATCTCCAATGCTTTATTACATCAGCTAAGTCTCCACCTGATTATATAAAATGAGGTTACCTTTGAAGCAATAACCTGACATTTTGCAGTGACAAGTAAAATATTGCTATAATTGGAAGGAACATAAATGTTTAAGGAATACAGAGAATTGCTGAATAAACCTAACACAAATCTATTAYAATGATTTATTTGAACCAGTGTTCATTTTTGCTCCACTTAAAACAAAATAATTGATGAGTAAAGAAAAAAAAACTTCCATGCATTTTGTTTATATTTAGAATTATTGCTCAAAACTTGAAGATAGCAGCAACTATCATAAACAGAAAACCCTTTGTTAATTTTCTCTGGGACTTGTCTGTCACATTAGACACGGGAATATAAARCCTTCACTGCTGTTGTTGCTTGAGGTAAAAGAAGCAGAAATAAGAGAACGAGACAGCGCTGCCAGTTCAGGGACCGGCGCTGTCTGCACTCGGTTCAYGGGCAGAGCTTCTGTGGGGACTCTGAACAGGAGCACGAGCAGGGAGGGTGGGAGGAGGAARAGGAGGCAGAATAATGAGGGAAATGGAAAAAAATCCACAGATATTTATTTCCTAACCTCTTTCTCATTTCAGCAGAGCCCTGCTGCTGTGTATTCTGTATTCCACACAAGAATAGCAACAGTGGGAATTAATTCCAAGTGAAAAGGCGCCTACATGTGAAATTTTGACAACATATATGACTATATAGACAGAAATCATCAGCCMCTTAAGTGAATGCAAGACCTAAAAATAGTGCAACTAAACACTTTTATTGAACTTTGAAGGAGGCAACTGAACTGACTGAAAACATCACTGCTATGCCACACATGAGTCCCATTGCTGTTGGTCACAGTGTGCTCATGATCCAGCAGCTTCTGATATGTGGACAAATTAAACWAACATGGAGGAGGCAAAACTTTTATCATCCTCTGTATTAATGCTTTCATGATGTGCATCTTTCTCTCTCAAAAAATCAAACCAAAAAAACCAACCCCCCAAGCATTTGCGTTTCTTGCTTGAATGAAAAGAGGACACATCGTGAGGACAGAGGACCTCCTAATGACTAACTGATTTGACATGACACAACGAAAGTGTGGGACCAAGAACTAAATTCKAGAATTTTTGCTGTTATTCAGCCACAAATAATAGTTAATAAAGAAATGCTAGACACATTGAAAACTCAGTGTTTCAAAGTGCTGGGCTTTGCTGTCTGTCTCTCCCTTCCCCCTGCCTCCACACTGACATCAGTTATGCCACGGAGATGCATCTTCCTCACTGCTGTGCTTGRGGACTGTGACTGCCTCTTTTGTTCCCTCCAGTGGGATCTCCATCTCTTTTTAACTCTCTTAAGCAAGGAGGACACCTGAGCCCCATGGCAGAAATAYATGAGACAGAAGCTGATGACAGGGAAGGGAAGCACGAGGCTCAACAGAAAGACCAAGGTGGCTTTGYTCAGTAAACTCTTCCTTGACTCTCTCAGCAAAACAAACTTGAGATTGTGCATGAAAGGTTTACCTGTATGTACCTTGTTACTGGATTTCTGCCCCTGTAAAGCTTCAAAGGCCAAAAAATACATACAAATTTGTATGTAATACATACAAATTAAATACCCAAGTGATAACTTAAAACTACTTTCATTAGTAGCAGAACTTCGGTATTTCACATAAAAGTGTATGGAAAYGGTCGAATTTTCCACACAGAACAAAGGATTATGACTGGAAATCTTGAAGGGATGACCCCTACTTTTAAGAAGGTTTTCACTGACAGGCCAAATAGTACCGAAAAAACTGCCAGGACATAGGAACTGAAAACTGCATTGCACCTGAATCTCTTTAATAACCACAGTTACATGTTAAAAATTTTCTTCTGTCCTTGGATTTATTTTTTCCACATCTTGTGTTCTTACAATTCTTATCTTTGGGAATAAGCACCAGCCTTTTGAATAGAAGATTATACTTYTCTTCAGTAAGATGATGCTGTTTGTGCTCCTTCAATAAATTTCAGTRCCCTAGAGATAACTTAAGTTCCACATGATGCAGTTACCAAGGTAATGACCAGAATACACATTTATGCAAAGCATTTTGGCTAAAATAGCTCTTCTGATCAGCTTTAACTTGCACACAAGTTTCTTTGTTTTCCCCAAGTTTTTAATTTAATTTCTTTTTTTTTCCTAATTGTAATAATACTTCAGATAAGATTGTACTTCTTAATTCAGTCCTATTTAAAGAAGTGCACAGAAATGCACTKACATTCTGATTAAACTATTAATCCTGCAATGAAAGTGATTCTTTTCTGTGAGATGAAGGGATTCAGAAATTTCTCTGCAGTCTGTAACACCACTGGATGTGAATATTTCATGATCTTTAAACATTTAGCATTAGAAAAACTCCATGCTTCCTTCACAGGTAGAAAATGTAGAGGAAGAAGTTGAACTTTCTGAGTTGAACTTGTAGGCTACTGGCTAGAATGGAACTGACTTTGCCTTTTCTGTTGAAGATTCACTGCCTCGCAGAAAGGAATTCACAAGCAGCTTCACAGATGATATTCCATCAGGGAGAAGGAAGATCTGAGCCTTGCCAAAGGAAGGAAGAAGGCCTTGCCATGGAAGGTTTTATTTTATAGACCACATAGGAGGTTCCTGGAGATTTGACTGCAGTGATCATGCAACTGCAACAAAAGAATAAGATTCTGCCTCTCTCTCCATAACTTTCCTGCCTCCTGAATCTTGTGCCCAGAAGTCCATTTTTCATGCTTCGACATGTTTAACTGATGATTTCATGCCCTAGCATCCATAATTATMCTCAGGGTGATCATGATTTCTTGGAAAGCAGGAGCCATGAAACGGAAATCTTTGAGAGTACAGAATTGATGCCTCCCACGCAGGGGGAATGATCCAGATACAGTTGTGTTTCCTTTCTCTCTCATTCTTTACATGAAAGGAGTGAGCTTCCTTCTGCCTTTTGCAGCAAACCAACCTGAGGTCCAGCTCTGGGGGAGGGAAGGGTTTKCTGGCTGGCTCCAGCACCTTCCTGGCCATGCACTGCCTCTGATCAATCCCAACCTGCTGCTCCCAAAACAACCTTTGACTCGCCTGAAAGATTTTGCCAGTGAACTCAAGAGTCTGGAATCTACAACAGCCWACATGCAGTAGCACCCAGAATGAGATTCAAGGAGTCTGAAGATTCACTCACACAGGAAATGTGCAAAGAAGCAATCAACTCTTCTAGACCAGCACTCTAACATCAGTTTCTTTGTAAATCATAAAGACTGCAGAGCACATATGCAAGTGAAARGTCTATACAAAACCCTCTCTGAAATAGATATGCAGGTTTAAAAGGGGATTTTAGATTTAGATGCCATGTAAAAATAAATGTCTGACCATTTCTGAAAAGACTTTCTTTTTTTATGTGACTATTCTGCCTTCAAGGGGATTTGAAGGTTCTTCCAGCTATCACAGAAAATGGGTCCATTTCCATAGCATTAATTCCTGATGTTTAAAACTAACCTGGAACTACTCATTTAGAGACAGAAATGAAGCTAATTTAGAATAATGGTTAAAATGGTTAAATTTGAAGGATAAAAGTTAACTTAGTCGATTATTTCACATTGATAAGTAGGCTGCAGTGAAATTTTTGGGGAAGTTTTAGGGATAATTATATAGGAAAGGTGGCGGTTCACTGGCTTTGATACATTTCAGTGATTAGAACAAAAAATACTTGCACTTGGAGTCTGTCCCTATGCACTCAGGAAATAAAAAGTAAAAATTGCATTGCTGCAGTTTGAAGCTGTGCTTTGAATTTTAGCAGATTGAAAGATAGATACATGTGGGGTGGCAACTGATGGTGTTACACCTGTGCTATAACTAGYATTCTTGTGCTGCTTGAAGCAGTAATAGATTCAAAAATGTATTTTAAGCCCCAATAACAGGATTTTTCCCCTGAACTTGGGAAAAAAAAGGAGAAAGAGGCAAAATTTAGACTTGAGGTATAAACAGCTATATAAATATGCTTTAATTAGGCTGAATTATTTAAAGAATTGCTACATTCCATACACAGGAGAGGAATGCAATCCACCACACTACCTGTGGGGAGCAAGCTGTGGGGAGCTTCTTGGGAAAAAAATTAGTAACTCTGACCTCCTCACCTGTAAATCACAGAGTTATCATCTGTGGGTTATCACAGGACACAGGTACTGGAACCCAAAATTTTGAACACCTTGCTGTCAGAAAGCAAGAAAGGATTGGGGGTGRGATATGAAGCTCTTAAAGGGAACATTTGTTCAGCCTCTGTTACGAGCTATGGGAGCCCAGTCTTGGAATTGTTTGGACTGTTTCATCCACTAGCYCTAATTACATCAGACAATTTCTAGCAGGAAATAGGGAACAGTCTCTGTCTTGTGTCACCTGTATCTTTCCTATCTTGTAACTATGGTGATATTGTCTGTTGATGTAGCATACTGTCAGGTAAATAAATAACTTTATGAACTGCTTAGCAGACATTTATGAATGGATCAGTTTGGTTTCTCTAAGTGTGTGTGTTTCTCAGCAGCTCAGAACCCGGCCCTATCCCACAGCAGGAGACAGATGCCACTGATAAAGCACTTTATTAAGATACCCCTGTAGTTTATGTATTACTTATAACAGGCTATTAATAAYCCATTTATCTCAATCAATTTTTCATTATAGCTGTTAATACCACGTTGTTACCATGCAAGCTGCAAAGTAAATAACCCAACAACGACTGGAACAACAGATGGTCATTTGTGATCATGTAATTACATGGCCAGGGCTGCCCTACAAACGAATCTGCTGCTATCACTTCCAAACTGCACACAAAGAGAATGGTAAGTGATATTTCAATTTGCCAGAACTTACARATTAATTATGACACAATGCACTGGATACTGTGAGAGATTTCTCTAAAAATAATCCAGTGGACAACTGTGCTGTTAAAGGAGTATCATGTTTACTGATGGTCATGCACATGGATACACAAAAGGCTTCCAAAGCATCTCACCGAAAACAAAACTGATAACTCTGACACTGGTTATGCAAGTTTTGCAGTTTTGCTCCTGACTTTTTGCCATTTAAACCCATTCCAGCCAATCAGAAGAACCGGATTAGTGACAGAAGAGAAATCTGGGAGAACCCTGGCTAAACAAAGTGCTTTACAACAGGAAAATGCCAACAATGTTCATGGGACCTGGTGCACTTCTACAAAACCTGAGAGGGAGAAATATTTGGGGCAAACAAATTGCAACAAGCCCTCATCAGGCATTACAGAAGATGACTGAAATTATTCCCTTTACACATTGTACAGACTCAGCCTTTATATGCAGAGCAGCTGAATCCAGCCCTGTCTGGGCATCTCCCAGAAATGCTGAGACAAGAGATGTGAAACAGTCCAGCAGTGGAAACAASRGTCCATAAATMACAAATATGCTGGTCTGCTTTGTCTCCTTAGGCATCATCCAGTGAAGCCAGGGCCGCCCTCAGGCAAACAGTACATGTATTACAAAAAAGTGAAGGAGTAACTTTAGTCCCACACACTCAATCCAAAGCACAGGAAGCATAAAAGAATTTTTTATTCATACTTTTTAACTATCCTGCACAGAGAAATATTAAGATTTTCAGGGCTTTTCTTAAAAAAGAAAAACAACAAAAACAAGGCAATCTGAGCCTCAGAGAAGTCAATGACTYGATCACCCTCTTAGGGAAACTGATGTGACAACCAAACACCAAACACTCCCAGCACTGGCCTTGAAATGACATGCTATAATGATTTATTTTGAAAAACTTAAGATCCAGGAACAAGACAAGAAAAGAAGGAGAACTGTCAATCTTATGTTAAAAACKCATTTTCAAGTTTGAACTCTATTAGTAAGAATTACTAAGACAGGTACTTACAGCTTGACATATAATTGGATATTTAATGCGATTGATTCCACCAGCAAAAACAGCAAATGTGAGAGCAGTATGGAAACAAAAGTTGAGGAGCATGTGCCATCCTTTTCTGCTTATTCGGATTGTGCTGTTGAAAAAAAAAAATCGCATTTTAAAATAAAAAAAAAAACCCAACGTATCTATTATGAAAATTACTATTTGGAAAAATACTCAATTTGGTAGAATAGAATTCTTTGGTTCTGAAACACCTAAGTAGCAATCTACCCATAGGACAGAGTTTGACCTACATGGCATTGAAATAAATGGTAAAAAGGTAAGATAAATGGCAAAAATCATAAAAGTCTACTGATTTAAAGCTTCCTCCCCCAAATCAAGCATTTAAAGTAGAGTACTAAAAGCAGAAGGCTTTATTGCATAGCTTCACATATGCAGAACTTTAACAAGCCATCTCTAAAGGATTAAATGGAAGCTGAAGATYGGAAGACATTGCATTAAATTCACTGAATTAATATTTAGCAGCTTCTACCGTACAATACATTCCTACTCTTTTAAATTGCTCATGGTCTTTAACCAGAAGTATGTAGTTAAAATGGCATTTATATAAATCTTTCATATAAAAGAATACACAAGTTTTCTAAACTCAAAATTTTAGAAAACAAACGAAGTTCTTTTATCCATTGACAGTTGCCAGTCTTCCAACCAAACTTGGTCTTAAAAGCCAATATAACTAGTGTAGCTGAMCAAAGTGCTGCTTGACTGGAATTTGACACAAAGTAATTTGATAGTGTTTCTAGTTTTATATTGAATTTTTGAGTTAGAAATCTTAGGAAAAGTGTGCACAAGATTTAAACATATGTGTCAGAAAAGCTTGGGAACAGCTCAAGAAAGGTTGACATAAACTTTGTTTTGATTCCTCTGGTGTAAATCACATTGCTGCTATTACTATCCAACAGCAATTCAGATGATTTTAACTTATCTTTACAGKAAAGGTTATAAAAATTGAAGAGCCTCAGCATAGTGCTGAGCATTTCACAAAGTACTTAAAATGGAATTCTTACCTGTGGTGGACAATGTAGGTGATGATGGAAGCAAAGAGGCACAACAACATAACAGCAGTGCATGCATAAACCACAGGGTGCAGGAACTCCCCTGGGTACTGGGGGAAAGACAGCACTGTCTTAAAATCCTACAGAAAGAGCAAAATGATTTAACATTGTTAGGCATGTGTGAAACTGAGACTTCATTCCAATATGTCCTGTCATTTCTAGCTGTTTCCTTTCAAGGGCAGGAAAAAAAAGAAGATGAACTTTTAATGTAGATACAGTTCATGAATTTACAATAACAGACTGCTCCTTCCTCATCTGCATATGGTTTGCTAGACAGAAATTAACCTTTTTGTACAAGCAGACATATCCTAATTAAAAAAAKGTCGGAAAAAATACACAGAATATTACATTTTCCCAGCATTAGCAGTATCTGGTCCTTCTGATAGCATGAACTTTATGAGTGTATTTCACTGAGATATTAAGCACAAAATATCAAATCACATAAAGGTCTCTAAATGGCATATAAATGGCTGGAAAAGAACGATTCAAAGGAAAAAAATCCAACATAAGAATACACCCAAATTATCAAATATAACTAAAAATAAAATAAAATATAGCTCCCAGTTGATTCAACTCCTGTGACTCAGTGACCTTCACACTTAGTTGCAAATGCTCCACTCCTATATATACTATATATCCATCCTATATATCCTATACATTCTGTTGTAATTCCTAAGTGACTTGGAGAGCTGTATTAACAGCAGAATAAAGATCCATGCATTCCTTTTGGAAATGTTAGTGCCTACTGACACAATTCTTCATGAAAAACATAATGAAAAGMTATCAATATCTTTGTAAAATTAACCTTATCAAACTTCCATTCTAAATTACATATTTAGGAGAGCTAAACCTGGAGGTGTGATGGATGGAAAGCAAAAGGAGCCCATTACATGAAACAGAATGTCTTCAGACTATCTGAATTAAAGCAAACATCAGACATTCCCTGAATGTATTAGGCCATATCTGCTCGTGGCACTACATTTCTGCACACAGGAAYTAAAAATTACACACAAAACCAATGATCTACGTGCAAACCAAGTGTCATCTAYGTGCCAGTTCCCATGTGCAGTGGCACTAACTCTGCACATAAAAATGAATATACATCCCAGCACAGAAGAAGCTAAAATCTGAAATAGTACTGAATATGACAATCCAGCAAACTCTAACTTTGAAAATATTG
This sequence comes from Malurus melanocephalus, assembly GCF_030028575.1. Classification (NCBI taxonomy): domain Eukaryota; kingdom Metazoa; phylum Chordata; class Aves; order Passeriformes; family Maluridae; genus Malurus; species Malurus melanocephalus. Next base: position 3,800,536 of record NW_026623244.1, on the reverse strand, counting down.
GCATACATTTAAAAGACTTCTTTTCTTACTTGGCAGTTTTAGGTTCCCCTAGAAGAAGATTCGATATATTATTTTCCAGAGGTGAAATCTCCCCTTAGGAAACTGGGACTGTAATGCTAATACCCCTGTTTAATTGCATTTGCATGCAGAGAGCTGATTTCTGGCACCATTACTYATGTATATGAACTTGTCCACATAAAGCAGCCAATGTTCATGAGTATATGCAATTACTAAATTGTGAGAATTTAGTTTACCTTCTAAAATGATCCTCAGAAGTAATAGATGCCCTAGTGGCTRTTATTTTCCTTCATTACTAGCTTTAAAGTTTCTAAGATTGATAGTGCCAGTTTCTCCAGATGCATGTGAATGTCAGCTCTAAGCAGAGCAGCTCACAACATATATAAAAAGGATCATCAAAATGAAAAAATAACTAATGAACAAAACGCCAACTGTGTGTTATTAGATCCCATTTCTCTTCAGGTACTTCCTCAGCTTGCACGTGTTCCTCTCTAAACCTGCTCTGTCCCCACCAGTTCCTCACAAATTCTCTCTCAGCCCTGCCCAGTTCCCCAGGACTCAGAGTCAGAGCTGGAGTCACTTCTCGTGGAGGACTCAGCAGCTCCTGTCTCATCTGGAGGTGTCAGCTCTTTACCCTYCCCTCAATCACAAAAGGAATAAAGGAGGAACAGAACTCCGCCTTTTGATGTGCTACTTTTTAAAAGTGACAGACCAATGCTCTTAATGCYGTCTTATTTTTGGCTTTTGTCAGTGTGTATGAATAAACACTCAGGATATAATGAATTCACAACTTTCAAATAATTCTTTAAAAGTCTATTGGTTCAGAGGTGTCTCTGAATATCCACTCAAACACCCTTTTCCTGACCATCTTTTATTCCCATGATTTTATTTGCATCATCTCCTCATTAATTCTTTCACAAAGTAAGTCTCTCAAGGTAGTTGAGTATTTACCAGAAATGTTCAATTCAATTTTAGCTCGTATTATTATAGTAAGCTAAACACTGGATAATTTAAACAGAAATACTCAGCTGAAAATGATAACACATTTGCTTCTGGCTCTTACTGATGTAATTATATTTCCCTATACCAATAGTACATTTTAGCATAATTTTAGGTGCACACTTACTTCATTTCTCTGCATCCAGAAATGTGTTACTATAACTATTCAGTAGTAACAGTACAGTTATTTAAAGAAATAAGTAAGTTGGATATTTCTGAAAAAATCACTCTGAAAAGCTAAAGTTGTGAAAAAGGAAGCACAGTGAAGCTACACATTTATGTAGCAAAAAAATGGAGGCAATTTTACTTGAGTACCATCACTGTGTACTAAAGAATTAGTTTTTAATAGTGTAAATGCAAGGTTCAACCTCTCCCTATGTTTGATCATCAGTATAAAAGCAAATGCCATGTGCCYTACAGGAATACAACCATTTTGCCTGCAGAAGAATGAAGAACAATCAGCACATTAAAGTTAATTTCATTTTAAAATACTAGTTTTTTATTATTATCTCCTATGTAATCTTTGCAGGAAAAAATGGTAAAATCTTGAGTATGATAATCCATTATTAATGGCAAACTAGAATATCCTTTTTAAGAGTTTTGTACATTGAAATCTGATTTCATTATAGATAAATAACAAATGTATCTTGTCTGCTCTCTGATRATAATTAAACCTTATTGATCTGACAACTTCCCTTGAGTAATCTTCTGCGGAAGACAASAAGCAGAAAAGAAGCATYTTTTTAAAGTTGTATGCAAAGCAGCATAATTGTATGTTCCATTTTGAAAAGTTTGGTTTGATTTATTTCCTGGAGGGGATTCAAATCATGATGATATTGAAAAATGGCAGGAATTATCTACAAGAAAATGAATATATACAATCATCACAAACTGGTGTCTACAACTACAAAGCCTGTTAAATGGGAAATTGTCATTCATTCACCCTCATAAGATGGTATGAAACCAGCTTCTTTCAGCTGGTGTGTAAATGCCACCACAGCATATGAAACACAACTGAAATCAGTGATGGAAATTAGTGACAGAAAAGAATTTTTGTTGGCTATTTCATCCAACAGTCAAATTTATAAAACATCAGAGGGCAAATGGAGCTATTTCACTTCAAACTGATGCTTATTGCAAAGATTGGCTAAAACAGACACATAGAGATGTGTCTGTTCAGTTAAAATTCAGTGTAAAAGTGTAAAGATGTATGGACAGATTACAGACTACAGGAAGCCCYGAGATGTCTCATAGCAGATGCTGAGAAAGCTGAGGGAAAGATACAACAAACCAATACGATGTACCTGGCACCTTCATCAAACCACAGCTGCTAAAAGCAATCCAGTTTTTGATGTAAATGTCTGTAACCCATCTATCTATAATGGCAAATCAAACATTTCTATTTAATATATTGTTTGTAATAGCATGTATTTAAAGCAGGACACCTAAAACTGTAGGATTAATATCCAAGCACCACAGAGACTTAGAAACACAACTGATTTGAACAATCAGTTATGGTCAGACTTAAATTTCTACTTGTATTTARATTCCAACTATTCAAAAAACCCCAAACAAACCAGGACAGTAGTGAGYATTTGCAGCACAGGAGGTGAATCCCATATTGGGCCATACTACCACGCCAGAGTAAGAAAAAGGAGACTGATTATTCCCTTCTAKTCACCACTTGTGTGCTCAAATCTCAACTATTGTGTCCAGTTTTTGGCACTTCAGTACAAGAAAGACATTGCTGAATTGAAAGGARCCCAGTAGAAGTGACCAAGACAATAAAATGTCCCAAGGCCTAGACTCCAGGTCTTTATTTACATCTGTCTCCCATTTCATTGAGCTTTATAATCCAAATCCATTTACCTGCTGGTTGAAGTTGCACCATGATGAATGCAAGATCCATTAAGCCAATAGAATGGAAAAACAAATAGAAAAAAGAGCTTGAGCCAGAGGCCTAATTTGTGATAAAATCATTGCATTTTGGAGGAGACAAGCCTGGAGTTTTGAGCCCAGTACCAATCCAGTTTATGCTTTTTACACTGCAAATAATACAYATTAAATGCAATTTAATTAAATGTAGATGCAATCCAAGGAAAAATAAATAAAAAACAGATCTTGCTCTTAAGAGTACTTGAACTCCAAAGCTTTGTGCCAAAGAAGGACACAGTCAGGAATATTCTTGAAAAAGCAGCCTTTTCTGGGGGGCTGTACTCAATCCTGTCCATATGGGCTAAGCATTCTCTTACGAGAATGAGCATTACATGAGCAGTGAGCAGCACACACCAGCTGAGGACTTCAGTGAAGAGCATGTGCCTCCTTGCAGGCTCTTCACACGGGGAAACATCCACATGTGTGCAGAGGAATCTAATTCCAGGGAATTTTGTAGCTCCCACTTCAAAATGTTAATTTTGCCTATAGCAGGCAAACTTTCTGGATGGCATTCCCAATCTGTGGTGCACAAACTCTGCTAAGGTCGATCCTGTAGGTGCTCAAACTTGGTGTTTAAACACGAAGAAAGACCTGAAATGTTCATTCTTGAACCTCTCATTAGAAGCAGTCTGATTTTTCAAAGCACAGAACCAACTTTCCACAGCCTGTTATGAGAAAAYCCTGCGTTCTCTATGGGGAAAATGTCAAATATTGTAATTATGTCAACCTTCGAAATGACATCTCTGTAATACTTCCCCAACTCATGAATTAATTTCTCAAAAGGCTTAGACAGGCTGTTTAATAAGACCTGAAAGACGGAAGTTTAGATGACTGTTTTCAGAGCTGAACTTCACGAACAGGTTTAAGAAATTCTGCAATTGTCTCCAGTAACAAAGAAAATGTTGAAAAAGTAGCTTTTTTTCATACCAAATTGGAAAGACTTCAAAGATTCAGGGAATGCTTGCAAAACAACAGAAAAGTCCCACAACTCCTACTRTGATCCATTCTCTCCTCAATTTCTCTTTCAGAAGGTTTTCCAAGGTTTGCTTCCAGAACAGTTTCAAATACACTCTTGTTTTGTCAGCTCAGTCTCCTCAGCCCTAATTATTTCATATAAGCACCCACCAAATGTACACTACTTTTGCAAATAATTATTCCTTATGCACATACAACAAACCCAAAAATCCAACAAAACCCACACCTATGTTGGTTGGAATAATGAGACAAATTGTGCCAAAACAGGAAAGCAGTTGTTTATGATTTTATGTTGACCTAACTTACTTTTAGGATTACAATTAAAAGTGCTAACAATATTTATTAATCCATTTTATGTTAACTGGGAAATATTGTACTTAGATTTAAGAATTTTATTTGTGTTTCTTTGTCARGTTTGAGGAAATTACTATTGACAAAGCAGTCTAAGGGGGGAAAGGAAATGCTGTATACAATTACAGTAATATCCATCACTATTGAATTTCCATTCTGTTCAAAGAAAAATGAAAGGAAGAACAAAGGACAAGGTATGCCCAAACATATTTAGCAAATTTTGAAATTCATTGCTGCTATTGGATATTTCTGTAATCTCCTGAAGAATTTCTACCCAGATATAGAGATTTCTGGATTGGTCATAACATACAAACTCATTGTTCTGGGAAATTAAAATACTGATATACAGCTCTGTCCACATCAAGAGCATAAATACATAGTATTTAAGAAACAAATACTTGTCATTAGATAAAACAGAGCTTCAAGTATATAAATTCATCATTTAACTCTAAAATAGAAAATTATATTGAGGAGTTCCGGACCCTAGAGGGCTTTGGAYGCCTCCAAAAGAAACAAGAGTGTAACTGCCTCCCTTCCTCCTATAGAAAACACAAGAAAAGACAAAATAGAGGACTGGCGTGAACACACAATGAATGAAGTAAAAAGSAGGAATATAATGTGGAAGTTAGTTCACAGTGTTTGACTCACCTCCAGGACATGCTACTCAAAAGCTGCTCAGAAAAAGATAACCCTGTATTATGTCTGACTCCATTATTTCACTGCTATTTGCCAGCCCAACCCAGAGCAAAGTAAAAGTGTCAGACCACGTGAGGGAAGGAGCTTGYACCTCCTTTCCAACACAACCTCCAAACTACACTTCTCTCTCTCTGATATCACTTGAACGACTGTCACAGAGAGAAATCAAAAGGCTCTACATGACTCCTCTCACTTGAAGGATGCTCATGCTTATTAATTATCAATCGTAGCTGATAAATCCTTGATTGCTGAATTTCTAAAAAAAGGACTCTAGAAAACCTTTATTTTAACCCTTTTACTGTACACAGGCATAAACAACTTTTATGAAAGCATCTTAGGAAACTTGGTATTACTATTTAAAAAGACRAGAAATCAGAATATTTACTGTGCTAACTATAAAACACATTGAATAAACCCTCAGTTGGATTGACTGAGGCTTCTGTCTCAACTTATTCTACAGCAAGATATATATTATTCTGATGGTAATGTAAGATCAAGTGCTGCTTTTTAGTTTACAGATGCCACTTYAGTCTTCTGCAATTACCCCAAACCATAATAATCAATTATGAACTTTTGTTGTTTAAAAGATTAGAKAATTACAGATTAATGGCATGTATCATGATATTGTAGCTAATTTCATTGGCCACACACCATATGCCAGGTATTTTGAATTTGCTGACAGATTAGCATTTTACAATGCATTAGGCATTTAGGTATGAATTAATAAGACACACATATGCATTYTGTACTGTTCATTTTATCAATTAATAACTATGTCTAACAATTAAGTATTTTTCATTTCTGGTATAAGACTTGAACTGCCCAGAAAAGCATATTTTCTATCAAATAAAGCAATCCTTGACTTTGTGCCACAAAACAGTGACTAAGAAATAATACTTGGATGAAAATGTTTGCATGTAATGAAGTTACAAAAATTTTCCACTGACTGTTTAAAAAGGCAATGGTTGGAAAACCCATTTGTGTGTGTGCATATTTATAAATGTATGTTTTAAAGCTACCTTTTTTTTCTTAAAAGTTACYGTGAAACATCAGCTAAGAAAGGTATCCCATTGTCTACCACCATAGCAATTGCAAAGCAAGGGTGAGTTTAAGATTCTACTTTCTTGTCTTGCACAGATAAAATTGGAAGATGCCCACATGAAATAAAGCAAAGTTGAATTCTCATAACCAAGCTAATCCAAGACCAAAAGCAGAATTACGTATCAGACAAAAGCTCCAGTAAAAMGTGCCTCAGTTGCCTTTATGGTTGTAGAAAAATCCATCTCCTATATCTTATCAGAGACAAATGTGCTTTATAAACCAAAAATTAACTGCAGCCAGCCCTTGTGTCAGTATTCAACTTTTCAACAAAAAGAAATGATGGAATTGGTTGTTTGCAAACAGTTAATTACCATTTAGTAACTACTCAAAGTTTAAGAGGAACAGGCTGAACTCAGTCRAAGGAGGAGGAAGCCATTTTGGGTGTGGCACCTGCAAAGTCAACAGGTGCTTTCTTTAATGAATTTAGAAAAACATCCTCAAAGCAAAATTATGGCTCACATTCTGGGAAACAAGCAGCTGGGGCAGAAAGAGAAATTCAAAGCAGCTGTAGAAAATGAAGTATATTTGATGTCATCAAAACTGAGGAACAGCTCTTAAATTCTGAACAATTCTATAATGGGTGAAAAAATGTTCAACTAACTCTCAGGGAAATCAGTTCTTAGGAAGTGGACGATAATATCTGCATTTAACTCGTGGGTAGCACAGCTTTGTGCTATGATTGGCTGCCATCTGGGCTCCATCTGACAGCAGCAGATTGGTATTCTCTGCACACGTCCTCGCAATTCCTGTCGCCTGTGTTTGCTGTCCCTTACACACACACACACAATACATTATTTACTCAACTATAAACATTTCTGTAGTGTACACAAGCAGCATCTACAGTGCAATCATGCATCACCATTCAAGATCAATCCAGTATTAACACTACACACATGTCTAATCTTTTTACAACTGGTTTATAATAAATATTTTTAAGGTTGCAAACATTTTCTCACCTATAAAGCTTAGAAACCTTTCATTTTTTTGTTTGCTTTCCTTTAGTCCCTGAATGATAACAGTTCAYCATTGTATGTATAATATTTCTGCTTTCACAAAGGTAACTTTCTGTTAAGCAGGTTAGTTGAATAACTGCAATGGGAACTGTGAGAGTGACTGAGAACAGAGCAAAGCAGCTGATGTGTTAGCACTGCACAGGAATATTTTCCTCCACGAACAGTAATTTCATAAGTAGGCTATCGGCATCGGTGTACAAACCAAAACTCCCACAGAATCAACAAGGACAGCTCTGTCCTTACTCGAAAGAGCAGAAGATGTTATTGCTCTCCATTTATTAAATGATTCAACATTGCGGTAAGCCTGCAACTAATTAGTATGATCAACACAGTGCAGGGCAGGAACAAAAGCAGACCAGCCTCTGAGATGTGCTGATGGAAAAGCACACAGGAGGATACATTTTTAAACCCTGTCCTATAATTTATAACCATTACATGCTAACCATTSCTTGACGGAAGTTTCATTTATAAGACTGAATTTAATGTCATTTCTGATTAGGCCTGTCTCAGGATATTAAAACTGACCACCAGGTTTGTTCACTTACTAGCAGTTAAATAACTTACTTTCTTTTAGACTGTTTCATACTAAACATTATAAAAACCCAGAAGGTCAGCTACTGACACRTAAGAATGAAACAGATGCACGTAAAAAGAACRTGTATGTATGGCAARAGARAGAGAGAGAGAGAAAAATAAAGGTATATTTGCTAAGTCATATACTTACCATTAGCACTGCGAAGTTGCTGAAGTGTGTACTCTGAATGGTGGTAATATTGCCTGCAGAACTAATTATGTGGCACCCTTCTCCCCACCAGCCTCCATGTCCATCTAGAAGGTCAAAATCCCAGAAGGCTGCAATGGGGTCTACACCCCGTGCAAAGTGCCTCAATCCTATAGTAAGAGGGCTGGTGAGGTTTCCAAAACTGCACCCATCTGCAAAAGGAACAAACTGAATCAGAGAGACGGAGTGGAAAACCCTTTAGTGATGAATGCTCTGAAGAGATCCGATATTAAACTATGGGGAAAAAAGCCAGTGGACATCAAACCCTAATGGTAAAAATCACAGGCAGTGCTCACATCAGAGAAGTTTGCAATGGTATAAATAAATCTGAACATTTCMGTCACATAATATGGCAAAATGATCTAATCATCCCTCACAAACAGATCTTTTTTATTGTTTCAGATTCTTCAGTTCCGACCAGTGTTACACTATTGCCCATGTAACTGCAGAAACGGCTCAGTTTCACAGTATGATTAATAGCTGAGACAATTCTGCACTCTCAAAGTCACATTCAAACATTTAAAAATGTTAATAGAAATGAAAGCACTATTTGGCATGGGACAAAAATAGTAAAATTGCACRGCTAGTAATTAATCAAAATAATGACTCACTAGCACACACAGTCTSTTATTTAGATAAAAGTCTTTAACAACACCTGTTTTACATCCATCCTATCAGAAAGTATCTGCTGAGTATTGATACATGCAACAGGGCACTACTCCCACTCCAAAAGCCTTATTTTCATCAGCATCTAGGACCTTAACACTGCAATYGTAAAGAGTAAAACAAAGCTCCCTCCGATAGCTTTAAGAACAAGCATCTGTAACATCACAGTCAACAAACAGTAGCCCAGAATATGCATTCTAATCGTAGCACAAGGGCATTTCTTTATTTGCAGGACCATCTGAATAAAATCGTGCAGATAGGAACAATTGCAAACATTGCACTAAAGACAGAGACTGTTTCCAGCCTCTCAGCACACAGCACACTCCGCTCCTCTATTCTCTACACAATCAASTACACCGTAGCTTTTAGATCAAAGAAAATAATGCATAGCAGCTTCTCACCTATTTTAGCAAAAACAGCTGGTGTGGCAACCGTCCTACGTTTCCCATCGTCTGCAAGATTTGATGAGTTTCCTGTGCTGGGAAAGAGTTTTCCATTCCGAAAGACAATAAACTGTAGCTTGCAAGTGGAGTTATCAACAGATTGCCAGGCTGAAGACTGAGAGAAGACAGACTGTGGCAAATGAACTGAAGCTACTGCTACAGCATTCTGTACAATGAGAAAAAAAAAGAAACATTTAAAATGCAAATCACAACAGGGTTGCTTTCATGATGTTTTAAACTCCTGTACAAGAAATGTATGCTGCCTTCCTTYTCCAACAGACTGGAAGCAACCAAAGAAGCACGGGCTGTAACCATGGGAATAGGATTGGTACAGTGCATATTAAAAGGGAAAACGTTTTGATTGAATGTGAGAGTCTATATGGTCAAGCTCCCTGCTGCAGAGGTGAGAATGGTTCTTACCGTGCCTGCTAGAGGGTCCATCAACACTGCAGATCTGATTTAAAGAGACAACCTCTACCAGGTTTTCTCCTTCACTTAAAATAGAATCAGACAACTTACATTAAAACATTTCTCCGAAAGGGTACTTAAAGAGTATAAAAATAATTTTATTATTAAAACAAATTACATCTGCAGAGAGCTGCAAGTGCAGTAAACAACACAGTTTATGAATACGTTTTTCTTGCTTCATGTAAGGAAAATCAGTTAACTATGTTTTAGTCATGCAGGATTAAAAAAATACTACAAACACTAATGTAAAAGAAGAAAACAAGACAACACTGGGAGAAAATGAATGAAGACTGTCAGATCAGTATAATGGCTTTGAGTCGTGGGTTATACACCCTTCTACAAGCAGCAATTCCCTTACAGCAGAGATATAAAATACACCAAACATTKTATTCTGAGGACTTTACTCATCAAGCAATTTTTTTCCTGCCAAAGTAACAAACTAATCATTAAAGACTGAGATGTTTACAGGGAAAGACAAATGATGAGCAATGGGAAAATAAACAGGGAGTCTGTCCTGAGCCKGGAAGTGAAAAGTGTATGTATTTAAAAACAAACTACAAAATGTTCTAATTTGCATTTCCCCCAAGGGCAGAGTATGACTCTGTGCACATAATTTACATAGATTATCACAGTTTACTCATAGCACATGTGCGCTACCTATTTSAGAAGTAACACAATGATCTTCAGAGCCATATAAACAAACATGACATTAACGTACATCCATGTGCTGGGGGAAATACACACGTGAGAGAGAAAAGGTACAACAGAGATTAACAAACKAAAATGAGTATGAGAAGCATCTAGTGACCATGAAATAAATATGGAAGAAAAGCATGAGAAGTCTGTGATGTCATTTGGATGCTTAAATAAAGAGATAAAGACTCTGTACACCATTTTCCATATGCCATTACATTTTAGGAAGGTTTTTGGATTTTAACAGTAAAAATGCAAAAACATCCTTTTGTAGGTAAGTGTTCAATCTAGGTGATGCTGCTCATTAAAAGTACTCAGGGAAAAAAAGAGCAAATAGCAACAGAACATTTCTACATTAGAATTTTAAATTACTATGAAGGCTTTAATTGGAATTAACTGAGCTAAACATCAAGCACTCATCCCGAGATTGTTTCCACTGCCTAATTCACTAAAGCTCTTATAATTGGCTTTATCTCATGCTTCTGAAAAAGACATATTTTACTATGTGATACCCCAAGTATCTGCATATGCTGAACCTCAGATGATACCATTCTGGCCTTTAAATTACTGTCAAAAAGTATGCACAGAGTTTTTAGAAGTGTCRTTTGTCAAACCCTAGATCACTGTTGAGGACTTATCTGGAGATGTACAGAAGTCTAAGAGAGGTTACAGTGCGATTAACTTTACATTTGCACTGGATTTTTATTATTATTCTGTGCTGGAAAAAGCAACAATGATGACATATTAAATTACACTAATTACTCATTATACACAAAAAGAGAAAGCTAGAAGCATTTGAATGARCTTATGATAATGAAACCAACAGCTAAAGGCACTGGGTTAAGCAGCAATGTGCTAAGACTTGACAAAAGCAGCCCTACACAAACCAGAGAAAACAACAGGTTTGTAGCACTTTTGCTAAGAGGAGAAATCATCTAATTCATTGTGGTTCTCCAATTTCTTCTCCATTGGGACTCACTGATACTAACAGGACAAAGGAACGGTGTGGACAGGCAGAGCTTGCCCGTGGGACCGGGGGCGCAGGGCAGCAGCTGCTCCCACCCCAAGCACAGGGAGCYCCGAGCTGGGCAGGATGAGACTGCAGCCACCCCTCACCTCCTGTGCCCCACAGAGACCTTCCCCAGACACGGGAGGGGACCCCAGCACRGTGCCTGACCCACAGRTCACAGYGTCACACCAGCAGGGAAAGGTGGARCACAGCAAGGAGGAGCYGCACGGATGGAATTGGCGTGGATGGGTCACACTGCTCGGGCTGACGGAGCAAATCTCAAACACTTGACAAAAAGACACATTCACAGAAAACGTTTTCCTGATTAGACTTCAGGTGAGTGCTCTTTCCTTGTTGTCTCCTCAAAATGAATATGAATATTCATAACATGAACTATTCAATAAAATTCACTAAATAATTGCCTACAGTCACTTTCTGGAGTRCAATTTTATTGTGACTACTGCCCAGTGTATACCTGTTACTTCAATTATTTTTGTGTGCAGGCAGTCTGGTGGAGTGAAGGGCAAAGGGACAGGGCTGTTCCTTGACCAGACAAATGTACACATAAAATCAAATTACTCACTGCACATCAAATATTTACTCAGAAATTCCTCAAAATTAAACATCCAACTGTCTGCTACAGCGATGCGTCTGCCAACAAGATCCTGTGGTAGGATATTAATGAAAAACGCACAYAGTGAGAGGGCCCACACATTCACAATTCTGTTTAAAAATATGAATAAATATGTGAACTATTTTTTCATCTAAGATATGTGAGAATTTTCAATAGTATTACTCATTACTCACAGGAGAGGGATGATTGAGCACTGAGGTAGTTCCTATTATTGTAGTAGAGGATGGAGGGAACTTGACTGAAGGTTCAGTCTTGTATTCTGCTAATCTTAYGTGAGGTGAAGCATAAATCAGTTGCCCACTCTTGCCTCAGTTTCCCTCTCACTTAAGTGAAATAACAATGATGGCATTTATTTTGCCCTGTAAGATGCTCCAGAGTTCAGAGATGAAATTCAACCCAGGAACAGATTATACTAAAACCAAYGACAGCAACATCGAGTTTTGAGAGAATGATTGTGCTTCAGATGTTTCCAAATCCACACAATCATCTCATTTTAATTTTTTTTTTATTTGGGCACCGTGTCATCACATCACATAAGAACTAAAATTTCTAAGCGTTTTAGTGGCAAAAAGCTGCCTGCACCTCTGAGAAGAGAGAAAGAGCAATAGAGACAGACCCACCATAGGAGCAGCAGCTTTGCAATGTCAGRCCAGCACTGGCATCTCGTATTTTTTCCTGGAAAAGCTCAGAGTTTGTGTCAGCAATTTACCAGTCGGGATTTAGACGTTCTGTGAGTGTTTTCAAAACAGAATGTCAATAATCCCAYCATGACTCCATTTCACTCTTAGTCCCATTAACTGGATTGCACTGGCATTGATCAGAAAAAGGAAATCCTGAACATGGAGCAGATTCTTCCAAGGAGCATTTTTCTGCTGAAAAAAATGCCAGTATTTTAAAATGAGTGCTATTCACAGACATCCACCCATTTGCACATAAATAGGATTAAAATGATGAAAATTTCAAACCCTCTCAAGCATCTCCCATGTCATCTGCCCAGATATCTGAAAATCTGCTGTGTGACCTGCAGCCATGGAAAGAGGGCTTATCAGCTCTAAACCAGCTCTGAGGATTTTCTGGGAGGCCTCCTAGGACTCCTGGCTCCTGGGACTTCTTGGAACCTGGTCAAATTTCCAAAAAGCAAAATGAAACGTTGTAAACACTCTGAACTATAATTTGGACAGTACAGTTTTATAAATACTTTTGAAGTTTTGTTTTTTTGTTTCCATTTTAGACCTGTTTGCGTCTATAATTTTGCAAAGTATCTGAGGCACCAAAACTGAACCAATATTCAAACTGGATCCTAAAAGTTTTAAATTTGAATGGAAAATCTCACTGTAAAGAGGAAATGGTCCTCAGGATATTGAGAGCCACAGATGCTTGGCATTCTTGCAACTCATGCATGTGTGACCCTTATTAAAAATGTTTTAGGGAAAAATGAAWGATTTGAAGTGAAGTTTCTCCCCAGGCAGTTTTATTCTGGTAGCAGTCCATTCCTTATAATCAATGCTAGCATTTACAAAGAGTTTTTAAGCATTTAGGAAAGACAGCCTCTTGCCTGAGGTGACTTGGTGATATGCTGGCCCTTCTACTTTCATAATTCCTTTAAGAGACCTGCTCCCATTTACTCTCGAGGCATTGCTTTCCCCTTACAGTGTTCTACTTGCCTAAAATTTAGTATAACACTGAGAGATCATTCTCATATTCAAACAATCATGAAGAAACACGTGTGGTAACCACTGCTGCATGACCAAAATCAAACTATTTTCAGCAACCCTTCCTTGTGCATGCCTTGATACTAGATTGATTTTTGAGCTCAGGCACAGTATTTCTGTTTAAGATAAAATACATTTTATTATTAACCATCCAATTGGTTACAGTCATAAGGTGTATTTTTCCAGTCAGCAATTTCCTTAACTTAAAAACCAGCACCGTAACAACAGGTCRGAGGAAATCTGGAGCGGGGAAAAAAGAGAAAATGAAAACCTGCGGAGCTGGAAAAGCAGCTTCACTCTTTCCAGATTTCAAAGAATCTGATAAGGTGTCATAGAGATCCAGATGCAAGACACCATAAATTAAATTATTAAAGATACAAGAGTGTTGCCARAATAGGCACAAGCTATATAAAGTAMCAGTAGCAATAAAGAAAAAAKTAGAAATAAGCTCTGTAGGTAATAGCTATATTATTAAATATGTACTGATTGAGTTAACAGTGTGGTCATCATAACAAAATCAAGCAAATAAATAATTTATACATACGTGACAGATTTTATTTAGTCCCTCAAATCAGACAGCAGATCCTTAGAAGCAACTGCAGATTTCAATTTACGGTTTATGTTACAGGTTTAGTTGTCAACATAATAAAAAGAGGAAAAATTGTTTATCTGTCTCTCTTGGTAGGTTTTTAAACACTGCTTTGGAATTATCCCAGCACAAGATACACGAGTTAAGGACAGGCACTTGGCCCAGTGCTGTGAGCCTTTAGGTAGTCTGAGCATGAGCTCTGATCTCTTTTTCTGGCACAAAAAGTATCAACAAAAAGCCCCCAAAACTTAGACCAGATGGGAAAACCACAAGTAAAAGGTTTGTAAGAAGAATGAAAACAATGCCAGTTTGAACATGCTTATACAAGACAAGCTACTTGCCAGGTGCTAAAAGAAACAGGATTGTGGTTTTTCTTTTTTAATGGGATGATACCCAGCAAGGCAAGCAGGAATTTCCTCAGCCATGCTGAATTATCCACATAATCTTGCTACTAATTTGTCACAGTTTAACTACCGATCCTAGAGTGATGTTAAAACACAAGTCTGGAAAGGCTCAGGGATGACTAGCAAGTGAAAAGCAAAATTTATATAGATTCCCAGGGAGAAATGAAGCAGTACCTCCAAAAATGCAACATAAAAGCACCTGGGTATTGAGATGAAATTGCTAAGCATGTTGGGATTATTATGTGATAAAGTCATTATGTGGTAACGCTGCATTCCACATCCATCTCAATATCTGGAAAACTAAGTACAGAGCCCAAGCTATCTTTGTTCTAGCCAGGCATAAAAGCTGGTTTGATGCACAGTAAAAATGTGGCATCAAGAAATATTCACAAATTGCATCAGAAGATACAAAACAATCGTAATGTTTGAAGTTCTCACTAATTAAAATAAAAGTTTCCTAGAGCCACGCTATAGAAACATTAGATTTAGGAAACAGCGATGAAGTTTTAGAAGAGCTGATAATAGAAAAGAATTTGGAAATCTGATTGTCAGTACCCCTTTTCCAATAAAAGTAAAAAAAAAAAAAGCCTCCACATTAGGATTTTATATTTCATATTCGAAAGCCTGGCAAACTCAGGAAATTAATTGATAAAAGCAATGGGATGTACAAGACCTAGAATGGATAAGCAGATCAAAAAGGACAATGAGTAAAATTACGGACTATGAAAAGGGGAAAAAACCCACTAATCAGTGAAACCAAATAGTATTTTAAGTTTCAAGAGACAGATGGGTACAGTGATAATTGCAGAACATATTTTATATAGAGCAGTTAAGTTCTTCAGATCTATATTAAAAAGACAAGCAAAGAAGTAGAGCTGCCCTGTAAAAAAATCAGGCAATAMACTTTTTATTTAACCTCCATGAAAGTGTTGATGTTTAGGAGACAATGTTAAAATCAATAATGAGAACAAGAATATAAAAATTACCACAAATATCAAAGCAAATTCAATAAGAGCTGAATATTGTCATACAAATCTTGAAAAAACTGACACATACAATAAAAGGATTTTTTTGKGGGGTGGGCAGAGATCTACAAAGTTGGTCATAAAGCAATGACGACTGCTCTGTAAAATCTACATTTAGAGTGAAGGAGTGAACAAGTCTGGCATGGAGATAATAGTGCAGACAGGCACAAAGGAACAACTTCCCTGCAGTTTTTAACATCACTCCCAGCTCTGCTGCCATAAAGGTCTCCTCCTGTGCCTAAGACAGGTCACTTCCGAGTTCAAAAGAGTGGACTGGTAAATGGCATAAAAAATAGGGTGTCCTTCAGGCACTTCTATATGGACCACCCAGAGCAACTTCTGCTCTTAGTGCTGCAAACCATTTAGCACCCCACAAATCATGCATAAAAATACGGACAGAAGATGAAATCCTTTTTTTCCTAAGAAAATGGAAAGATGTGCAAATCCCCAAGCAACTGACCTGTTAATGTGCTACTGAGAAGGAAAAAGTGATAAAAAGGCAATCAAAGAGAAAGAACATGAAGGGAGACAGGGTAGGTTTACTCAAGGTAATGCCAGACCCTAATGATAATTCTCCTCGATAACTATTTTTTTCAAGACAGCGCAATACAATCCACCTAATTTCTTTTGAGACATTAAGAATTAGTAGCAATTCGCTTCAGGTGAATAAGGACAAAGATACAATTGATAATACAATTATTTACTTTGAAAGGAGAAGACAGGCTGGAGTGAATATATCCAAAGTTTGCATGAAAATCTTAAAGCTCAAAGACTTCCAATTTTCATGTGATAATGTTGAAACAAAAAGAAATGTCACCTAAGACAATGTTCTAAATCATGTTTTACATATTTATAATGAGATTGTCTATCATAAGCTGATGAAACAGGCCACTTTGGAAGGCAGAAGATAAGGAAAAGATGAAAAAAAGAAGAAAAGGATGTGAAAGCAATGGTTGATCACAGGATGACTCAGAGCCACTATGATTTAAAAATTAAAAAAAGACAACAAACACAATCCAGAACATACAAGATGACTCATTTCCATGTAAATATTCTGATTTTAAAGGCCTAATCAGAAACATAATACACAATTTTACTCAACTAGGCTGAGGAAAAGTCAGGCCAGAATAGAATGGATGTAGAGGATCCAGAAGGAATATTTTCTTTCACCAGTGGAAAGTAAAGAAGCTTAGCTTTGTTAGCCTGGCAAAATGAAAGTCATGTAAGCAAATAGCCAGCATGAGCACAAGGACAAACAGGACGTTTGCCAAGAGCAAAAATGCAGACTTAAGAGAATGCAAATGCTTCCCAGCCTTTATAACAAGAGAGCGGGGATACTTTTCAGGTGCWATGGACACACAAAATATTACCTGTTCTTGAGAGCATTCAAAAGCTTTAGTACAGAAATACATAATGCAGTTAGAAAATGTTTGATATATTTCTCCATTTTACAAGAAGTGTCTCCTTTTAGGAATTCATGAATTTCCTGATTAAAGGGAGTTTTGAACTTTCTACTTATATCCCCAGTATACAGCTAATAGAGCTCATAAAAATCTCACTGAGAAGAACAAGAGTTAAAAAACCATACAGTCATGGTAGATTTAAAGGTGATTTAAAAAAAATGAGAGTAAAAATTACATTATTATTTTTTTGAGAAACAAGTTTTTTGGAAACATGCTGGACACATGTAAGAGCTGCTGGTAGCAAACTTCTTCAGGCAGCTCTACCCTGCTTCAGTTCAGGATTCTTCATTGCAACTCAAGCAGGCTCCACAACAGACTCGCCATAATGCAAAAAGTTATGCCAGAGAATGCATAAAATTCATCTTCCTGGGAATCTAAGAGTTCTTAAGGATGACCTCTGAGTRTTCAACTAGAATTTATTGCCTTTTTGGGGAAGATCACTGGAGTCTTAAAGRATTTTAGACACACTCCAAAATTCACACTAAGAGTTCTCGTTGTTTTCCTGTGGACCTACAAAGGCTCACTGCAGCTTCATTTTTAAAAAGGATGGCTTCTGGCAGTGCACTCTACAGGAAGACTCACCCCTTTAGGAGTTTGGCTCACTGGGCCCTTCAGGGATRCATTAGCTCCCAGAAATGATGCATTTTCCCCTAAACAGCCTCTGATGAAGGAGTAATTTTCCTTTTTATTTAGAAGTTCAATTAATTTTCAGGCATTAAATATATGATTTTTTATGGAAAGATGATAAGCATATTCAAGTTTATTACATTGAGACTGTGGTTTTAGTTGTTGCAGATGCACTCAGAGGATGGGATGGATGTCTAAACTGCTARAATTTTAAAAGATAAAGACAATAAAAAAAATCTCATGAGCTGTCTATGTGGAACCTTCAGCTACCTAATTGCAAAGCTATCACCATGGATCTTAGGAGGGACATCATAATTATAYAGAATACCTACCTAACCAAATACCTTCCACAGCTCATTGACCATCAAATTCAATTACACATAAATATTACCAGTTAAGAAAAAGGAATCATGTGATTTCTGATTGTGTTAACTGTCACACATGAGTTTTTTTGCCATGACAACTTTTAATTTATTTTTTGAACTAAGCGAATTGCGTTAATGGAGGCCTCAGAACAGTATTTCTGCATAGCTTAGTAATTATCATTTATAACGCAATATTATGAATGAGAACAAAGAGAATATTTCCCAACAGYCAGTTGTTAAAGGGTTACTAAGGTTATTTCTAAAGTTGGAGAAGCACAATTTGATTAAAAGGCAAAGGGCTACTAGGTGGYTTATATGCATAAGAAAATTCACTTGGTACTAAACAAAATTCATGTRCATTTTAATAGAGTGCAGTACAGACCATTACAGATATTATGATTTTTCTAAAGACTTAGGTAATTTGTATATATCCATTTACAAGTAGAGAGTAATGCAACTATTAGGTAATACAGTAATTCAAACTGACTGAATATTACAATTATTTAATCATACAAGTTGATAGGATTTCAGATTTCACTGATGTGGTGTTCACACTTAACTAAGTTAGAGAAATACAAAGTTCATTTAGTAAAATAAGTGGGAATTCAGTGAAAAGTATTAGTTCAGAAAATTTTAATAAACTATTTTGATATCATTTTTCTGAGGCAAAGTGAACGTCTACATTTGCCTATAATGTGCAGAGCTCCCAATGTTTTTGTGATGCTGCCTTTTCATGAAGATGATTGCAATGAAATGCTGACATTGCTGCTTGATGACTACTGAAACATTGTCCCTCTGATACTGGAGGAAAGCTGAAACTGCTGAGAAGAATTTTAGCATTTTGGATCTTTTAGGAAGTGAACTTAAAAGTTACACACCATGAAATGACTCAATATTCTGAAGATTTTGCATCATTTGGATATTATCATTGAGAACAATTCCTGTTGTCGATGGTCATCAAACAACTCAGACCCAGCATTACTCTTGCAAGCTGTAACTTGGGCAAGGCACACATTTCTGGAAGTAGATGCAAAATCACTGCACTCCCTTGCTTTGTTAGATGCAGTTTAGTATGTGAAAAAGAAAAGCTGTAAAATGCCTTTTTCCTTTAATTCCTGCATGCACAATCACACCTCCCTTGACATTGTTACAGGACACAAGTTCACTGTCCTCACAACAGTCAAGAAAATGTGCCTCCTCAAGAGGAGCAAATACAATTTCTTCCCAAAAGTTGTCCCAGAACTAACTTTTCATTTTGAAAAACTGATGTATTTTAATTTCCAACCTGCCAAAACAGTAATTTGCTTCCTGAGTTTTTAGCCACTTAGCCAATTTATTAGTACAGTCAGAAAGCATGTRTCATAAAAAGAAATGTAAAAAAGAGAGTAAAATGAGTACAGTTGCATCAGCAGGAGACAGGTTCTGTGTCACAGACGTGTTCACTTTTGGATGAAAGTCCTCAAGAGCCTTGAGTGCATGGAGCTRAAGTGGATGTGTATCAGGGATGGCAAGTGACATTTTCAGAGAAWTCCTGTAATTGAGATGTTGAGTATGAAGGAGAAGACTCACTCCACTACTGCCACTGCCTGAAGTTATCAGTGAAAGCTCCCCAAAGCTCCCACAAAATCCCTCACYCTGCTCTGCAAGTCTCACACACATCTGCAGGATTCTGACACACCCAGTGTGGACACAAAATACAAGATACTGAGCTCAGCGTGACAATGAAAGGTTAGTCAACATTTCACCTTTAAATTTCAGTTCTGGCCAAATATGCATTCTGAACACMTAGTTAGAGCAAAATTATGAATTTGGTACACTTTGTTACAATCCTGTTAATTGAAGAAGGTTGGAAGAAACTTAACTCTTATTTATTAATATTTTACAGATGCTAAGAAACCACCTAGGCAAGCATATGATTTTGTTTGTTACCACAAAAAGAATCAATTGGCATATCCTATGAGATTTCATTTCTAAAAGCTGACAGAATTAAAATCTTAATCCTCTAGTCAAATCAAATTTTGTAGCTTAGCTGATTGTGAAATAGTGATGATGTTCCCCTGATTAAGACTTTAAAATATTGCACACATTATCAGTACTTGTCATCTCTCATCACTTGAAATCTCCTAGTTTAAATTGGGTGAGAATGGTGTTTTATTTCTGGGGCARTATGCACTCTATCACTCTCACTCAAGTGAGTCCCTTGGAGCTCAAACACCAAAGGTCACCTGATACTTCTGATAAAGAGACTGTTGAGAATGAGGATTCCCAAAATAATGCAAGAGATTGGTGACATAATAGATTCCTTTAAATACTCAGAGAGCTGCYAACCTAGCTAAAGTTACATGGGACGAGACTTGTGTAGTAATAACAAAGAATTTAGCTCAGTCTTCTCTCTCCTTTTCTTAGATCAAACAAAAGGGAAAAATAACTATCTTAATTCTTCCAAATATAAAGCTGCTTTGAGTTTTCAGTGCACTACAGGACCGAATAGGAAAACACAGCCTTTTTGTCTTGCTCATGGCTTTTGAATTAATAGAATTTTCAAGTATTAGTGCTGCAGGGCCTGCATACTGAGAAAGCAACAGCGAYGTGTTCATTAAAAATAGCAATCTATACTCCATGAATTGTTCACTTTTAAAGTCTTATAAATTAGTTACATAAGCAGCAAATTTGCAATTTAATAAGTAGAAAAATGAATTGTTTTATGTTGTTATATTGCAAGTATTCACGACTRTTTGAATATTCTTGGTCTTTCCCTCTTGCTCTACTGATTTTCTAATCTTTTTCCATAAAGGTCAATTCTTCTGGCATCAGTATATTTAATGTGTTCAAAAATCTGTACCAGAGGCCTTTATTTTAAAGGGCTTTATTTTACCAGTCAGGCACATCAACAGTGTGTTTAACTCTGAGATTCTCAAGGACGTCCACTGCCACATTTGATGGATTTTTTGTTTTTAAAGTGTGCTATAATTCTTGCTGAATCACTTTCAGTCTCCTATTAAACTGATATGCCTTTATTTGGGACAGTAGCAATGTTCATTTTCTAACATAAAAACGTAATATGTTGACCATTTTACTACCTTTTCCTTMTGGATTTCTCAGTTTTACTTTCTGCATCAAATTGGACGAGAATACTTTGGTCAATCCTACACATGCACTCCTGGACTTTTACTACTGCTACACCAGATGCTGACATGACTACCTGAGAGTATGAATTAATTATTTAGGGCAAGGATCTGAAAGAAATGTGTTCAAGTAGGAAAAGAGGAAAAAAAAATCAATACAGAAAAAAGCTGAGTCTCATGCCAAGTGAAGGACTAGCATGGTGTACAAAATTAATAACTAACATGATTAGCTGAAAGRAAGTGTATTTTTTAAAAACTGGCAGAGCCCCAAATTGTCTATCTCGGCAATGAGAAATACTTTTATCATCAGGAATTCWGAGTCCTGGAAGCTCTATATATCCACAATGATATGGAAACACTCCTGCCAAGGGCACAGACTCTACTAAAAACTATTCTCATTCTTCTCTGACTATTATCTAATGTAAAGAAGAAGCATTTTTATAGTAAGTATGAGGGCTTAGACGAAAATAAATAGTAAACTAATGAATGGATTTTGATCCTATTATCACAACTACACCTAAAATTATTGTGTGCTGTTTCTTTCACGTGGGACACATTACCTGAAAAGCAAAGGTCTTCTCTTAATCACAGCATTAATGAATATCTCAGCTTCAGCAAAATGAAATAATTCAGTTAATGTTCTATTTTCTTCCACACATAAACACAAAAATAAAAGTTGATTGGCCACTTTTTGTCATTCTGCCATACTGAATTTTTATATTCCTGCATTTCTTCAACAGACCCACGTTAAAAATGCAGTGACAAACAGTTATAACAAAACCATATTCACTAATTACAGATATCTTACTGTGTCTTAATTTTGTCACCTTKTTGGGGTTCTTTGAGGACCACACCGAAAGCAGATTCTCCATATAGTTTTGATACCYTCTAGCTTTTTAGAGGTACTTTTTTAATGTCTTTGTCCAAAAGCCATAAGCCAAAAATGATGTGTATCTGAACAAAGCATTTTCTTAGTAACACCGACATGGAGAATTCAAGATACTTGTACTTGCTAAGCCATGGTCTATTCAGCAACATTGTGTTAGCATTACTCACCAAGTGGAATTAAAAACTGCACTACAGTTACCATGACAACCAGCTGTCTCCCACATACAGCATCAGTTTGAATTTGTGCAGACCATTTCTAACAATGATTTAAGTCAACAAATTCAGCATTACCCTAAGGTAAAAATCTGGTTTAAGAACAAATAAATATTTTCGGTTTCATAATATTACTTAGCTCAATACATTAATTCCAAGTAGGACTTGGGAGATTTTCTGAGAGCTGCAGTGACTTTTCTTAGAAATTGAAGGTGAATAGTAATCTTCTGCTCAATACAAAGTTGAGGGCCACTGAAATTCCTAATCCACTGAACATGCAGGAGGCCTATGGAAAAGAGACAGCGTAACATTCACAGAAGAGCTTGTGAAGAAAATGCATTTGAATATTTATTTAATCATTTTCTAAAATTTACATTTGAATGATGCTGTTGATTACCTTGGGTAGTACCACTAACATCATCAGTGTATGCTCGCTGTACAGATTCTTACTAGAAAAGAAAGCTTAATCCATGCTCATCAAAAGTATCAGCCAGCAATTCTCCACTGGGAAATAATCTGAAACTTGGATATAATTTCTGTCCTAGGGAACTCTAAAAAATTTCCTTTTCCAGTAAACTACCAGATTTGATGGKGTTTGGTTGGTTTGCTGGTTTTGCTTTTRTTTTCAATAATCAATTAACAYGGAAAGAGAAGCCTCAGTTGCTTTTGAAAAAGCCAAGCAATATGAGGTAACAGAAATACATKATATTTACAGATCTGGTGAAACATCACACAGCTGCATGTCTGGTCAGCAGCACAAAGCAGCTACGGGGCTGCTGCAGATCCTTTTGGTCACCAAGCATTCCTTCAGTAAATGGTCAGATTTGACTGTGGCTGCTTAGCCTAGAGAGAAGGAGGCTGCAGGGAGACTTTACTGCATTTTACAGCCCAGCTGAAAGGAGCTTGGCTGAAGAAGGYTGGTCTCTTCACCCAAGCACTAAGTAAGAGGATGAGGTAAAATGGCATTAAGTTGCACCTGGGGAGGTTTATATTGGAAAACAGAAAAAAGATCTTCACTGAAAGGGTTGTGAAGCATTGGAGAGGCTGCCCAGGGAAGTGATTGAGTCACCATCCCTGGAGGTATTTAAAAGAAGTGTTAGGTGTGGCAATTAGAGATACRGTTTAGTAGTGGAATGGGCAGTACTGGCTTAATGGCTCAACTCAGTGATTTTCGAGGTCTTATCCAACCTAAATTATTCTGTATTTCCATGGCTGTCATTGGATAAACACATAATGGCAATGATAATCAGATCTGCTTGCAGAGCAGTAGGATGGATCATTCTGAGGTAAATCAAGAACCTCCACAAAAACAGGAACACACCTAWCAATTGTGCATTTGAGGGGCACAGAGAGGCATCTAAATGCTGAGAAAAAAGGTGGCTAAGCTATTAAAAATGTAATGTATAGTCAAACTAAAGGTAACAAATTAAGAACATTACTTCTTATGTAAGCAACGATTAAAAAAAAAACAAAGGCAGAAAAACCAGTCTGTATTTACTAAAGATACTGCAAATATTGCATACTGAACATTCTACACTCACTCATTTTTCTGGGAGGAAGTGCCACAACTAAACATTACTGCAGATTTCCCATGTGGGAAATGGTATAGCACTTGTTGAGTCACAGATCTTAAAAACGCATCAGAAAAGAAAASTGATTAAATAAATGTGATGCATTTAAAATCAACTCATTCAGACCCTATAAGGAACCTGATGTTATTAAAAATATTTTTAATCCTCCTGACTGAGGATTTTTGAATCCTAAACCTGAGGAAAATACATAGCAATAAAAAGTTTTAGTTTTAATAAAATGCCTTCAGTTTCAAATAATTTYGTTTATGGGGAAAATGCTAGTCACAGGACAAAGACAGAAAAATAACTATAATAATAGAATAGTATCTAAAAGATTGAGGAAGGAAGTAGCACAGAAATTCATTCGGCTCTGGATCACTGTGGACACATTTGTTATCAGTGACAGGCAATGTGAAATCAAGCACATACTGAAATCAAACCCTTCTTTAAGGTTACACTAAACTGAACTGACAGGAACACTACATGCAAGAAAGAAAAAGAAATGGATTTKCTATATAGCACTTCGATCTTCAGCAATGGGAGTGCATAACGTTTAAATGTTAAAACAGAAGAATTCAAGGAAGAAAAGAGGTAGAAAACAAGAAAGGGAATAAAACATAACCTGAGGCTCCAAATCCACAAACTCAGACAGGAACAATTATTTTTTTTTGCCAGCAAAAAGGCTGCACAGCCAAAGGTAAAYGACAATGGAAAAACAAATATGATTGTTACTGGAATTCAACAGATTTGTAATAATCCATTAACTCCTAGATTAAGCTGCAGTGTAATATCATAAAATAAAATGCAAATTAAAAGTAAATCAAGATGATAATATAGGCAGATGTGAATCATTTTGCCCTGAAGCTGCGTCTATACCCTCGTGTCAAAGATGCCTTAATAGGGTTCAAACATCGCTAATGTTAATGGATATTTTCTTGTTACATTTCAAAAAGGTATTTACAGCACAGTTAAAAAGAAAAMATATGGATCTGTGATTATAAACTCAGGCAAAAGGCCTTTCAGATGGCAATTTAAAAAATAGGAAAAATCATCCAGTCTCACCACTGCATTCCTCTAAAGTAGGACTCACCAAAATTTTTAATAAACTTGTCAGATACACACTTCTTGAATACAGTGGACTTAGGTGCGTATTAACATTTTMGTTTAGATCTGGAAAGCCGGTCTGATATTCTGATTTTATTTTCATACTATCGCATTCATATCTGAATGCCAGTTTTCCAGTTTTCTAAAGAGATCTCTACAGCCATGCTGGCACAAAGCCCTCTCACAGGGCACAAGGTGGATTCTGTCACAAAATGAACTGATGAGTTACATGGGACTGGACAAGAGCTGATCTGAAACAACTTCAAATGCACCACGTTGCTGTTGGATTCTCAGTTATGCTCCACAGATTTGCACCTCCTGCATTGCACTGCTTACTGAAGTGGGATTAAACAGTTCTCACCTTTTACAAATTCCTTCCTCCCTTCTGAGAGTCGTGCCTCTCCCAGTTCTCTTCCTCTTAAGAGTGATTTTTATCTGTCTGCTCCTAAGCCTCAAACACAGTTAAAATGGAGCTCCTCCTCTTCCTCTAACCCTCTTTTTCTCCTTTCTAAAGCTGTGGATTGCTCTGCAATAGCCACAAAAATTTCAACCTGCACATRCAACTGGACCATGGTCTAATCACTGCAGCTCAGAACAGGTAACCTCGCCTATTGTCTCTTTAGGAGACAGCCAGCTGAACCAGAACTGAAAAGSTTTTTCAAACCAAAGGCAGTCCACAAACCTAAATTATGATAGAAATCTTCAWGTCTTAATCTCTACCAGTAAATCTCCTAAAACTGATGTCAATCAGGCAATTAAAACCTAATGAAAAAGATGGGAAAAAGAAACAGRGACATACAGGAAACAGGAACCTGTGGTTCCCCAGAGGATGTAGGGACAGCTCATCTGACCTGACCTTGCAAATGCTTTTATTACAGCAATGGCACACTGGTACAAAATCTTGTACCTTACAAATTCAAATAAACTAGCTCATTTAAGAAAACTGTCCCCATTTGTGRGGTCCTGGAATGTGCTGTAACTGCTACATTTACCACAGAAGGAGGAACTCACAGGGGAAGGGAAAGCAAGCTCGCCACTCCAGAAGAAACATCATGGTCTGGCTTTAAGGTATCCACAGAACAACATTTGACRAACCCAGGTTAAAAGCCAGAGCAAAACACAAAAAGCTTCACTGCTGCTCAGAAACTCCCAACTCCAATCTGGAAAAAACAAGAAAAGGTCTCCCCTTTCCCAAAAACACACAGCTCATCAAGAAAGAAATACCTTTAATTTATTTGGTTGATAAGGACAGGAAAATTGAATGCCTGGCATGTCAGAATTTTTTCGCCATGTAGGAAAGTTCTAGGATTTGTTTCTAGACCTAAATGTACTCCAACAACCCTTTTTCAAACCAAAAGCTGAAGAGACTTGGGATGACTTTTTTGTCTTCACTCGATTTCCATCATTATTTTTATAGCAATTTTGGCAAGCAGAGATTTGGATTAAATTCTTTTATTTAGAGAGCTTGGCATTTTCTCTTTGAATATAAATATTCTTACAAAAATACATTTCTATTCCCATTGCTGATTAGCTGCTGAAGGTAGACAGAGCAACTCAATTTTACTATCAGTTCCATATTCCTTAGAAATACCAACCTTTTTAATGTTTTAAAGTACATATTTATGTGGTCACATTTTAATCTAATCCGGAAATATATTTGCCTCTGAAGCAAGGGAAAGGCAGTAATTTAAAAAGGAACTTTTTGAAACACATTGCGATGTCTGACTAGTTAGTGGAYTGAATCAATGAACTGAAAAAATAAAAATT
This sequence comes from Malurus melanocephalus, assembly GCF_030028575.1. NCBI lineage: Eukaryota > Metazoa > Chordata > Aves > Passeriformes > Maluridae > Malurus > Malurus melanocephalus. The sequence continues at coordinate 3,773,901 of NW_026623244.1, read as the reverse complement.
ATTATTTTCTTCTGAGCAGTTAACCTCTTTTCAGATATACATGAAGGAATTGATACAATTTCGATTGGCATTTCCAGTCATACAGTGAAAATAAGATTTTCTTTTATGGAGATAATCAAATAGGATATTGTTAAGATGTGGATGACTGAAGCAATTAAGCCAATTCAAAGGTTGTGCTTTAGATAGGTGAGTACATAATGAACTGAGAGCTCCTGAGAGAAGTCATAATTATGTAAGGTGGGGAGAAGTGGACAGTAAAATTGACTCYGCAGGCAAGAATTGTTGTGTGCAATAATTTGAATATCTAAAAAAAAAAACTTTTGAATTTATTATATTTGAGAATTTCACAGCTGGTTTAGAACAGAATGTTGTAAGGGTACAAGGAGTTTTAAAAAGTGTTTGTTTTTTTTTCCCCTACTTAGGCTTCTATATTTTCTCATTCATGATTTTAAGAAAAGATACCAGAATTTGAAAGATCATGYATATATGAGGCATGTGCAATACATATTTTGCAGTAACTTGAGACCCTGCTGAAAATGTATCACAAGCTTTAGTCCAATTATATAGTTGGATTTGCTCTGGCAGAGTCCAATTCAAAAAAAATCCTTTAAATTTGTGGTTTGATGTATGGCACACATCCTTTTCCTTCAGCTGCAGAAGAGTTTGCAATTTCACACCTTGAACATTAATTATCACTTGCTGTACATTCCTTGTAGAAACAAACTCAGCAAACAAAACCAACAGGAGTGCAAGTCAATATCTGCCYGGTTTTCTGAAGAAAGAGACAATTTGTACTCTTCATGCAGGAAATATTTATAAATGGTACCTAAATAATATCAAACAGCTCAGGAGAGAATGCAGCAGATAATCAGCCACTCAACTCTGCACTGCTCTGCTAATTTACAGCAGTTCAGAGTGKGCTGCAGCCTTTTTGCTGCTTCTCAGCAAATATACAGAAATTTGTAAATATTGCACGATTTCAAATCCAGGCTCTGGGTTTTCACTCTTTGTAATTTTCAGCAACAAGCAGGATTGCTTATGCTAAACATTGAGGGTCTTTCCTGGCTAATCAGTGAAAAACTGAACAGTGGCATTGAAAGAGGCWGAAGCACTGAGTGTAGGCCAAAGTTTGTCTAAAATAGAATCATTTATTGTYGAGAAACAAATTTTTTCCCTTTGACAAAGCAGTGATGGAGAGGATGTCTACACAGAACAYGACAGGCTGGAGAACAGATTTATTATATTTGTTTCAATTCAGAAGAACCTCCAGTATATGTCCTTTTGCTCACATAGTAAATGACCAATTGATTTTCTTGTCTCTGTTCAGCAGTAAATAACCTCACAAACACGGCAAGGTAAGGGCAGACATCCAAAAAGTCCCAGTTTCRTGCAGCTATTTGTGTTTAGCTCACAGTAACCAGGTGTCAGAGCCACACCATGAGAAGCTGAAAAAAATCAGCAGTGCAGCTGAAGGCTTCTTTTCATTACTGCACTGGGGTACAAAATGTCTAATACGATACAACTCGCCTCTGAAATTTGTTTTTCCACAGATCTGAAAGGATCATTTTCTGATAATTACACTCTGTGGTATTTGATATGCACATTAACTCTGCAAACCTCTGTACTCTGCTACATCAATTCACTGCAGATCACACCAACGTATGTCCAGCGTTATGAAGGTTCAGACCATTCCAAAATTCCTAATCCCACCATCCTTTAGCACCCACAGATCCAACATCTGAAACTCATCAAGAAACCCTCACACTCTGAATTTAATTTGAAAGTTCAAACCCCCAATTTTAAAGTTCTTAAAACCTTAAATCCTTTCTTAAAACCTATGATCCTGACAACAAACTATAGATCACCAGCTCCTTAACGATGAACCAGTTAAAAGGGAAAACTGCTTCTGCATTTATATGTTGTTGCACTCTGATTTTCTGACAACATGGACCAAAAGGACCACTGTTGTCATAGGAATAAACAATACTGAAGCTCAAAATAATGGGGTAGATGTCAGAGAAAAATTTTCTTCTCTGCTCTGTTAGAGTATTTAATGTGTTGCATGAAGAATTATATGACAAGAGATAAAAGAGAGATCATCTCTATGGAAACAGTGTGGTCTACATCAGCAGTAATGGATAGCRCAGAAATGAGCTATCCAAATGTTACAAGGCAGTCCAGTAATATAATTACTTGAACTAGTGCCTACATAACCAAAAAATGGAACTATAAAATGGTCCACACATATTGCCTGAGAGATTTTACCAGCCTTAACCACCAGAGATGTGATTAAACCTCTAATTGTTTTGGCCTTGCAGTGCAAAAGTCCTTGAAGTTCCTTCACWATACTGTGTGTTTCACGAATTAGAAGTAAATTGCTACAGAACAATTTTTTACAGATTAATTTTATAAATTTAGCACAGCCTTAGTAACTGACCAGCTAAGTTTAGCCTTAAAGTATGAGTATTTGAAATTAAATAACTAAAAAAAMMCAAAACCAAAATACATTGTGCTACAATGGCATTGCTTTAAAGGATTTAAATTTAAATTTAGCTTGAATCATAACAATGTTAATTCATGATGCAATTTCTTTGTTTGGTACGATTATTTCTGATTTTTTATTTTCTTCAGCCCAGATGTAACACAGCAGAAGAGCAAACTGGCTTCTGCTTCTTGTGCATCACCAGACTTGTACAGTAGTGTCCAAAGAGTCCAAACTACAACAAATCACTTAAGATAGCAGTGCCAGAAGTGGCCTAATCTGTGCTGTTAAAAAAAAAACAACCAGGCCTTCATTTAAATAGACAAATGCATACTTTTAAATATGTCCTATCTGATAAAGGCTTAATTCAGGAAAAAAAGCCCCTTTTTAATTGGTACAGATTCAAAATGCTCTATGAGAGCACATTAACTGGTCCTTAATTTTATAAGGAACAGATAACATACCTGAAGATTGGGATGAGTTAAAGCAACAGAACTGGAAAAAGGACACCCAGCAGACAAAAGTTGGACCAGACAAATTCACAGACAAAATAAGAGCTGAGAACAGACAAAGTATATTCAATTACATTCTTCAGCTGCATCMATTTTTGTTTTGCCTCTGTATCTCCTATCTGTCTGCAGCATTCAGTGCTGGGCTCCACAACTGATACACTGCATAATGTTTTTATAGCCGCCAGCAAAGATGGCAATTACGGTGTGCACAATCATYCTAAATCTCAAATCCAAAATTCAGCATGACTAAATTTTACTTTAAATGTTAACTCCATTCTCATTCTGTCAAGCAACACCAGACATTTTTACAGATCTGCAGCTTTGGGATAATACACACCAGAGCATTACAACTTTTACCCTTTCTTGTATTTGTGTGGTGCATTTAAAGTCTAATGAATTTATAAAATGGTAGGTTTTATTAAAAGAAACACAGAAGAAATCCTGACTATACTGAAGTACACGTGAATTTTACTTTGACTAGTATTTATTCTTCTGTTTCTCCAGGTTTAAGAACACTATTGCATAGTTACCTTTCTTATACTGTGAGTTCAAAACACATACTTCATGTTTCAACATTAGGCCTTGGAACTACAAGCATGTATAATGTGCATTCAGGAAAATTAATCTCGTAAAACTGAAGAACCAAAGAATGGGTATCCGGAAAAGTTCAGTCATTTGAATTTCAACTAGAAAATTTTGGACAAAACCAAAACTCTGARCTGCAGCTGTATACCTTGTTTTGAGAACATCGAAATTGACACCCACACAGATTTCTGTTGCTTAAAAATACAAAACTCTATTAAACCAAATTCTATTCAAGGCCCACATGAGATGCAGTTTGACTTTGCATAAGTTTTGCCCACCACATTTATATCGTGCCAAATTAATGGGCAGAGTAGATTCAAAGCTTTGCAGATGCAGATTTAGACCCACATTTATGCTATGATGCGAATTTGTCCAATAGGCTCATCAAATTAGCAGTAAGTTGTGTTGGGAATTGGTGCTGTCTAAGGATATGAAATTTATGRCATCTGGGTCAGAAAGAATCATCTATGTGTCTTAGGTCTTTCTCCATGTGATTTTTTTTTCACAGTTGCTTTTTTGGTAATTTTATTATGAAAACTGGATTGTCATCCAACATTTTTTGCTCCTATTAACTTTTGCTGTTATTTACATGATTTAAAAATTTTTTAGTATCATATCTATTATGGATCTCTTTGAAGTGGTGCTTGCATGTGTAACCAGTCCATGCACACTTTGTGTTTTTCATGAAGCAGCACAACTAAAGTATTCCCCAATTGTCTAGAAGATGACAGTTTTGGCACCTTCATCTGATTCTGATTAGGCAGGATACAGATACTCTGCTCGGTGCTTCACCAGTCATCCTCTGCCTGTGCCCACCCAAAGACAGAGGATCTGATTTATCATTGAACCTCCACACCACGTGGTCTGCACAGCTCTGGCATTCAACATTTTTAGCACTTTTGCACATGAAAGAAAGCCAGARGCCTTGAAAGTTGTGCAGGATAAAGAGCAACCTGAAACTTCCCCAGGCTTAGGAAAAGATGGAGGCTTCCARGCTTCAAAAAAATTCACACGCCATATATGTGTATCCTTAAAAGACCAATAACTGATTTAATCAAAATTATTCTAGCTCATTTGTGCCAAAAATGTGACACTGACTTCAGTCAGCATTTGTTAAGCAAAGACCTACTCCAACATCTGCTATGGATCAGGAGGAATTTAAGATGAACTGCATTTTGTAGACAGTTAAAACATCAGTACCCAAACTGAAGCATACCAAATCTAATTATTTTCATTCCTGAGCAGTCAAAATGTATGTGTTTTAAGTGAACTTCAGTGCATAGACSTGATATAATGGTAGTGTTTGCTGAATAAATACATTTTGCATTACAAGTGCCTCAAAACATCACCAGCACACTTCCATTGAGTAAGAGATTATCGTATTTGCTTATGGCATATTTWAATTATGAATATAATTGTTACTTCCCTGTTTGTACTTCAGATGTCATTTTGAAGAATAAATACTTTAAGTTTATATAACAAATTTATAACCAAATTAAAGAATGTTTCATCACAAACATAATTACCAATATCCAGCCATCATTCAGCAAACGTTGCTGTGATAAATTCAGCAGACATAGATGTTTTAAAAAGTAATTTTCCACTCTGCACAGTACTAATAATTGAAATTTCTGATCTTGGTTTCTTAGCTACTAGTAACAGCCAGCTGCATCCAGAGGCATTAGTGTTAARATAACCTTTTTACTTGATATGTGACTGGCAGATAAAATCCTAATTGAACATACTGACATGTCTTTCTGTTCATGCAGCATGATTTTGTGAAAAAGCATCCKATATAAACTACTGTTGCTTTCAACATAAGCCAGCAGCATTTCACACACTATTTTAGTCAAGTGATGAGCTGTAATTTATGCAAACTGCAGATATTTTTCATCTGCTYTTTGGATCATTATGATATTCATAATAATATATACATATTATCTTTACAATGAAAGGGTCTAAAGTAGAAGTAATAATACTGATACATATAAATACTGAATAACAGGAAAATAAGCCTTACTTGGTTGGTTTTTTTCCAGATTTTTTTAGTAAGATCAGAAATATTCTGTTTGGTCAAATTGTTATTTTGTTGAACATGAAAGTGAATAATAGCTCTTATGATTGGGAATATAAAAATACCAGAATATAAAAATACCCAAATACCTTAAGAATAGGTCTATGACTGAAGAAAAGAACCATGCTACCAATAACAAAAAACGAATCAATCATATAACCAATTTCAACCACCACCAYGATGCAATAACACGAGGTTAAAGAAAAGGCATAGCAGGAACATGGTAGAATTTCTTTTCCTTTTATACATATATGTATATATAGATTTAAAYAATGCTTTGAACTGGGTTTTAACTCAGAACTGCAAACTAGCTTAGACTCATACATGATGTAGTTTAGGGAAATGTTCTATATGATAAAAAATACTCCAGTTTAAGACTGATTTAACAGACTTCTCTCAACAATGCAGTGAAACTCAGTAACCTACTGAAACTCAGTAAAAGGTGAAAACACACTCCTGTAAGTACAGATAGATGGATGCAGCAATTCCTTTCTGCTTCACAAAATCACAAACTATTTTTGTGCAGATGAGTCCTCAAGATGGGAGGACAACAGCACACTCTGGGAATAGGCCAAGTCTGGTATTTTGTAAGCTCTTGTGCTTCATGGAAAAGAATATGGTTTTGCCAATTTGTTTGCATATTATGCTGAGTTTTTGCATGGTTAGGCTGGTGCACCTAATTACTCCCACAGAAGCAACAAAGCCATCTCTAGTAATTAGTCTTATGAGAAGCAGCTGTATTCATATACTACAGATAAAGTCACATTTGCAAAATTATGCTTAAAAGATGTTAATAGAGAACAGAAATGAGAGGCGAAACGAAGTGATTTGCTTGGCCAGCAATGCTGACCTCTGCCTATTGACAAAGGGAACGTCAGAGATCAAGGCATCATTTCAAGCTGTGAATTTTACAATGCTTTCTTTACTAGCAGGAAACAAAGCCAGTTAAATTTTGGAAATTCTACTTACTGGATATTTTGCCATTTCAAAATTATCTGTCATAAGAGTCACACTTTCTTCCTTTGTTACGGTTCACCTAAACTAAACAGTGATCAGAGCAGCTACAAATTGGACGAAGAGGATAAAGATTCAAGACAAAACGCAGAGAAAGCCCTGATGGGATGGTCACTCAAGTGGGAACAAATGCACTGTTCAAATGTGGAATCAACAGAAATTATGTATTTGTGAAGCAACAGAAAGCCAACCCAAAAAAGGACCTTTATAGCAGCAGTTTTAATCCCGCCCCTTATCTTTAGTGCTCGCATGGAGCAGCCGTTCAAGAAATACATGAAGCACTTCCCGATGAAATCTCCCAAACAATTCCAAGAGCACAGAGGGAGAAGACAGAAGCCAAACTTCAGAATTGACATCATTGTGTTACACCATGTTACTCTCACAGCTACMAGGGAACAAAGCGTCCAACCCTTCCCAGGGACAGGAAATTAATAATTTTTCTTCAATCTCCTAACACTTAATACCCCCTCACTTCTATTGCTCAAAGGTAGAACAACTATTATGAAATTAGAATGCTGAGAAAAGAAATTGAATTCATGTAGAAGACTCAGAGTAACTGAGCTAAGTAGCTCATTACAACCCCCCCAACTTCTATACATAAATAATGAAAATTAWTGACACAATTTTTTCCCCAAGGACGTGATACAGTGCTTTCACGGGAACTAGCAGTGTACACATTTTAATATGAGAAGCAGAGTTTATGCATTTGATTTCCAGGGGACTTTAATGCAATTTAAGACCCATTTACAAGATATCACACTTACACAAGGTAAGTGTAGCTTAAATGTGATTTCAAGATGCCAGACCTACAGTACTGTGCAAAAGTAGTCATGAGGCTGGATTTCACAATGAATTCACAGTTTGTCTACACCATTTACTCATTAGAGCATTTTTGAGGCAAGCATTACAGGGAGACTCAGACAAGCTCCTGRGCATTTGGCCAGGCACTGTGCCTACCTGCCTCACAATATTCCAACTGTCTGTTTGCTTACATTCTGAGAATAATGTCACAGACAGCAATTCTGGCATTGGCAGTCTGAAAGACAAAGTTAGAGTAACACTGCTTTTACAAAACACAGGATAAGGAAATTTGTACTTAATACCAGAATTCTATTGATACTTCAAGCAGAAATTTCCCCCAAATATGTCTTGATATTCAAGACMCAAAACCATTAGAAGAAACAAAATTAATCCTAAAGGTCAAGGAAGACAAGCTCTTTGTSGGATTCAGACTAAGGAGGATTTATACACTCAAATGCAAAAATGTGCAGAGAAAATTCTAGAGTGACTATAGAATTCCAATACTAATAACAATATTCTGCTGARTGAGGCTTATATTCTTTCAATTCACACTTTTGACTGGAGAGAAACTGCAACTGGCAATCTTATATTTAACTGAAGTCATACAAAGTAATTCACACCCCTATATACTGTTATCTAAAGGAAACCACTAGAAACAGCATTTATGCAAAAAAAAAAACAAAAAAAAAAAAAAACCAACAAACCAGCCAAATTTGGCCCAGAATGAAACTAATGTCTCTGGAAACAGGAGTAGCATGAACAGAAAAAACATTTCCTCACCTAAAAAAAAAGTGATCAAATAGGAATACAAAATGTCGGTTACAGAATTTCTACATGCCTAATACAAYGGTTGTCCTTGAAACCTTGCACTTGTCAGGGAGCACAACTTTATGTAAGTATTTGAATTACTGTAGTCGTTCTTACAGCAACAATAAGAACGTTTGCATTATATATTCTCAAGTTAAATTATTTACATAGTTTTACWAAGTTTTGCCAGATTAGTAAGCATRACCATGYAAAYTGCTTTATAGAAATATTTATCTGTCATGAATTCATGGATTTGTTTAGCTTCTCAATGAATTAATTTACAATCAAATGCAACAAGAACTGAAYATTGTAGTAAACTTCAGCAAAACAAAAATCTATCTTTAATAAAAGAACACTTTTATGCTTTTTAACATAGCATATTCTATTCAAATATTTGAAAACGCTTCATTAACATTTTATATAAACACRCAAGATAGTAATTATCTCCTAATTGCTCAGGTTGTAGAACTGAGTCTCAAAGAAATCAGATGATTTAAGAATCATCATGCAGAAAGTGGTGCACAGGCAAAAATACAACCCAGCTCACCTGTGTCCTAGTCCAAAGCCTTATCCTAAATTAGATCTCATTTGTATTTGTCTTGTGCCTTGTCTTGACTAAACATCTGAGGTGCACAAAACCACCCAGGCACAAAGCTCTCTGTAGGTGCCACCAGCAGAACTCCTCTATTGCTGCAGATCTTTTCTGCATCCAGGCTCTGATCCACCTTTGCTGACTTTGCCACGTCCTGTTGTTCCCAAACGGGAGAGCCAGAGCTGGAACAGCATTCCAGCCGTGTTCCTCCCAGTTCTGAGCAGCTGCAGGGGCAGACAGCCTGGGGCATTCATGATCCCAGCCCTGCTGGARGGCTGAGCACTTCTACAAACTTCTTTGGGGAGATGGCTGACTACACAATGGAAAATTTAAGAGGCAAATTCAACTAATGTTATGAAATAGCACCCATATTCCAGCACTAAACATCAYCCCCTTTCCACAGAATAKCATGGGATGGGCCTGAAGGCTGGTTCTACTTGAAAGGCTGTGAACTCCTACCCTCTTGATTGAGTTGTTATGGTAGAATCACAGATGCAGTGGTATGTCTGTCATTGATCTTTTAAATGAACACAGATCAARGACCACCTTCGGTCCCCATACTCTGGAAGCTTGGAATGAACCCGCATGAGTTATCAAATATGCACTCAGATCTGAAGAGAAATGGATGATTATGTATATTTGTACCTGGGCTTTCACTCAGCTCTAGAAGTTTGAGAACATAGACCCTCATAGCCCTTTGCTGTTCACCAATCAGTGTTTTTAGTGCTGCTTAAACAAGAATGTTCAAATGTTACAAAATGACAGCTGCACAATTAAAAGAAGTCAAAACATATGAGATGAAAGAATACCTAGAAGTTTACTAGATATTTTTAATACAAAGATATTTTGGGATTTTTGACATACATTTTCATAGTTATTTATATCATATGAYATTTTTCCCCAGAAGGAATGTCCAAAGAAAGGCAAAATTTATCCGAAACTCTRGTGTGGAAGTCTATGTTTTGATTAATCAACTATCTTTTTGACTGCAGAAGTAAGCATGAAGACTCCTGCTGAAGTCACTGGTGGATTTGTAATGGCCTCTAATGTAAACAAACCAACATAAAACTCCTCAGGACTAAAGATTACTTTCAGTAAGTCCCTGTAGRTGAAAAACCAAGGAAGTGGAGAATGGTAGCTCTAAGGACATTCAAGTCCCCCATAAAACTGAAGTGTGTGCTTTATATTTACTATCCAAAGAAAGAACAGTAACCAAAAATCTAGATATTTTCTCATCTGATGAGATGCATTAAATATTTATTATGTGATGCAGCATATATGGTATTATTCTGGAATCATACATTTTGTGTTGGAAGACTTTCACAGACTAAGCAATAAAATAAAGCAGCATACCTGTTATTATGTAACAAGCCCCCAAACCCTCGTTGCCACAGAGACCTGTAATTCTTAGGAAGTACTTCAGAAAAAAAGTGATGAAGGCAGTAAAAAGTCAGTCTCTACACCACAGTAAAACCTTATGTATTGGTTTCAGGAAGATTAAATAAAACCATATATAAACTATAAAAAAAAGTCCCTTTATGACCTTATAAAACAGATGTTTACACTCTTTTTGGAAAGAAACTATTTTCGGAAAGGCTATTTTTTTGGAAAGAAACAACCACTGATACAACCAAATAAATAATTTTGAATGGTGGCAACAAATGTACACTATGCACATAACCATGTAGAAGCTTTGAATTGAATTTTCTGTGGAGATATTTCATTTCCTGGTAAGTATTTAGAAGCAAACTCTACATAGCCTYGCAATGCAAGTAAATTAGCTCTACATACTGCAGAGTAAAAGGAGAGAGCAAATTCCTCCCCAAGGCTTCCCAGCACCAGAGCAGCGATTCTGCAATCATTACTGCAGTCCGTCGGCAGGAGCAGCCAGAGCTGTTATACATCACCCTAAACAGGAACCTTGGACAGGAGATTCCTGTGATCAAAGGTTTAATGGGCATCTTCCCTCCCCCTCGAGCTCCTTAACTCCTTCTCCTCACTGCTATGGGGCAGGAAGGGGGGGGGGAACACTTAGAACAAGAAATTTCTTGTGAACAAAAAATTCCATGTATGCTAAGCAAGGGCATTTTCCAAAATATTCTGTATGTACTGTCATGGGCATAGAGAAGAAATTCGCCTTCTAAGCAGTATTTTTAGTCCATATCATCTTCATTTTCCTCTTATTTTTCTGTATAAGTAAAAATAGTTTTTGATGTCTACATACTTCTTTTTCCCATATTCTGGTCATGCATTTGAAATGTGCTCTCAATAAATGAATATTTAGCTAATCTTATTGCTAATCTGCACAAGCATTTCATACCCAACCCWATTCAAAATTTCTGTCAACAAAGCAATTTCCTTTCAGATTTCAATCCTGTTTTTCAACTATTTATTGTAAGAGTTTYCAATAATTTCATACCCTTTATTCAGACTTGTTAGAATTTTTCTAGCTGATCTTATAATTTCTAAGGARTAACTTGGTACATTTTCAGTTGCCACCCTTTTATCAGCATTGGATGTGCCCTTAGAAGAATAATGTTCTTTTTTCTTGCTCAGGCTTCTATACTTTTTCTTCTTCCTGTCACAAATGCTGTACTGAATACATTGATCATGACACACTTCCTAGTCATTTAGCACAGTTCACTCAAGTCACTAGATTTAGTTTATGAGCTCAGATTTTATACTTTTAAATAAAACGTAGGATCAATCTACCATTACCTTTAGTCCTGTGACAGTGTGTCATCTTTTCAAGCTATAAAGCACTACTTAGGAAAGGACATTCAAGTGAAAAACGGAGGCAGAGATGCAGCTGTGATAAATGTATTTTCCTGCTGTTCTAGAACAGGTGAGAGTGAGACCTAACAGAGACCATTGCCCTTGGATAAGGATAAAATCAAAGAAAATCTGAACCAATGTCACAACAGGGATCAGTGATACACCAAAGGCAGTGGGGAGGTGGACGAATCTTTCCCAGAACAATTAACAGAAGCAATTAAAGGACAGGATGTGGGGATGATGGCAAACTGACTGCTCTAATGCAGTTTTGTAAGCAGTGGAGGATATGGATTGCCTGACAAGTTCTGGAAATAGCCTCAGACAGACAAACAAATGGGTAAGGATTGCTGTTTCAGCTCCTGGTTATAAAGAGTCAACAGTTTAAGTGAAAGTTGCCTTAAACCAGAGTTCTCAAATACTACAAAAGGAAAGAAATGCCACAGCACATTTATAACAATGACATTCCAAAACCAGATTCTAACAAATAGAGATAGGATCTCATGGGCAAACATTAACAAAGAGATAAGATCTCATGGGCAAACACTCAAAGTTTTGCTTTGCTCCTTAAAAAAACCTCAAAATCAAAACCTAGCTCTGGAGGTAGAAAAATAACTTATTCCAAACAAGTAAGATAAAATTTAAGGACATGAAGGGACATAAGAGTCTAAATTGAGATCTCTTGAATGGCTGACATTTTAAAAAAGAATAGTACCAAGAGTGAAAACAGTAGCACCTGTAAAGGAATAGCATCCCTTTCTTAGGGATAAGAAATGTACTTGTACATTTGCCTTTTAAGCAGTATCTTYAGTCCATATCATCTTCATTTWAATTTTTCTGTATAAGTAAAAATAGTTTTTGATGTCTACATACTTCTTGATGAGTAATGACAAGTAAGGGGCATCAAGCCAATAATGAAAATATTAAAAGTTGCAAGCAGAAGAAGCACAAAAGGGTCTTTCATCARCAGAAATGAGTGGAATCACTAAGAACAGGGAAGTCTGAAACAGTTTGGAACTTAATTCTTTTGTCTTTAGAAAGCAATTAATGGTGGCCAAGCACTGRGAATCATTTAAATAAAATGGACATCAGAGCAGGCAAAAAAAAAGAGTGAAAGAGAAAGAATMAAACCATATTTAGGTTTGCAGTTCAGTAGTTCAGCAATCTAATAGAGCTGTCATCAGCTGAAGCAAGATTTTAGCTGTTACGCCTGACAACACTTGGAAAAAGGGGGAGGGTTAGAATTAAGGCAGCAAAACCATTACTTACACATTTTCCCCCTCCTTTTTATATGTATCTTGGGATTCACAGAATATTTGACTAAACTGGGATATCTGAAAATGTACTAAAAAAAAATATTCAAAAATCAATTTCCAAGTACCTGGGGATAAGATGATAATAAACAGACAACACAGATTTGCCAAGAAGAAATCATATTAAACCATCCTAATTTAATTTCTTTTGGTCAGAGTAATTAGACTGGTGGATAGGAATGAAGAAATATTTGCAATGTATCTTAACCTAAGCACATAAAAGAAATACAATTCTGCTGAAAGTGCTAAAAGATGAGCTCACATGGGCTCAAAATAAGGAATGCAAAAAGCAGGTTTTGACAGAAGATTACAGCAGAGCAGATTTCTGCTTGGATTCCAGAAGGCTTGTGTGGGTCAGTCATCATTACATACTGCCATGAACGATTAAGATAAAGACATAAAAGACATTGATATTCTAAATAAAGAAYAGTTTATTCTAAAAATATATAAAACTATTTTTGTAAGTTTTAGATCAAGTGAGAAATTTCAGGAAAGGAAACTCGATATCAGAGTTTAAAAGAAAACATTCAAACATGAAAGTGAGATATGTGAAAGTAGTCAATTTGACAGAAACAAAGAACTGTAAATTTTGAATATAGCATATGTCTGGAATTTAAAGAGATGGAACTTCTGTTAAAATATTTGAAGGTCTTTCATTTTGCAAATTTCAGAAGGCCTGCATCAGACAAACATTAAMAAGTCTTTAATTGTATTTAGGACTACTAGATAATATGATGACTTCAAGAGATCTCAGTATCCTCACCCAAAGCTCTTGCAGGCCTTCATTAAAAGTGTTTAACATAATTTTCAAACTTTAACCAGAATAATCTCCAATTYTGAATCATTTTATAGCCATCCCTCTACTGCATGAATAACCATTGTGCTAACTACCATGTCTTCATTTCACAGTTCTTACCAGTGAAACTATCTGTATTCTGGCCATAAAATATTCCATCCACTCAAAAAGTAAATTCAATTTATCCCAGTTGCTGTGTAGGCGTTTACAAATTTGTAGCAGCTTGTGCACAAGTCTGCTCTAGAACAGAAAAACTAACACAATCAGAAGCAAAGATTATATATGTTACAGATTTTGTTTCAATATTTTGATCTATCAGTTACAGCTCCAAAGAATATCTTAATATTTTAAGAGGCATGCTCCACATAAWGTTGCACAGCCTGCACATGGGAAAAAAGGGTTTATACAATGTAGTTATTTTGCAAAAAAAAAATGGATTACTTTAATACAGACAATTCTAATCAAGACCTTTTATTCACATCAACTTTATGTATTTCCTGACTAATGTTAAAAAAGGGGTTGACTCTGGAAAATCTCTTCGTAGAATTAGCTGTGCACTAGCTACATTTTGAGTTCATGACCAGTATAAAGTGCTGTTTGGCTCTTTGATTAGAAAGGTGGATTTGATGACATTTCCAACAGGAACAATCTTACAAGCACTCTGAGTTGTCCAAAGGCATTTCCTTGCCTYAGTTGGTTGATATTACAGAAAATAATTTTTTTTTCAGCTTAAAAAATCTCCATACTTTTTTTTCTCAGGCTCCTTGTGACACGGTATTTATTTTGGTACTAATTTTGTTCAATGTTTATTTATGTATTTAAATGAAAGCTGTGTTTGCATATCTATGTTTCATAATTGTAACTGAGAAGAAGCAAAAAATTCTTCCGAAGGTACAAATCCCTGTGAAAAAYGCAGCACAAGCCCCAGACCTTGCTAAGCCATGGTGTCTCTCTGTCAGTTAACAAACAAGGCTGKGGGGTTAAGGAGAGTTCCATTGCACGGACTGAAATTCACATATTACCAAAAAAGGCAATGGAACACTGAAATTAAAGTTCCTTAACTTGAGATAATAAGTAATCAAAAGATAATTGAGAAGAAACTCTGCAATGTCAACAGAATTTGGCAGTTGGGGTACATTTTAAGAAATGTTGAACTCAGCCGATGTTCCCATCATACCATATGGGTCTCATAGCTGGAAATTCACCAGCAGTGCCAACAGATGTCAAAAAGCTCTCAAAGTAACAGAGTTAGAAAAGATTGTATGTATTAACTTCAATCAGTATATAAACATGCCAAAATTTCTGAGTTCATCAGCTTTCTCTCTTCTCTCTGCACTTGCCCTAAAGACTCTGAAAATATTCTGAGGCTCACATGACGAATGAAGCTYGGGTATTTTCCATTGCAGGGCAAGAAAATGAAGATGCAACATGCTAAATTAAGCCCTCTCCAAAAGAGAGTTCTTGGAATAGAAAAAAGAAGTGGATTTAGCAACACCATTAAAAAAAAAAACAACACAAAAGCAAGAGTGCAGTGGTGGCATAACCTTAGTTCCATAAGCTTTATTTGATTCTGTGGGAAAGATTAAATGGAACAAAAATGTTGCATAAACACTAACATTACATTAGGGGAAGCTGAACTTTTCAACCTTTCCAACAAATCTTTCTGGAGATTGKTGCATTCAGGCTGAGAAAAAAAAGCCAATTTCTCTTTTTTTGGCTAACATCCAGGAACGTTTCTCCTCGTTCTTTGTGAATGTTTCCTCCCACCCATACCATGCAGACAAAAAACATTCTGACCAGTTTGGTGGCCTCAGATGGATGGATTTGACACCAAGGGAGAGAAGATAGAAACAGCCCATCTCTCCAATCTGTTTATTAAAATGTGGCTTGTTGGCTTGTACCATGAAAAAGCATGGGAAGCTTRTCTGAAATATTATTATTTCTAAATACAGTATTTCTATTTACTGCATAAATTATGTGAAAGTAAAATATAACAATCAGATACAGTGAATAATTGAAAGTCATTAATTCTTTGGCCTTTCTCTTTAGAAAGAAATAGATGGAAATTAAAATTTACCTGTCATAGTAAAATACAATGAAGAAAATAGCTGCCTGCACAGAAAATCAACACAGAGGTCATTGCAGTGTTTTTATTCTTCCCTTTTTCTGTGAAATTATTGTGCTATCTTCTCAAGCAAATGAGATAAACACCAACACTATGAAGGGAGTTTTTATTTACAACAAATGGATACCTTTTGTTCACAGTCTTCTCTGTATGGGACACCTGAGGTTTAGGATTTGTCAGTATTACAGAGCGAAGATCACATGGAAAATCGTTTATTTATGTATTATGTATTTATTAAGTATAGACTTCCAGTGTCAAAATCTAGGTTTTATTCAAAACTTAMGTACTTTTCATTAAATAATAAATGATATAGAATGAACCAATCGTGACTTTTCTCTTTTCCTTTTAGATACAATTAAATACATCAGCAGAAGATCACTGGAGAAGATTAAGKCTCTACTGCTACATGAAGCACAGCTTCTTGTAACAATTTCTGGGTAAGAGTTTTATACATTGTTTACTGGAGCTCTTTTCCTGGATACAAAACACCACTGTCAGGGCATTCTAACCACATATACACAACTTACGGCCTACCAGAGTGAAATGYGTAGTTCCTCATAAAATTAATTTGTCACAGGGTATAAAGAAGAACTTAGTCCATTTTTATAGAATAGCAATTGGATTTTACAAAATGTTGAAGCAACCRTGYATTTGATACARAACACWTCACTTTTATAAAAGGTAAACTAGRGAACTAAAAGCACTCCACCTTTATAAAAGAAATATTACTGCCGCCAGTCAAGTGAAATAAAATATGAAGAGAGCACATTTTRCCTCTTCCCTCTGGGACTGCTACACAGGTAAAAAGCCAATAATCTAAGTTTCATCACCTGGCTAACTGATGAATTATGTCAAAACTATTTAGTCAACAGATTTCAACACAGGGACCATAGAAACCTGAGAACCTGTGAACTAATTTTAAGAGGTCTAACAAAGAGTGTCAAGAAAAACCTGATCATAGATACTGTTTATGATCAATGAAAGTTCCTAATTTGGTCTATCACCAGGGAAACTATACAACGTCCCAGGAACAAGAAGAGCTGAACAATCACWGGTACTCGAACCTGAAGGAACACACAGGATTGTATATTGATGGTTCTACATTGCATTCAAATTTATTTCTGAATTAACAACTAGTAATGTAAATAAGTTGGCCTATGTTTTCTATTTTCTGATCTACTGAAGAAGAGCTGTAGTGCACTCTTGAAGTATCTCTAATGTGCTGCCCAAATAAAATCTCCGAGTCAGATTGTCCAAAAGAGTAAGACCTCAGCTGCCAGCAAATCATAATGAAATAGAAGTGGAATAAGCAATAACTCTCACCTACAACAGACCATGACAGCAATGTTCCTGAAGCCATGAAGCTATTCAGGAAGATATTCAGCAACAGTCAAGACTAAGCACAAATTGTTATATTTGTGCTATCATCATCCTTACAYACATAGATACTTAAGTGTGCATATATCTGGGGTTTATACATATATATATACACACAYRTCTTTTAAAAGRTCTTCAATCAAACTTCTCTAGGAGAGGTACACAAAAGCAAGACAATCTTTGTGGAACTCGGGAAACAGTGTATCACTGAATCTTTACTGTATTAGCAATCACTATTATGTTATAGAGTAAGCATRGTAAATTCAAAGCCAGTGCGGCTATTTTGCAATGTTTGAAAGATTATTTTTAGCTGCCAATGTTAAGCATTCATTTCTAGAAGCCTACAAAACTTTCATAATTTCATATTTTACTGGTATTACTAAATTAATTTCTCACACAGGACCACTATAAGCTTTCTTTAATCCCTAAAATAAGCAAAACCAAAATACTTATGAGAGGCAGCTCCTTTGACATGCTCTTAAACATGACAGAACAAAGGCAGTGCATACCATGCCTTTCAGTCAAGTGCATCAGATCACAAAAGATGCTAAACAACMGATCTTAAGTATACTATTTTGGCAGAATATGCACTATACAGTACTGAAAATGCTGTAATTTTCATTAGCAATAGTTAGACTTTCAGAAACCTCCTAATTTTCTATTCAGGGACAGTTTATCAGTTGTCATGAACTAAAACGCATTTGGCATCTGAATTTCACAGAACTCCGGTGTTCTACTGTATTTTCCAGYTGAGATTTTAGTAGTACAAAAAGGTACAGTGGTACCTCTGGCAGCCACAGATCAAATTCATGGTTCGCCTGAGGCTTAAAATTTTGTTTAGGTTATAATTCTGCCTTTTTCTCCAAGAAGTAAGCCTCTAATAACAACTCACCAAAGCCCTCTCTTTTAGCCACTGCCAAAGAACACACAACAAACTGAGCAATCTTTAGTCTCTATGTTCCTCATCCTTCACTAAGGTTTAACATTTCTTATTTAAGGATGGGATTTATTCATTTTAACACCATATCCTTACAGAGGCCTTGGAAATTCATGGGCTAAAACCTCCACCATACAAAAAAAACAGCAAAGACAGCAGGTAGATTTAATTTTTTGGAAGAAAGTTAGTGTTGGTATCTTTATATTATGACATTAAGCATGAAACTCTCTTACTTTTTTGCTTTTCTTACTGACAACCTGTTACTGCTTGGATTGTTATCTCCTCCCCTAGACACGGGAGCACATGCTCCAGTCAGCAGGAGTTTTACAGAGGGGCTTAAAGTTCAGGAAAAAGTCCAGCTCCTAGCTACATTTGAAGTGTGTGGATGCCTGCACTTGACTTTCCCAACACTGACTTTCGCTGCTCTTTCTTCTCAAGACTTGATCAGTCTGAACCTTCAGGTAAATATAGTATGCATTTAAGTGCTTAACCATTCAAATATGTGACTGAAGGTCAAGCCTATTAGATTGCTTCARCTCACATCAATTATCCTCCCCATTGAAGGTGATGTAACTATCATTCCAGCTAATTAAGTCTGTAATATTGAGATGGAGTGCTTAATAAGGCTCAACACAGGAAAATCAAGTTAACTCTGYCAATCTTCTTTGCCATAATGCATTTTGTTACATAAACATTCCAGCAGCCTAAGATTTGTACATTTGCATTTGTGTGCTTCTTTTCTGATGGACATAGGCAAATTTTCTCCACTTGTGGTAAAATATCCTTCAGTGGCATTCAATGGCATTGAACTAAATATATCCTAATATTGAAAAGAGGCAAAGCTTATTTTACATTCTGGAGATAATTTATCACCTGTAAATGAGAAAACCTGAGAAATATCCTCCAAGCAGCATCTGGTTAATAACTGTAAACAGAGAAGGATCTATTCAGTCATTCTTAGCAATCAGTGTTAATTTTTACTGTCTCTGCATAGCTGTAGATAATCACATTCCTGTTAATTTACAGCTGGGTTCTAATCCTTAATTTAAAACTCTACTGAGATTTTTGTTTTWGTACCTGAACAATCATTTGACAATGTGTGAAGTGGCAGAATAGTCATAAACCTGAGAGCTAAGTTTTGTGCAAGGGTGAATGTTCAAGGTAGAAAACAAGGAAAATTCCTCACTAAAGGGGCATCTGAACAAAGACTCCACTGGGGAGGGGGGGTGGTCAGAACTCAGCTCGTTTTGACATGAGCTTCCTCCATCCTCCTGATCTCTGGTCACACCATCTGAAAGGATATCAATCCTGGGATCTGGAAAAGCTGGGAATGGTTTTTCTTCTTTTCTGGGGACAATCAGGAAAAATCCTGTGCTTTTTCTTGGTTTCAAAGCACAGGAATGAGCTAAGCAGACTTAGTGAGGTAATCACAGGCAGTCTCAGCTCTGCTTGAAATACACAACAGAGGTGAGCTGGGGCACAGCACCAATCTCTGTCCTATGCAACTGCCAGAGTTTTAAAGCTGGACTACACCATATTGTAAGATACAGTTAAAGCTTTTTGAGACTAAAATGGAAACAGTTTGAATTAGGAAACAAATTAAGAATAAATCTCAATTTAATATTCAGTGCAAACACAGAGATGGCAGTTTCAATATTTGAAGATGGAACCTCCACTGGGATAAACTGATTAATACCAACATATACAGGTCAGACTTGTGATTCTCAAAGTCTACAATGGACCAGTATCTTACACTGGAAATTCTCTTTACATAAAAAGTTTAAATTTGAACATCACTAGGACAAGTGACAATATTTTCATATTATTTTTATCATGTCTGCACAGCAGTATTAACATTAAATATTACTAATTTGGTAATTTCTAGCTGACAAGGAAGGATTCCATGCTGTCATACCCATTAAGGATATTAATTATCTGATGTTAAAGATGAAATATTAATAATTATATCTGCTAAACAGAAATATACTGCCACAGTGGCCCTCAGTTAAAGTACAAGGAGTGCAAATCCCTTCTATCAMGCTTTCCATGACAAATTAGCATTCAACACTTGCCACTAGGACAGTGCCATTAATTATGCTTGGACATCATAACAAAGACAACAGGTGCTTGTGGGAAGGTCGTATAAAAGGCTTCAGGTGGCACTAAGAAGCAATTTTTATGACAGTGCAAAGAAGTATATAGTCCAAAAAATTCTTTAAAATTACTGATGGTTCYAAAGAAGGGAGAATTAGGCAGTATTACCAAGAGTATCTTAGAATTTAAGCAAAGATGTGCCCAGCTGATCTGTATTTTATTACAGATACTTCAACTTTGTCTTCTTTAACTGGCTTTAAGTACAATTTTATGTACAGAAGACAGTCTTAAACTAAAGAATGAGAGCACCTCTGGGATTTCCTCAGCAGTGAGATTAGCTAACAACAGCACCATCTACTACATAGTATGGGCTGCTAAAATCCTAACAGTACTGTCAATTTCTGAGTGTAAAAAGAAAAGAAAAAAGCRAAGGGATATTGTCTTAAAACAAGTAAAAACAAATCTCTTCCCCTTTTTATAAAAAATAACATATTTACAACTGTGTCTGCTGCCCTCCTCCAGGCMAACCACTTCTAAAATCATTAATAATAAAGTTTGAAGTTCAGTTGAACTTATTTCAGCAGAAAACTATTTTTAAAAGTAAAATACTCTTGTCYTAGTTTAGATGAGTTTCTAAGTTTTTACAAAAGCATTACACCTTGCTTCAAGGCCCCTGGGACTCCTGARATGGGAGAGCCACCAAAAAGAACTGCAAGTCTATCATGTGGAAAAGTACAGATATCCTCACAGAAGGATGCCTTATTCAGATCTGGTAAACCCTTCTTCATTTGGAATCTTGAGCATTCTGTGAATTAATGTGATTCAGGTCACAGCAAAGGAAATCAAAGGAGCTGTGATGGTAGCAATGGAAAAATACAGACTTGAAGAGTTGGTGATGTGACCCAAGATTCACATTATGTGGTAGCATTTTTCTTAATTACTTTCTCTTGTGGTAAAATCACATTTTTTAAGAGGATAATATTTAATGTTCTTRTACTTTAAAACAAGAATGCAAGCACAGCAGTGATCCCTAGACATTTCTGTGATTTATATACTATACTATTTAAGTTCTTGCTCTGGGCATTTAAAATAACCATGATAAAGTCATGATCAATATAATATATGTTTTTATCTTTAATGTCTATATCAATATTAAACTTCTGGTTTTATGCAGCAATAATATTATTTTTAGTGAACTATTCAGATATTTTTWAAAAAATCGGTCAGAAGACTGACATAATATATATCACAAAAGATCCATAGGAACATATTTAAGATTTCACTCTCTTTCACTGGGGTAGTAAATGGTAACTAGTTCTCTCAGTAGAGTAAAAGATGTGTAAGTTTAACTGAATGTATACTAACTGTTCAATCCTGCAGAAGAGATGTAAAGGGTAACATGAGTATTTATAAATCAGTGTCTGTACATCTTGTCAATTAAAAAACCCCAGAGGGTAAATAATACTTATTAGCCTCCCAGAGGTATTTTGAGAGTAGGTGGTTAACCYTTATAGAATGTATTAATAATTTATGCACTGTTATGTGTTCACTTAGCACAYATAACCACCACACACATTAGAGGAGGTTTGTCCACTGGCAAAACTGAATTATTTCTGTATTTAATGGAAGGTTACATGAAACCAACCAGATGCATAAGCACCCATTTCATGCATGGAAATCTGAAGTAACTCCAATAAAGATTTGGATTGCAATTCAGTGATTCCCCCTACTTATTTCATTTTAATCCCCTTTTAAAGCACATTCTACAAGAAAGGAGGCTTTTACTCCTGTGGGAGATAAGTGTAAAAGCAAAAATGGAACAGATCCTGGAAACATTAAAATTAATGATGTCTGAGAAATCATTACGGTTATAAACCTTGAGCCTGACAGTTTTAATTCAAAGCTCACAAAAACTGAGAAACAGTTAAATAAACTGAAGGACCAGATGGTCTCAGCCTTCAGGGAATTCACTACAGACAGATAAATTGGGAAACAAGAGTCAACAGTCAGAAACTAAAGATATTCTGAAGTGTTTTGAAGGGTCTGATTTCTGAAGAAAAACTTGAGAAGAATTTTTTTCTACAGAAAAGCCAAAAATAAACAGTTTTCCTAAGAGATTTTTCAACACTTACATTCCAAAAGGTTCAGWTTGGGTATCACTATGCCCAAATTAAATCACTGTTCTTATTTCCTAAGAGCAGACATCAATACTTACATTTAGAATAATGGAATGGTTAGGGTTGGAAGGAATCTTTCATTTCTATTCTATCACTGTGACCTATGATCATTCTTAAATTCTTTTCAAATTTAGGACTGAATTTAGGACTGAAACATGTTCTTCAACAATGAAATGTAATGAGTAAGGTTTTATTCAGCTTCTCCAAACTTTTGTCAGTGGTAGCAGTTAATTTTATAAAAGTTCCTGGAGCAGTCCCTGAGCTATTTTTACATGGTTTGTATTGCACGTGTTTTATAGAAAAACTGCACAGAGTGAAAAGATTCTCTGGCAAATGAACAACATAAAGAACTCCTGGTTCAATGTGTACCATGTATCACTTTTTCCCAATTATCTAATCTTGTTGTTTTCTAATTATCTATCTAGCTGTTACAGGGATGGTCTCCAAGGAGTTTCTCTAATGATCATTCATTGAATTTCTTTAATTTGAAGGAAAATAATTAGTGTTTTCACAACAAAAACATCAGTGATGTACAGGCAAACAGGTGAATACTAAATATATGAATTGAAGGCTGCTTGGTTAATGTACATAATACAGGAGAAGTTTGAGTGGTTTTCCAAATTTGCTGTAAGAATTTCAAAAGAAAAAAAAAAAATTCTACACCTGTGAAGTCTGAAGGTCTTAACCTCCACATAGTTATCTTGGCTGAACTGTTGGAAGGTCATGGAAAAAAGTAAAATGAACCTTCCCCAAAAGCAAACTAATTTTATTTAATTTAATTTTTTTTCAATTACCAAAATATACTTTGCATGTGTGGAAATAATACTTTCTATAACTCAAAGTGTTTTCCTGTTACCAGTGAACTCTGTGCTTTACAGGTACACAGTCACAATCATTCTTTCCTATTGTGCTACAAATGCATATTATTCATGTTCGGTTCATAACACTGAACCCACAAGTCACATCTTTCTAGATGTTTTTTTTCTAGAGTACCATTAGTGGGTTACACTTAACTATTTGCTAGGAGATTGTACCATTTCCCTCCCAAACTTCTTAAATCAGAATGACATCCTATTTGCATGAAAATAGTGAGGATTCTTGCTTTTCATTAGAAGCCAGCTTTTAACCTCAAGCTGTATTTTAACAAACTTTGTTAAACCATGGTGGTTTTTTTTTTTTTTTTTTTGACAGAGCATTATCTGATAGCTTACACAGCTAATAAAATCCTCCTCCCTTTTCACAACTTTGTGTGTTATTTGTAAAACAAATTAAGTTGCATCTCCATTACTACAACTTTACGATATTTACCAGGGTAAAAATGGACCCAGCATCTTGAGGCAAAATATTTCCCTTGAGTCCTTCAAGCAATTTTTATCTCTGYAACAATCTGTTTTCAATTCACTTGACAAAACCACTTTTCTCTATTTTACATGCATTATGCAGTGCATGTACAATTTTAAAAGCATACATACATTTCTGAGCAGAATGCTAATAAAGATATTGCTGTGTTCAGAGCTAATTTCATTCTTTTTCAAAGCTACTGGTCATTTATTGTAATACCTGACCCTGTAYACTTTCAACATTTTAGTAACATTTTCAGTGTTCCACTGACCTTTGTATTGGAACTCGTGACAAGAATTTGTCCCTCACAATGTGAATTAGCTTTCCATTGTATTTAAAAAAAAACTTAACAAAACACACAAAAAAACCCAAAACCAAAACAAATTATCAGTACTAAGTATGATGATATTATCAATACTATGTATGATGTGTCCCTAATTCCTATTCTTTGAAAACTGAGATCAGAATCAGTGCAACATATTCTGCCCCTGAAAAACCTTTGCTGGCTTCTTTGAAGTAAAAGAAAAACATGGAAATGTTTACCCAATAAACCCGTATAAAAATCTTTCCCCAACCTGTTTGCTTATAGACTGCCACTATWATTGCTGTGGCAAATGTAACTTGGAATATTTGTAAGAAATCTTGGCTGAAGTGAGGAATGTATTCATATATATTCATATAGATTCATAAAGGTTTAAAATTATAGCTATATCTGGATGAAGAGTCCCAGAGAGAAGTCACCATTGTTTTTTTCTGAGTTGCACTGCTGGAGAGGAGTTGCAGGAGCAGTGACCATATAAAACCACGGTGTTGAAGCACCAAAACTTTCCCAGTAATGATATCTTTTATATTTTGATTGTGTGCTAAGTATATATCCAATGAAAAAAAGAAAGCAAACTGACATCTTTTTCTCCAGCAAACAGACATATTTTCAAATTTATCAGACACAATCATGACTTAAAGTCTGCCTACTACTTTCTATGGTATTAAGTTTGTATTATATTCTGCACGGAGAACCATGGGAAGATAATTCAAACAATTAAAGCTTATTGGAACAATTCAGTAAAAGTTAATATTTATCATGCCTAAAATTCCCACTGGATTTTTTTTTTTTTACATTTTAATTGAAGAATCTAACATTCAACATAACTTTAACTTTAGGCAATCGTAACTCTCATTTTTATAGTTATCAAAAATAAAATTCCTCTACCAAACATCCAGCTTGTATTACCAAAAATATCCCCCAAAAGCCCCTATAACAGCCCATTCCAACCCTTCTCCACCTAAGGGAGCAGCACAACACTCAATAGGTGACATTCCACCTTTATATGATAATAAACTAGCAATTTCTTGAAAATTTCTGCACAGCAAAAGCGGACCTGTGTATTCAGCCCCCACCCAGATCTCCTCTATGGTGAATTTTCTGCCAGCTACAGAACGCCAGTCACCTCATCTGCAGAGCTTAAGCACAAGCATCACAAGCAGCCAAASGGCAAGATGTGCCTGACAGCTTCTTTTGCCAAGAGAAGAGAAAGGAAAAAAAAAAAGCAAAAATAGCTCAAAAGAGCTMAATATCAGCTGAAGTGATAAGCAGTGCATTAGTAGATTATTGGTAAAAGAAACAAATTAACTGGTTAGTTTCTCATGTACTGCCTTCCACTATAGGAAACAGAATCAAAGGAAAAACTAAGTCCGAAAAAAAAGGACATAAAGAACACCACAGTAAACGGAAAGGAAAATGTCATAGAAGAAATTGAAAAATGAGTGAAAGAGAAATAGGTGAAAACAGATCTGATTACCCTAATTTGTGGTTAATTTATTTATTTGTGGCTAATTTTTTCAAGACTTGCTCAATGAATAAGGAAATTCCTCATGGCCAAGGCTTTAGGAGGTCTGACTCAAGTTCTAAGGAATTTGTAGGCAAGGATTAAAAAAAGAAAAAAAAAAAGCCATAGATTATTTTCTTTTAAAAACCCTAATTTTTCAAAGAAACTGTAGCATTTAAAAAAGAACGAGCATGGCATTGTGACAATGTCAGAGCACATGAAATTCATAGAGTACCTGATCTTAAATTGAAACTCCTTCACTGGGGATTCTTTTAGTCCAGGTTTGTGTGTATCTAATGCCCTGGGAAGTCAATCAGACAGACATTGGCCTGTCATGGCAATCATCACTGCAGCAGGATTCACTGCTGTCACATTCCTGTACCTCACCACGGTTTGGGTGACAGGTACAGCTATGAGGGATTCCCTACTCAAACTCTTCCTGTTCTACCAACCTCACAACCTGCTGGAATACAAGAAATTACAAGTTTGCCTGAGTACAGTTAAGTATTACAAACYTGGAAATGCAGATGCTTCTTTGAAAGAGTATCAGATTTCTGTGTCTTTACAAAACAGCCCCAGAGCCTGCAAAGCTTGCTGTGATTAGGCAGGAAGGAGCAGGATTTATTGCAACAAACAGTCTCACTGAATCAGCTCCAAGCGTTTATCTTGCTGCTTAAGGGTTATAATGTGCTTGTACTACAAAATAAGTACTTAGGAGCCAATACTATAGGAAAATACAAACAGATAGAGGATGACAAAAGCAGCTGGCTTGTCTTGACATGCTCTGTCAGCAGATTTATGAAAATGTTATGTACCCGAGGCTCCTCACTGAGTTGTTTTCCTTCGTTCAGCTTGATTCAAGATTTACATGCTTGTTTACTTTATGGAGATAAAATCTGAGAAATTAATACGTATATTTACCAAATTTTAGATTGTGCTTTGCCTGGGTTGCCTGCATGACCTTCTTATGTAATATAACTCCAGTAAATTTATATTTACTGCCTTTTCATTTTGTCGCCATTTATAGCTCATAAAAATATCAACCCTGGAATAGTTTCTTTTATCCTTTCATTGTATGCCTTTAAATTTATTTTCTTATAAGGGGGCAAGGGATTGTAAATGAGYTGCTAAGGCAGCTGCTATTGCATAACAGTATGAAACTGTTGATAATGACATCTCAGAGATGAGACAGTCAAGCAAATCACCCTGAGCAAACATTTAGGCTCTGAAGCCTCACAGGTAATTTCTGAACGCTGCTAAATTTTGTAAATGTCCATTTCAGGCTGTTACACAGCTTTTTCAGCTACAATGATGCCATGAGAGAAAAAGTGTACAGCACTTCTCAGTGTGCAGTGCCACAGTGAAAACTGACTCCACACTAATTTCTTACYGGGACAATGACAGGTCAGCCAGTCCTTCCTGCATGGATTAACAGAAGAAAGCACTTGACCACAATGAAATAACAAGGTGAAATGGAGAAAGAGGGAAAGGAACAATATGTTTTCCAGTCCGATTAAACAAAGACAAAGCTGTTCTATATGGCAGAAGTATTACAGAATGAGCCTCTGACACTCCATAAGAAAATCCTTGGGAAAACCTGGAGACTGTGTCTGTATTCAGAATATATGCAAGTGAAGATCAAGTAAAGTTAGAACAAGTTATTAAAAGTCTTAAAGTATGGTATAAACTGTACTTAGACATTTCTGTTGATACCTTCCTTCATAACTAAGCAGCCTTAATTCAATTTAGCTGAATTCACATCTAAATTAATTCAATTCAGCTGAATTGAGTCAAAACTACTTTGATTCTGGATAAGGGTGCCTACTTAGAGTTTCTCTTAAACACTTTCAAAATTAATTCAGATTAATTTTCCTCTGTGTCTGCATGTAGGCAAAACCCTTAAAACTGATTACAAACRGAACTGAAGAAATGATGCATGGAGGGACACTAGAAACTTATTTCCAAGATATATCTTCAGCAGCTCAGAACATATTACTTTTTTAACAAATTTTTAGGCAATATTTCAATTCTGATGCATTATTTCAATATGCATATGTTGACACCTACAGAGGAGAGAGGTTTGTGCTCTTTCAAACTGCTAARTAAAATGGAGCTCACATCCTTAGCTCTTCTTTGCAAATCAGCATGGTATGCTTTCACCATCACAGCAGCACAAAGGAATGTGCTAGCAAAGCCAATGACACAACAGGACAAAAAGACTTCTAGTCCTATTAGAGTTTTCCTACACTTTTCTATTCTTCAAAGCTGCATGAAGACATCACCACAGCTTTGTGTGAAAGCTGTAGCCTGTTCCTTTCTGGCACTGGTGATGTTTAATTTAGTGTCCTRAAGTTTGGAACCTCACTCCAGTACTTGCTCACTGAGCTGAATAAACATCTCCTCTGACTCYTCAGGTTATGTAACAACTTCACATGACACATCTGCACATTTTGCCYACAGAAGGTATATTTCATTTTTGATTCTCCTACCCATTTCCCAGCTGCAGAAGACCCATTTCATTTTAAAGGAAGCTTATTCTCAGATCCTAATAATGATTAAAAATTTCCATTGTTTGGACTGAAATATAAGGCAAACCAGTTTTACTGCTCTACAGCTTCCAAGAATAATGAGAAATCAGCAAATACATGGTAGTTCTTACTGACTACACAAAAGTCCTGAAAACAGAAGGCATATTGGAAAGAAAACCAGCATCATTTATGCATCTTATTCTTCCTGGTGGTGATAGGGTTTTAGAAGAAGCAGTTGCCAGAGCATATCTAATAGTGGAGCAATTGGTACGATCATACACCTGGACAAATATGTTACMATATATCAAAGACTAGCAGATAATTACAACAAGCAACTGGTTACCAGCTCATGTTTAAAGTGTCTGAATTRACTTACTTTTGCTGATGGTTTAAGTTTGATCTGTATTAAAGCATCCCTCAGCCTAGTGCTAAATGAAAAAGATAACCTATTAGAGTTTTTAAAATGAAAATAGAAAACGGGGCTCTAGTCACTTTATGTTGGCTTTTTTTTTTCAGTGCTAGCAAACTGGGTGAGATATTTTCAGKAATACACACATTGTTAGCCAAAATAAATATAGACTTCAGTGTAGTGATTTCATTGGGATAAWGCAATGGTAAATCAGGCCCAAATAGTACAGCAGCAGGTTTTCTGGGTATTTATTGCAGGCTGTCAGCTCTCAATAGATTTTAACATTCACTGCTAGTTTTCAACTACATCTAGAGTGATGTTCCACACATTAATGAATTCCCAAGAAACAAGACACTGAGAAGCATGATAGCAAAAGATGCCCAGTGAGTCTGATCCTCTTTGAAAGTCCCTTCCTTACAGAAATTCTAGCAGTTGCACTGAGGAGGAAAACTCAGTGCTGAAGCTTGATGCTGCCATTTGATTTGAGTCGTTATTTGACAGAATCAAACTAAACTCTAAGGGTAAGATGCACTTTATTTAAATACACTACATACATTCTGACATATAGTCCTGTAAACTGGACTTGAGTAAAATCAGACATGAAATTTCTGAAAAGTAAGGATTAAAATATAGATGCCAAATCAATCAAGTCCTCTCAAAGTCCACAAGACTGAAAAACATACTTCTGGTGAACAGGAGCTATTACAATAGTTTGGAAGACATTTTTAATTCTATTCTATGTGGAAATTAGGAATTTACATATTTAAATGATCAGTACCACTTAAATAATATATTTGATATTCTGTGGCATTTCTGTAGATGACTGCTATCATCAGAAGTGCAGCGATAAAGGCTAAAGAAACACAACATAGCTGTAAATAACTCTTCAGTTCAATGACTCTGATAATTATATGCAACTTTGCTAGACTATATTTAGTAAGAGTTTTGAATCTGTTAAGACACTTTACACAGTACTGATCAAACAGAGCTTATGAAATACAGAAGGCTTTCTGCTACAAAATTTTGCAGAAATGCATTTTTTTCCTTTAAGTGTCAAACCCTAAGATTACCCTTTTTCTTTTAAAGTAGCAGCATATGCTGGTCAGTGAAGCATACACTCCACAGCTGTTACATGCACTGGATGACCTGTACACATCGAATTAGCCATTGTGTTTGTCAATTCTGGTTCATCAGAGTTCTGGTCTGAAGGGCTTTAACCTACATTTAGGAGAAGAATACAAGTCAATGTTACCTTATCTATCCACAATTCATAGCCTACAGCTTGTTTTGATCTAAAACAATTGGCCAGATTATTTTTCTTCTTGGCAGTAATGCAGGGTGTATAAAAAAAATTCAGTACAGAGATTAATGGCAGAAAAAATCCAGGACTGTAGTTTGATATTGTATGAATATGCATTCCCATGCACACAGAGAGGATGCGGACTTTTTAACAATCATCATCAATCCYGTTCTCAGGTTTGTACATTTGCCTTCTTGGCACATTAAGAAAAAGAACTATTTCTACATACCATAACAAATACAATGTACTTATTGAATACATAAATCCAAGTGTGGTACTGTAAGACCTAAACTATTCAGATGTCTCCAAATTTKAGATCATTTTTTTCCAAACAAAGGAAGCAATTTCCTGTATTGACCATCTTCTGGATAAAGTC
This sequence comes from Malurus melanocephalus, assembly GCF_030028575.1. NCBI lineage: Eukaryota > Metazoa > Chordata > Aves > Passeriformes > Maluridae > Malurus > Malurus melanocephalus. The sequence goes on along the minus strand of NW_026623244.1, from coordinate 3,743,663 downwards.
TGTGTCTGAAGAAATACAGTGAGCATACAAGGTGAAATTGAATTTTGGACTGAGGCTTTGTAACTTTTCTTATATCCCTAAATTCAACACGTTTCACTAGCATTTGAAACATCAGAGTCAAGATTCTTTCTGAAGTACTGGATATTTCTAGCTATTTTAAGTACAATTGTAAGTTCTAATTAGTATTGTTTTAAATTACATTTTAGTCACTCCTTGATGCCAAGAGAAGAAAGCAGTAAAAGGCCTGGAAGAYGAGTAATTTAAACCCATTTGTTTTTCTCAAATTCATTGCAAAAAYCTCTGCAGCTCATCATGAAGTTTTCTCAAAAACTAAGGAGCACTGTGTATGAGTTTCACTCACTAAAAATAGACTGTAAAGGCAATTAACTTTACAAAGCATGGCTGTCTATGGATGAAGTCAAACAGTGAATATCTGGGTAGAACTCCTTTCTCAGTAAAACAGAGCTTAAGTGCTTCATTACAAACTAACCCGGCATTAAAAATGGTAAATTCCTTCACTGACAATTTGGAAACTCAATTAACACCTGTAAGTTCCTTCACTGGCATTCTGGAAGCACAGTAACAGGAATTTAGAATAATGAAATAACTCTTATGTAGAATTATGGAATATTAAAAATGAGATTTTTATAACTCACAGTCAGCAAATTATGGTACGATCCCATCTGTACCATCTTCAATTACAGTTCCACAAATTTACAAGCTTCTCTTGATATATTTGATATATATTATGCCAACAATACGTAAATCAATAATGCAGAAAGAGCTCACAGCATGAACATGAATCAGCATATCAATATTAATTTAGGTAAAAAAATAAATTTTTCATTGAGGACTCAAGAAATACTGTGCACATCTTTGTGAGATGCCTACTGGGACAACAGTCATGCACTTTTACATCCTATTTTCAAAGTGTAACACATGACACTCGGTCTGAAACGACAGACAAGAATGAATCATTGCAGTCACAATCAACTCTCCCACTATCACAAGACTTTTCAAAGTTTTTTTTTTGTTAAAAAGACCCAAGTAAACAACTCTCTCCTCCTCCCTCACCACCAAAATCTCCCTCTCTTCCCACACACTCCAACTAGAAGTTATAACAGAGTAGAGAATGATCATGAGATCTGTAAACTTAGTCAACTTAGCATAAGMAAATAATGGGATTTTATTTTATATAATGAGAAAATTGGGGTTTAAACCCTCAAAAGTCAATGCAGAATTGGGACTTACACTTGTATTCAGTATTGCACTTGGTCATTATTACCTTTGTAYCATCAAGTTAATTTAAAATACGTTCCAACAACTAACATACTGTGTTATTAATTGTTCTGGTGTCAATGGGTTTTTGTTATGTGCTTTATCTTAATTAGTGTACAAACTAYTATTTTACAGCAGAATGCACATGAAGGAGTCTGATAGTTTATAACAAGGAAACTAATCTTATAATTCCTTTTGGGAAGTCCCAAAGAAAACTTTTCTGTAACAAGAGCAATGGTGCTGAAAATCAGAAGACCATTTGTTATTCAGCCATTGCAGACAAGAGAGTGGCAGCACATCTCTCAGATATATATTGATAACACATATAAAATAATATAGAATATGATTCAGGTGGTCAGGAACAGACGTTTGTTCCACAAGAAAGCAGAAGTGAGTTCAAATAACAGAATTTTATATCAAATACAAGTTGCTGAGATACTAATTTTTGTTTGCTGGTGTCCTGCTTACTTGGCAATGTTTCCTTTATTGTATGTTTTCTTCAGTTGTAAAAATTACAGAATAAAAGAAAAATTATAATCTTGTACTAACRTGTATGATACAGACATACTCAGAGCTCATCAGATTTGATGAGGGAAGCACTGCAATACTCTCTAAAAAGCAATGTGTGCTGGGAAATTAGAGGCAATCATGATGGAAATGATGATGCCAACATAATTCATGTTGCATTTATGATGTCTGTCAACTTAGTAGTTATTACATGCTAGAAAAAAAATACAAAATTGCCCTAACAATATATTGTGACGTACTGTAGTTTGGCAGTATTTTGTTGGATGGACTACGCTGGATGGTATTTTCTTCATGTGATGTRTATGGTTATGGAATATTTCAACGTGAATGTTCTCAACACAAGACTGAGAAAATATTGTTTTTTAATGTAGYAKAGAATGAAAGAAAATCTTGAGTGGGGAACATCTAGTCTGAAAGAATGAACCAGAAAAATCAATAACAGCTATCTTCTGTGCAAGTTACAGGAAGTACATTCATTTTGTTTTACCTTTTTCACAAATTCTGTATATTATTTGAATTCTRAGCTGATTTTTATGTATTGAAAAAATTCTGTACACATGCTTCCTGAAACTGGGAAAATGTATCTTAAAATAAGCAACTCRATGATATCAGCAACAATAATTTTCCCCTTCACAATTCCTCTTGGATTTTTAATTCTGTGCTTTACCCTGCACTCTTGTAACTTCAATGAAACCTTTGCATTAAGTTCTTTTCTCCATTTCTGGTAAATTCTACCTATGACTTCACCATTACATAGACATTACATCTATGGTTTGACAATGAAAAGACAAAGCCTTTTCTTACAAAGATTGTATATTTTCCAGTGTGTATCCGAGACAAGAATATTTGTGAACTTGTGTAATATCTCAATGTGCTATATGCAGGTAACCATAGGAGTTTGTCAAAGCACTTTAGAATTTGTTTTTGTGGTTAGCATGTCTGGTACCAAGTTAACKTTTAACATTTTATCACATGGACATTACCTGTAACAGAACCTGACAAACCAAAAGGTCAGTCTGGCTCAGGGCAYAGAAGAAATAAACAGAATTGAAAAGTTGAATAGAATGCATGGAGAATATTATGAGGAATTCAGAATCCAGGGATTACATGTGAAATACACATTACTGAAATTTCAAAACCTCACTTCTGATTAATTTGTGTGTCAGGAGAATAATTAAAGATAGGAATAGACTTCTTATCTGAGAAGCATTTCCAATGAAGCTGAAACTACAAATTATGTTAAAAAAATACTTTCCTTAAAGTCTAAGCACAAAAASCAAACCTACAGTCCTCTATGAACTGCACATTTTACCATAGTACAGGAAGTTTAAAGGTTCATCCTGTGTTGAAACGATTTTACTGAGTCAGAGGGTGGGTCAACTGTCTAAGTGATTACATTTGCAAAATTATCTTGGAGATATTTTGCAGAATCAGGCTGGAACAGAGACTGGGTTCCAAGGTCTGAAATCAAATGAGAACCAGACTCTGGATTCATTCTGAATGGCCCTAAAACTTCATAAACTGTTCTCAAATTGTCTGAGATCGAACATCACAACAGCCTGGCRAGTGTGTGATCAGCACATCATTGCTGTGATATCCTTCCATCATGGACAGTYCCTGGGACAGAATTATGCCTCAGGAGCATTCCTGTGATAGGATCTCAGCCTCGAGACCCAGGGTGGGAGGATCTCCTTAAAGCTACTTATGCAGAGAAGAAAACAACCAGTGTGCTAAAATATGTATCTGAGCCTTTTTTTTTCACACACTGTAGAGTCCAGGCAGGCAGCAAAAGCCCACAACTAACAACAAAAATAGGATCTAAGAGAGGGCAAAGCCAGACAATGCTTCTGATCTGCAACAGTGATCAATAACTCTTTTCAMACTTGCAGCTGGCTACAGAGTCAGAATTAAAGATAAAAATTTGTATATCAAACTGCAATACTACTTTGATTTGGGGTACCTGAAAACATTGCAAGTTAGTCTCTAAATGTATTCAAACCATAAGTGGATACAGATATGTTTTAACAGCTATCCTCAAACTTCTCTGAATGGTGGACYTCTTTCAGTGTCTTTTAAATTAATTAACTTTCAAAGACTATTCTTTTAAAACTGCTTTCTACCTTAACCTTTTGGGGGCTTTCTGTCCCATAATAACAGATCAGGCTAAGTCATGTACAAGAAAACCACTATCCAAATATGCGCCAACTTCCTACCTTTGCCAGGAAATACCACTACGGAGAGCTGCAAAACCTTTGTTTGCATTCACAAGAAAGCTTGGGCTGGGCTCACCTCTTTCAGCCTTCTCCCCTCCACTCCCCACACTTGGCTCTGTGAATATTCACTTTTTAAATTGATTATTGCAATTTCTTAACAACAGGCAACACATACAATTGTTTTGCTTTGTGAGCAAATGATTTACAGTATTATAAATTTGAAAAGGGCAACACTTTCTAGCACAAAAACATATAAATATTCTCTTTCAACAAGCTTCTTAAACAATTTTTCACATTTCTGTTAGAAGCAAGTTAAATCTGTAATTACCACTTCTTGGTGWTTTTAATTAGATGTTTTTTCTTCTTCATTATCAATCCTACACTAAATAGAGGAAGATTCTAAGAATTATCTCAGCATCTAAGACAAAGTTCTAAAGGTCAGATATAACAAAAGAAGCAATTCTGACCTCTATCATAAATTCTCTTTTTCCTAAACTTTGCACAGCACAATCAAGTAGGTTTACTGTTTGCCTTCAATGCGCAAATATAGAAATAATTTTGCTATTTTGGTGATAAAGAATCCCATTTTCTGTTATCAGTTACAATTCTACATACCATTCTACTTAACAGTGAGGAAACTTAACCAATTTCAGAATGAATTAAGGGACTGCTTAGCCTAAAACTTTCAGAGAGCAGTGAATGAAAACTTCCTTTTTTTTTTTCAGGATTAAGCTAAAGGAATATATGCAGTCTGCTTATTCACAAACCCCATTTAAATCCTGAGTACACCTTAGTCTTAAAACCCAAAGCCAGGCTAAGACTTAGCTGAGTCTATAATCTCCWGTATTGGGCTGTTACAATCTTTACAAATTCATCTATAGGTGGTAACCAGAGTTCCACCTAATAAAGTCACTTTTTTAAGAATATGTATTACCCACATCAAAATGGCTTTGCATGGTAATGAGCTCACTTTCCTCTGGCTTCTCTGTATAAYTTGCAACATTTCCCTTCTGTATATTTTATAAAGTCAGGTAGGTTGAAAGTACACAAGGAAAGATGTCACTGAGTCGTTACAGTGACATTCTGACAACATTTTAGAAAGGGGTTTCCAATAACTGGTCTAACTTACTCCACATATTTGGCACATGCATTCTGATAGAAGAGACGGGAAATTTGCAATTATGGTAGGATTTTTATAACAGAAGAGATACACCAGAGCTTGACCATTCAACTATAAAGAGATTAATTTACTAAAAATGTTGATACTCAGTTTCTGAAGGAGTACAAAATATATTGGTAGAGCTAATAAAGAAAACTTTCCAATTCCTGTCATCCCATATGTATTTCTATATCAATAATACTATCCCATACATTTCAGAGTGTTCCAGGGTTTCTTCTTGCAGAAATCTTGTATCTTTTAGCCTCTGACTTTGCATCTTAYGGATGGCAAACTAATTTCTTTTCAGAGATACCTTTCTTTTTCATTTGGATAGACATGGTAAAAGTATTCACAGAAAAAAATGAACTCCATTAAAGGAAACAAATTTAACCTATTCTTCCATTACTGAGATAACTCCTTTTAGCAGAAGATCCAGGGAGCACAAAGTACCATATCTCTGACTGCATAGTCCACAGACATTAAAAGGCACCAAACTTCAATCAAAATACTTTCAAGTTCAATAAACTAGTAATATTTTCCAGAAAAGCATCACTTCGTCGTAGTAAATATTTCAAGAAATAAGCCTATTAAACTGAGATTCAGTTGAAGGATAACAAAAATTCAGCACTAATACTTAAATTTAATAACATGCTCAGCCAAATACAAAATTCCATTTCCTGCTAGATCAAAATTTAATTGTTCCACTTCATTATTTGATAACAACAGTGTATTCTATTAAAAGGCTTATTTACTATTTTCTTCAGCTACTATTCAAAAATCCRGCAAAATTCTCTCCCTCCACATAAAGTCCAGAATATAGTTTAATATGATTTATAGGAGTGAAGGTAATTTCCCTAAAAAAAATCTTTGCAATGTAAAATCCTCTGAGAGTACCTCACTAAAACAAATATTTCCAAATTAATTTAAAGAGTTTGTTTGCACATAGAAAAGTTTGCTGAACTGGACTCAGAAAGAAAGATATTCACTCATCTCTATTCACATCCTGCATTCTGCTTGATTATATTAACAGAATATCCATTAGCACAACAAAACGTGCTACACCCAATGCACCAATAAAGTCCACTTACATGCTGAAATTATTAATCAGGTTACAATACTAACAACACATAAATATGCATTTTACAAATCAGTATTCTGCCTAAAGGTGCAACTGAACACACTAAATGAACAAAAAAGATAACTTATATTCATAATCACACTGACTTACCCTGGTAGAAGAATTCACCAAAGAACCATCCAGATTGCCAGTGTTGCACTTGAAATTCAAATATAGATCAGGATTGTGATTTGCTTCCCATCTTCCCAAATCAGGAGTCACTGGCTTGTCCGAGTTTGCAGATATTTTCTGGTAGGCAGTGCAAGTCATTCCTGTGAAACTCGATGGCTTGATCATGAAGGCTTCCAGAGCAATATTACGAGATACCTGTGAAAACATTGAGAATAGTTATGTCACAAACTCACTGACCATTACTTGCAATATTGTATGTGCATTGTGTACTGTAAATACTTTATAAAGGATTGTATACACATGTGCATATATATATATATATATATACAAACACACAAACATATATATACATAACCTTGGGGTGAGAAAGAAAACAGAACTTATTTAAAAACATGATATAGAATTCTACAACAAAATAGTGGGTTTGCTTCAATCTTTCTTTCACATGTACATATACAATACATATACATATATACATACACATACATATACACCTGTTTCTATCAGTTATATTAGTTATTATTATATCAGTTTTCCAATTTCATTATAATCAGCTTCAGTGGAATCTGGAATTAAAGCAATAGAGTTATAAAGYGAACTAGCAACATCAGGATTAAAACTATTTTAAAAATGAATAAGGATGTGCTTTGTACCTCAGAAATGAAACAGAAACCTTCTCAGCTATTTAATGTCTGAGTCTTTTTACAGATCTTGTTCCATGAGAGTGCTGAGCACCACTGCATGGTTCAATGCAGCACCATGTCACAGCTACTTTTGTGGCCTGCCCTTTAGCAAAGTGAGGTGTATGGAGATGGAGATTGTGGCAGAGTGCAGAGATGCATCTCTACCCTTAAAGTAGCATTTTTATTTCCTGTGCATGAGATAAAGATAACACCCCTTGTGTTATAAGGGGTGGTCTAGCTTAGACTGGTACTGCACTGACAGATTTACAGGGTTTCAGCTTCCAGGTGCAGACTGTTTAGTGATCTGTGCACCTGGCAGTGCTGGGTTAATGGCTGGGCTCAAYGATCTTAAAGGTCTCTGACCACCTAAATGATTCTATAATATTATATGGCTGACACAGTTTCTCTTTTATTTCTTTGGAACTGTACTGGAAGCCATTGGCTACCTAAGCTGTGGGTTATTTTTTTTTGTTGTTGTTTTCTTGGGTTTTTTTGTTTGTTTGTTTGTTTTCTAAAATAGAGAAAGCAGATGCAATTCCTGTGAGACAGTTTCCTGGCTGGCCTCCCAAAGGAACAGACATGTTTGGTGTGGCATAAGATGACACCAGAAATACTCCACAGCTTTTGTTTATTTACAAATGGCATTCAACAGTTTTCCTACAGAAAACCCTAAAAGCTAAAAGAGAAAGCATGGCAAAACAGTTAGTGACACATATCTAAGTCTGAGTACACAGAATTACTGTTTTTGGTTATGTCAACATCTCTGAAGCAGTGACAGGGAAAAAACTCAACCTTTGTCACTTGACATTTAAAAGAAACATTATTATAAAACAACAGAGCCGTCCTGGCTGTCACATTGCAAAATACTTCCAAAAGTCACACTATTGTCACTATGCATTTAAAATAAATACTTCTAGCAAATCTGATTCTTTCATTATATGAGAATTAAATAAAAATCTTCCTTTAAAAAACAGTCCAATATATTTTTGTCTTTGTCCAAAAGACTGCTTCTTAAAAACATAAAGTGAAGGAACTAAGGGCTATTACACTATTTGGCTTCCTCTATAATCAACTTCAGTCTATAATTCCTTTTTTTTTGGGTTGCTTTTATTTTTATACATTGTTGCTGTGATTGACACTGACCTGAATTCGTGTTTAAACAGTGTTTTGTGTAAAGGCAGTGGACAACTGAGAAAAAAATAAAGGTTTAAAAGCAAGCAAGCAAGCAAGCCAGCAAACTAACCCAAGAATAAGAGGGCTTTAAAGTATTTATCTAAAATTGCAAAAGGATAACTTTCAAGCTCCTAATTTAGATGTATTTCTGCTATTCAGATGTTGAAACTGGMAAGAAGACAATGTCTTAGTCTCCAAATAACAACCTCTCAGTGTCCAAGTGACACATTTGTGTAGATGGAGGCCAAGGAGTAAAAAAGTTATTTCTAACAGGTACAGTTTGCTTCTAAAAAAACTAAAACTAACCCCAAACTACTAGTGTGATTAGACAGACTGTTTTGATAATCTTCTAAAAACTTTCAGCAATAATTGCCTAGAATACTCTTGGAAAGGAGTATTAAACTCTTCAAACTACAAGAGATCATGTTGTCTTTTATTAAAAATTCCATTCACTCAACTCAGACCTTTCAAAATAAACCCATATACTACAGTGGCCTTAAAAATAGAAACTGAGTGAATAGTAAGACCACTAGAAAGATACTGTTGTGAATACTRTATTCTAAAAATAAATACAACTGATAAAAGAAAACCAATTTTTAATTGGTGATATTTAAAGCACTATTTTGGTCTTGCACACAGAATTCAAGAGAAAAAAATAAYCTTACAAAAGTTTTGTAATTTTTTTGAAATACCTTTGATATAACTTGAGTCTTGCTGTTCAGTATTTGATTTGCAATGTTTTCCACACATCGTACAATCCTGGTGCAGGCTTTGTCTTCCTTCTGAGCCATCCACAACACGTGGTCATCCACCAACATTATGTTGCTGGCAATTTCAATAAGAGCATCCCCAATCTGGAGGAGAAAAAGGAAAACAATCCAAAAAAAGGTGTTTTCTGTAAAACTCACAAAGTAAGAAAAGAACAGATATGAGTACAAATGAAGGCAGACACCTTATTCTCTTGGTAACCATCATTCAAAGACAGTTTTAATTTTATAAAAAAATTAAATGAACTGAAAAAGAAAAACCRAGAAAGGAAAAGTGCAACTCACATCAAGGAAGAGCTTTTTAATTCACAACTTTAAAGCTTATCTTCTAGATAAACCAGACAAATTGAGTCTCTCATCTGGCAGCAAACAGAATTCCAGAATTAGCACCCTCTCTCTTACACTAATTAAAATTGGCCATGCCCTTGTAAAGAACTGCTTCATGTTCAATCAAAGGGCCTTAGAGGGGGATGGGGGGGAAAGAAAAAAAAAGAGGGAGAACGTATTTGAAAGACATCCTTGTTACAGACATAGTGGAGAAAATTTGAGATACACCTCAGGTGCTGGAACAAAGTTAGATCATCTCAYTAGCCACGGCTTTGGTTGTCTTAATTCATGCTTGTGCCAAAGCCAAAATGACAGATCTTTGCTCTGCTAGATGACATCTTRCAGATTTTGGTAACTACAACTATGTGTTTGAAATGTTTCTAGTGTGTTACATTTAGAAAGAATAAATATCACTGTGAATATTTTTGTCATTTCAAAATTACAATTGAAATTTGTGATTTCAAGCTGAAATAAAAATGTTAAAATTTTAAAACTCAAAAAACTAATTTGAATAAAATTTCAAAATTAACATGACCACATTAAAAATATTTTTGAAGACAAGATATGACAAGATATATCCAGTCATCACAAATAAATCTGAAAAAAAGGTTTATAGAAGAGAAAAAAAAAAAATTTTTGGAAAAAGAAAATGCAAGAAGTTCAAGAAGTCACACTAATAGAAACAGAAAAACAAGGCAAATACACAGATAATTCAGTGGAAAGGAAAAGAGAAATTCAGCAACAATGAAAAAGATTTTAAAAATGGCTGAGGTTATGATAGTTCTGCATTTGCAGTAGAAATTACATAAATTTCACATGCATATCAAWGGAAACAAATAATGAGATTACATGYGAAATTTTATGTGACTGTTCCTGAAATATTTAATCCATTTTTGAGAACATAATTACTAGATAATTCTAGATGGCTTTTGACAATATGACAGAGTTATTGATAAAATAAATAATAATGAATCACATTAAGAGTCTGGAGTGATTTATGAGAAACTATAAAAGCAAACACCAATCAGCTAGGCAGTAACTTACTGAGGGCAGAACAATAGTCTATAAATACACAAAATGAGAGAAATAAGAAAAGGGAGTAATTTATGCTATAATTAAATGCATTAATGAAGAGYAAAGGCATGCCATTTAAAATACAAAACTTGGGCTAATATGTGTATGTCTTCCTGACAGAAATTGTAGTGTGTTACAAACGTGTCCCTCGTGCAGCTGTTGAACCTCTCTTGCTTGAGAGGTGATCCACCACATGGGACAAAGCACCTTTAGTTTGTGTAAAAATGAACAATCCTGTGTGGAATGGGACACACATCCCAGAGCAGAGGTAGTACAGAAACTGTACTAGTTTGGCAAGAATGTTTTTGAAAATATTTTGAAAGATTATATTTTAACTGATTTCAAAGGGATTTATGTAATTGTAGTTTCAGCTGCTAGTCAAKTCCAAACTAAGTGCCTTGTATTAAACAGAGTTCAATCCTATTTATAATTACAAGYGCAGCCTCATGCACAAAGCTCCTGACACTTTAACTTCACTTTTTTTTGCAATTTTGTAACTTGCGTGCAAGAGTTAAGAAAGGGGTGCTATAAAGAGCTCCATGAATGAGGAACCTATTCAGTGAACCTGAGAGAAAGAAGAAAATGTAAAGCTCCAAACAGAAAAAGGAAACAGAGAAAAATTTGGAAAAATACTATAAATTAAGAAGATAAGGGATTACTAAATCAGAGATGTAGAGAAAAGTGATAGAGACAGAGATGTTTCTGTACCAAAAAAGCAGAAACYAAAACCTATTTGAAAGGTGGAAGTCAATTAAAAGATTAGAGATGGTGCTCAGTTTTAATGGAAAATGCATCAGCTGCTAGAAAAATAAAGAGGCTTTATGGCAAATCCAGCTGTTTCTTTTGAATGTTAAATTTTGTTTTGTCAGAAAGCAGTAAGATCTTATCAGGATTTTGAGCTGAGATAAAGTTGCAGCTTTGAAACATGATTCTTGGGGAGCACTAAATAATATACTTTAGATCTAGTGTATAATGGTGAAATAGAAGTTGGAGACTTTCTCAAATTGGCACTGAAACATTAACTGTTACAATTCCCAGAGCCAGAAGGGAACGAACATTGCCAAACCAAAAAAAAAAAAAAATACCACCATTTGCTCAAAAATTACAGTTTATGAAATCTTTATGCAAACAGTCTGAAAATTAACAGTAAAAAATATGATAAACATTTCTGTTTCCCATAAAAACCTATTTTTCCCATAGGGTTTTCATAATTGTAATTATATTTTCCTGCAAAAGTGGCATACATAATGCAAAAAGTTTCTGTACAAAATTGCACATAAAGACATATTATCTTTTCTTTATATGAAGTGATACCTCCTTCCAAAACTCAGTGAAAAACTCCTGATGAAAAGGAAAAAACAAAAGAAGCATGTGCAGCTCCAGTGGCCAGAGAGAGTCCATTCTAAGACAATAAAMCATTTGCATTGAAGAGAAAATTAAATATAAGTGGCTCATTAAAAAAAACAGGTTTTATTCCTAAGCAGCAATGCCCTTGTCATCAGAGAAGAAGGCTTAGTTGTCCTTTTTGGCACAAAGAGACAAATCACAGTTGATGCAGAACATTTGCAATCAGCAATCAGTTTTAGAAGCTCCTCTTCAGTGTGTGCCCGCATACATTAACAACGGGRCCACACGTGAAGATTTCACTTCTGAGTGATACTTTTTTGCAGCACAGAGAARATATCTTACATCTCCAACTTCATCCACGAAGACAATTAACTTTTCCATTATATAAGCCAAATATATTACATCCATTTTATCCGCAAAGAGGGAAGCACCTCTTGTGTAGGCYGTCAGCTGGCGGGAAAATTCAAGCACGGTTGTCAAATTGATGTGCATCTGAAAATACAGCAGAATTGTTAGGCTTAWTAAATCAGCTGGCTTCATTCTCTTGAAAAACTGGAGATGACATCCATTTGTATAATGCTATAATTTCACATGGATTTATGAGCATCAGGATGCCATGGATGCACATTGCAGGGCCATATGAAGGTAACTTCAGCATCCTCAGATGCTGTAAAAACCTGAATGTCTAAAGCCCTGAGARACCCAACCTCACCTCATTGCTTACAGGAAAATGGACTGGATTCTAGACACCTCCCCAGTTATTTTATTACCCTATAARTGCAATGGCTCTCATAATATTACTTAATCTTATATATTAACCCATATGAAAACAAACTTTCTGTGGTCTTACCTGCCACTACTGGTACTAATAACAAAGAAATGATCAAGGAAAATGAAAGTTGTAAAATTAGTAAGGCAGTTGCACTGCTTTTTTTTTAAAGACATCCAAAATGCTTTCTAAAGAGGAAAGGCAGTTCAGCTGATGAAACGCTGATATAGGACTTCCTGAGAAATTAACATCTTCTTGGAAAAAACACATGAGGGGAAGACAAAGAAGGTACGAAAGTGAAGCACTGTTCACCCCATTAGCATTACTAATAATCATCTAGACGCCAAACACCCAATGAAAAAAGAATTAAGATAAAGGTAGTAAGTGCTGTGTACTTGCTCCTACTACAACTTCCAATTACCAAAGAAACAAATTGTTGCCTTTCAAGTTAAAAATTCTTTTGTTAAAAGTTCATCTACCCCAATCAAACTTGTGGCTGAACAGACATTTCTTTCAAGCCCTTCAACAAGAACAGTGCCAAGAAGCCTTGGATTTCACAATGTTACCTGACTAAAAGCATGAAGAACTTGAGTTATTTCTTGTGAGTACGGACATTCAGAATAGTTTTCTTCATCCCAGCGCCCTGTTCGATTGCATTTACGCCACGCCTTGGGTTCCTCTGCGCCATTGTGAAATGCWACGGAGTTAAAAGAATACTGCAGACAGGGCTGGTAAGCTGTTATCCCTGCCAAAGTTTTGGGCCACCTATAAACAGCACGRTAACGAAAATTGAAATGTTAAAGACAACTTACAATATAGATATATATAACAAAATGTAACAGCGTAGTATGGACACAGCAGGATCAGGYAATTGGGAAAAATCAAAGAAAACAATAAGAATATCATCAATGAGTCAGCAGGTCTGGGAAGGATATGGTTCTTTAATTAATTAATTAAATGAAATAATGATTGAACACAATAAATCACAAAAATATTCTGCTTTTTAATGAAAGCACGGCTTGGCAATCAACCTTTCCTCAAACATATGTATTAGCTCCTCTCAATTATACAATGCACATTCTATTGTACATTGTTACATAACACACTGAAAGGTTTTGGGCTATAAAAGTTTTCTTCATTTCAAAGAAAAGCTAAGAAGAAAAATACTTTCATTTGTCACAGCTAACTGTCCCTGAAATAATTCAACTTGTGACATAAAAACAGTTGATGAAAAAATGAATCATGAAAGGAACTTCTCCAAAAAAATCAAAATATGTATAGTAGCAAATACAGTATGTAGCATATAGTAGCACAGAAGCCTTTTGCCTCAAGGCTGAAATACTATTTTTAGTAAAACATTTGCATTAATGCAATTGGGCCACAATGATTGGCAACTTACTTCGAAAGTAAAACTAAAGAGATCATTCTGAACTTAGCATTGTCACAGGGAGCAGAATCTGGCTTTTATGAAGAGGAATGATAGCATGTAACAGTATTACCATTTGCTTTTCAGAAATAATTTAGAGAGTGCTAGAAAAGGAAAAAAAAAGGAGTAAAATATGACCATGATAGAGAAAACCTTTTAGTACAAAAGGCCAGTTCATTTTGACTCTCAGTGCCTGATTCTTCTTGCAGTTACGCAATTATAAATACCACCTAGGCTGGACAACTGAAATAGCCACACTTCCCTAACAGTTGGGGCTTTTTTCCTTTCTTCTGTCCAATAAAAGAACTATTCTTTCTAGTTTTGCCTTTGTGGTTCAGTTCTTTCTACTTACATACTTGTTATGTTACCAAAACTTCAAAGTCCTTTGTAAGAAAAATTGCTGGTGTGATAGCTCCATCTCTGAGGATAAACCTTTGGAACAATTTCAAGCACTAATGCTGAGTTTGAGCCTGATAAATTCTCTACAATTTTAAATTCATTCTCTCAAATGCCAAAAGAACTCAGCATCCTTTTGATGTACATGCTGATGGACTCAGCATCCTTTTGATGTACATTTTAAAAATAAATTTATATGGATTTCTAGGAAGATGATCAGTAGGTAGAGAAATGTCCACTCCTGTTCTTTTGATTTATATAAAATGCCAAAAATGCTCCTGGTGTTAGTTTGTGCAGCCTGTAGGAGTTATATATATTTATTTATGGAGAAAAKGATGTCATTTTAAGGCAAGAACATGAACGTCATAGAGCTGTCATCTGAAAGATTCAGTATCAGTTTTATGACAGGAAGTATACATTTTTTTAAAGATCTAATTAAAATACATTTAAGCACATCCACTATAAGAGAACACAATTACAGTTTTTGTATGACAAAAAAACATATARCTAAGATTGTCAAAGGTCTTCAATGAATTTTAATCCATATATATGGATTGCCTCAGCAATTTTGTGTCAGTGAAAGAGGCAAACTCACTGGAACTGAGGTTAAAACATAGCAAAATAGCTTTGTAGTAAACAGAAAACAGATTATGTGAGTAGGGTTTTTTTTTTTCCCTATTCTTTCTAACTCAATCCTTTATTTTCATTCACACRCAAGAAATAGTACAAAAACCCTTTAGGAAAGTTTTAAGGGTTAGCTACTAAAGAGAGGCTTTCAGGTCAGAAGTATTTGCAGAAAGTTCTGCTATTAAGAGAAGCTTCCTTCCTYATCTGCTTTCCTTTCATTAACTATTCAAGCTGAATTCTCATTATAATTCATTTGGTAACAAATTACTGTCTTGATTTCTCAATGGGATTGCCATCATGCATCACTCTTATTGTCAAGTAGGTTTTGTTTAAGAGCATTGTGCATATCATTGAAGCATTTCAGAGCTAACTGAAAACAATACCAAATTTCACAGAAACCTTTTCTTCAAATTAAAATTATTAAAATTGTAAAAAGCCCCACCAGCATATGTAGGTAAAAATAAAGATGAAGCAAGAACTAGATTCAGTGTACAAAATTTTGCAGACTCAAGACTCAGATAGCAGGACAGATGTATTTTGAAATAATGTGATATATTGGTAGAACTGTGTGTGTTCCTAAGCTCACCTCCAACAATCTATTTGTTTCACTAAGTAGTTTTACTTTCTATTTTGATTCTCTTCAGTGAAATATTTTACTAACAGTTTCATGCCATTTGCTACCTCTGATCTCAGCTGAACAAAGCCATGAGCTAGAACAGAATAAAAAAGTACTAAAGATTTAATCTTCTAATGCTTTAACGCAGCGTTAGCATTTCCTACAAAGACCAAGAACAGTTTTGAATTCTCTCTCATTTACCTAATTTAAAAAAAAAAAATTCCATAATTGCATACTGAGACATTAGAAGACTTTCTGACTTTCACAAACCACTGCTTCTCTTGAAGCACGAGGTCCCATTTCCCATCAAAATAACACASTGCTCCTCTCTCCCACTGTATTACATAAAAATAACAACTAATATAACTGATGTCTTTATAACTGACACTGAAGCATCATGTCACATGAACATGTACCTACATTAATATATGAAACACACTTCAAACCCAAAGATTCATACCTGAAGTCCCCCTTGTTGTTAATAACTCTTTCTGCAGGGCAGTAGGGTGCAGCTGTTTCAAGTACCACGATTTCTACTTGTTTAGTGCTATTGCCGTAGGAATTATTGACTAGACACTCCCAATTTCCAGTTGCATCGACATCAATACTGGATAGGATAAGTTCACTATAAAATAAAAGATACATCATTGTATAAACATAATTATACAGACATCTATATATTACAGATATTTATACTATACAGATATGCAGATATTACACAGATATAATGTCAGATATTCTGACATTAACTTACTCTCAGAGATTTTTTATGAAAATATAAAAACGGGGTTTGGTCTATGGTATTCAAGGGACAGTCAGTATGTAAGTGGTAGTAAGCTCTTAGCAGCACCAGTTTGTATTGAATACTCAGATTGTAACAGGCTATTAYACAAATCACAAATCACCACAAGAAATCACCCATTTTTTATCAAACCCATTTTTCTTTCCCCAGGTATTACAGAATATTGGGTTTGTTGCCTAACCAAACCCTTGAAAGCCAGAAATTAATTTCAAGTTGACCACACAACCAACCCACAGAGAATGTTTGCTGTGATCACAGGTCCTGCAGCAATTCAACAGCAGAACCTGGCAYTACTCTATCAGGGTTAGAATGTTACTCAGTTACTCCAACTCTATAGATGCCATATCAATTTTGTCATCAGAAAAAATAATGCTAATGACATTTTTGAAGGTGACACACACCAAAATAGTTGGGAGAGGAAAAAAAGTAGCATTTATCTGAAATATTTACTTTGCTTTACAGAAATGGCCCATCTTTGAATATGCCTTGTGGTTTAGACAGCTAGAAATTATATGGGAAGAAACGCAGTAGTGTGAGAATGAGAAAGAAGGTACATTATAAAAACTGAAGGACAGAATCAAAAGGTGATACCTGTTGCCTTTGGAACTTTTATGAAGAGCCTGACATTTTGAAAGGTGATTTTCTCGATTACTTACTACAGGGCTGTTATCTAGGTCCTCAGAAAACAAGTAAACCATGGCAAATAGTCTTTAAGTTAGTTGCTTCAGAAATTCYGCATAGCTCTCTAGATAGTCAGTGAAATTTATCATTAAATAGTAACTTACAAAATTTCCCATTTTTCTAATTTATGATGGCTTTGAGCTCCAAGTTCTTTGGAATCCCCCATTTAATTTTTACAATGAATTCTAACATATTTTTATGGCAAAAAAATATAGAAAAAGCATTGCTAGCCATTCTCAGACAGAGTAGC
Source organism: Malurus melanocephalus (assembly GCF_030028575.1). Classification (NCBI taxonomy): domain Eukaryota; kingdom Metazoa; phylum Chordata; class Aves; order Passeriformes; family Maluridae; genus Malurus; species Malurus melanocephalus. The sequence goes on along the minus strand of NW_026623244.1, from coordinate 3,726,298 downwards.
TCAGAATTTTTATGCCTAAAGAAGCAATTGTTCTCTTAAGAAGTCTCAGGAGAAAAGACCAGWCTTTTAGCTAATTCTTAGTACATCTTTTTACATTCAGGTTGAAATGCTTCAGTGAAATTAGCCAATTTCTAACAATGTTTTAATTAAATCTTACATTTCATATGTCACAACAATCTCACATCATCTTTATCGACAGTCAGGAAAGATCATATTCCTAGAGCTTATTAAACAATTATGCATAAAACTTTTTCACTGAGAGAATAAGCAGAAGTATTCACTTGTGCCATCCACACGGAAACTTCACAAGTGAATAGAATGTATGATGGCGTTGCTGATGTTTTGATATTTTTTCTATAAAATACCCATAATCAYTGTTAACAATACAAATTTGATAAAATCGCAAACCATGGTGATGTTAGGTAAATACCATTTTTGAGCTTATTATAAATTTTACAAGTAAGCAGTATGAAAATAAATAAAGGGTATATTTTCCATTTATTTAAACTGCTGAAATGTGTTGTGGTGTAAATTTATCTGCTGCTTAATAGATCTCCCGTCATTAGATGAAGTCGCCCAGATTCACAAGCAAATATTTACTGATACATCAGTGTTGCTTCTGATAAAAACAAAATACTTGGACACTGGTTCAAATTATCTCAGACAAGTAACTCCTCACATTCACACTTTAAATCTTCTCTTGTCCTTCTTTAAGATGGTGATAAAAAAAGAAGCCAGAATAGGTTTATGCAATATAATGACTAGAACATGAAATTGTCTTCTGAATTGCCATCTGGCCACTGTAAATGATGCATTCATTTATATTCCTCTTGGAATATTTTGGATAGCAAGCCCAATGGTGAAACTGTTCATTTACTTACCATCTGGATATGACAAATGATAAATTGATCTTATACCTCTGGAGAATTTAGGGGACTGAATTTAAAAAAAAAAAAAAAAGAAAAAGAAGTCTTTTAATACTCAGAAACACCAATCAAATTGATCCTTTAGCATTTTTTCCACTTATAATCCTTGGAGACTTCACAGTCCTGGTAGACCAGAAGGAAAGGGTGGGCCTTTGCTGGGTGTAGAATTTTAAAAGTCTATTTCAGAAAGTTTCCTATGAGGTCAGTTCCATATTTTAAGACTAGTTCCATATTTTAAGTCTCGGCATGGTTACATAAGCACGCCCAGAGATTCTCACTTGTAGGAGAAAGCCATTCTCMATCTCCCTCAGCGAGGGCAACAAATCTTGGTTAAAGGCAAGAACTCTCCCAGAACCAGAGAACAAGGCTCAACTCTGATTTAGGAGCGTGACAAGAACACAAAAGAATTAAGAGAGGATGGCTCCTCTGGCTGTAACCTTTACTTGATGATCCTGTCTCACAGGAGCTCATAAACATCAAGCCACAAATGAAACAACTTTGCCCCTACTGTGCAGCTTTCCTAAGGATGGAGTATGAGTCAACAAGCATTCCTACGCCCTCCACATTAGCAACCACATCCCACTCCTCAGCAGGGTGACAGTTGCCACTCTCCATGGAAATTTTTGACTCCCAGTATGACAAGAAATGGCCTCAAGTTGCACCAGAGGGAAGGCTTAGATCAGATATTATGAAAAGGATGGTCTGGCATTGGAAAAGGCCGCCCAGGAGAGTGGTGGGACCACCTCCTAGGAAATGTTCAAAATGCCATGTGGATGTGGCACTYKGGATATGGTTTGGTGGTGAACACAGAGATGGTGGATGAACACTTGGACTTGATGATCTTGGAGGCTTTTCAAACTTTAATAATCCTGTGATAGTCTATGAAGACAAAACGAAGTCAGACATTCATGAGATGCTATCAAAGCAAACTCAAGATTGATGCTTGATGAGAAAAGGATGACTTGCAGGCTTTTCTCAAATTTCCCTTCAAATCACAGTGACCTTCTCAGTAAAAAACACTGAAAGGGAGAAATAGAATATACACGATTCTTTTTTGTACCGGGAAATTTCATGCATGGTAGAATTCCTTTTTTCAAACGTGATGACTGACATATTGAAAAATTAATTAAAATGTACAGCTGATGAAATTGCATGAAAAAGTTGTTATATATTCAACAGAAGCCCGTGGCATTTGTCATTATTAAGAGAGGAGCCATAATACAAGCAGAAGCCATACTCATGTAATCAAGTAACCTATGACAATAGAGTTCTATTTGAGGCATAGTTTTTCATTGCTACTGCTCTGCATAACTAATTAGACAATCAGAAGTAGGTCTCATTATGCAAAGTTACTCAACCATGTCCTGAAGAAGTACTATAGCGACATTTACTGTACGCCCCAGCAGACATTTTCATGCCAGRAAACAAAGTAACAAATAAAGAAGAGACTTGAACACCATATTTTGATTGGCTTTCCACAAAAAAAATATTTTAAAGTCGGACTTGAGTGCCTGTAAGATTTAGGGAGAACGATCTGCCCTTCCTGCAGGAAAATAAAAATTATTTAGTTAAACACAAGGAAGCATTTAGGTTTTCTCTTCGAGAATTCTTCAGCTCTTCTTCAGACAGATAAATAGCTAATGTGTTTTCTACAGTTCAGGCAGAAGGTCTGCATAACATGCCTCCAACCCATACCACCTTAAATTATTAATACTAACATGCAATTTAAAAAATGAGTGTTGGTCTCCAGAGTACACTGCTGCTTGGCATACAGCCTTTCACAGGGGACATAAGGTTAAAACATGGAAAATGAAGAGAGAATCTGTAAATCAAGGCACTTGTCTGAACTCAAATTGCTAGTCTGATCTCTCTGACAAAATTAGTTATTTACCCTTGAAAGAAGCAGCTTTAGAAGGCTGATGGCCTTTGAAGTAAACTTGTGTCCAGGCAACAGCAAGAGAAAAGGAAGATGAAAGTTGGTGCTCATTTTATGTGAGATGTCTGGCAGGTCTTTTCAGGTGTAATCAATTTCTCATACACCCAGGTGATGCAATACACCTGATTTTGCTTCTTTTGATTGCTAATAAAAACAAAGCTTAACTTACCATTTAATACCATCTGTAGGTACTGAAAAAATGTAATGTGCTATAAAAATACTTTTTATATAATTTATCTTTATAATATATATAATTTAGCTTATTTGTTCACATTCTAGAGCCACAAGAGCTGGGAAGGACCTAATTTTAATAACAATATATTGAAAAAACAGAAAAAAACCCCAACCCAAACAGAGGGGAAAAACTCTAACAAACCAAAAAAACCCCACTACTTCCAAAATAGGAGAAAAGAGCTGCATGTCAGTTAGTAAAACCATCTCACTTTATTTCCTTTATATTGCTCAAATAACTTCAATTGAAATGCAAATGTTTAAAAATACCATCACAGGTTAACATCCATTTGCTGCCCAACAGCCAACAGTCAGATGTCTTTTCTATAGGTGGATATCAAAGTACCTGTGACCCACAAATATGCCATTAATTCCTTTCACAACATTGAGAGAACAAACACTTTTAATACTGGAGTGACTCCACCAAAGCACCTTCAAAAACTACGTCACAAACCTAAATAGCTCTACWTCATATCACAGCAGGTTTGGTTTGTTGTGTGATCTGATTCTCACTCATTGAGCTGGTCAGAGAGACAATCAGCTGCTGCTCAGCACTGAAGGGTGTAACATAAAGATTTTTGYATTTATCTTCATACTCCCACAGTCCTGGAGTCAATACATGCCATTCTAACTAGCTGAGAATGTAAGTRGGGAGAGGAAAAAAAAGGAAGATCAACAGTTCAAGAGCCCCAAAACTTTCTCTTGCTGTAAAAACCTTCAGACAGSTGGCAGGTCTGCGGCAGCACACTGTTACAAAGCTATTTGAAGAGAGTACAYTTGGGCCAGGGCTTATTTAAAGTACTTCATGAATCATTTGTCTGTCACTGAGCTGCTGTGTCAGTTGGTGAAAGGTTTAGGGACGCTCAGATGTGTTTATTGTTATTAATTTTGTTCTACCAGCAAACTGATGGACTGCAGGACGGATACAAGTGCAGCCTTCTGGGGAAATGCTGCTACACCTGCTCTATGCCTTTCATCTGCCCTTAAGTAGTTTGCRTGCTGCAATGTTATATTCAGAGACAGCTTTATTTCATTAGCATAACTCCTGTGATCTGCACACTATCAGRGATTCTTAGACAAAAATAACACCAATCAGACCAATAGCCAAAATTGCACAAAAAGCTTTTAAAGCAAAGTTTTCTCACATAACTCAGAAGTGTTAATCTGCTTATGACAATTCTTGATTATTTGATTACATGCCACTGGGACCAGCAAAAAACTCCAAACAGCCATCACCAAATGCCCAAACAACACACAAAAGAAAACAAACCAAAAGCCCCACTACGTAAATTTTACAATATCGAATTATTTGTCAAATGCATATTATTTTGACATGGTACAAATGCAGAAATTAATTATCTAATGAATACTTTATGGGCTGGTTGGTATATTAGGGTTAGGACACTCACCTGTTTTACTTGCCCACCTGCAAGGAATTTGGAAAGATGTAAAAGAAGGTAAGACATGGCAGTTCCCTACATAAAAACTTCAGGAACAGTCTCTTCTTTCTCAGTATTTGGGGTATCTCCAACAGTGTAAACTTYATTTCATGATGGTCATYGTGACCCAATCACAATATCATGAGCAATTAAATGTCAAGATTTTTAATTGTGCAGGGAGAAAAAAGAGGGGGGCAGGAACCCAGGACCWGTTCTCATGGAATTCCAGCATGTTAATAGGAATATGCCCTACAATATATTCTCAGTGTCAAACAGACTGAAATACAAGAAAGGTAAAAAGCAATTCAGTTGTTGTGTTAATGTTTATAACAAATCTTGCTTTGAAGAAATGGTTTGCTGCACCTTTTTAGGGTTATCTGGCATCAGATTCTGGTCATGTGCCATAAATGCTCTGATGTGCTCCAATTTGATTCACAGATTTACAAACTACTGACTGGACTCAGAGAAAGTGTATAATTACACCTAACACTGATGTTGACAGGAAAAGTACTTTACAACAAGGCAGCCCTGAGATGTTGACTCCAAAGTGCGTCCTCAGCTGTGGAGCTGCAGCTGTTTGAAGGGCCATATTAAAATCATTCTGGCCTTAAAAAGTCAAAGCAAAACCCTCTGATTCTCCCTTGTGGGGGATAAAATGTCAATTTTTGTTCTTACCACTGAACATTTCAGTGTTGTGGCTGGCTGGACCCATATATAGCTGCTGGATATAAGCACAGATGGAGGTGAGAGGTCAAAATTCAGTGCAAGGCACCTTCTTAATCGGGTCTCAACACCAAAGAAAGMATATTCTTGCTCTTCAAGGACTTCATCAAAATGTTTTTATAGTTCTGACTTACTATTTTTCCAGGGTATTTAAATTCTATCAGCCAAAATACTTAGATGTATTTTTTTTGTGAAAATACCTGTTTTTCAATCATGTTTCAACAAGCACTTACCCAAATTAAGCCTGTTTTTATGACACAGCACAGCTCTTAGGTAATGGTCTATTACTTTAATGACAGAGGGCACCGTGGTTGCTGCTTCTGCTTTTCATTAGTATTGTATCTCCACAGGTTATATTTTAAAATATTCCCCACACTGATTAGTAATAAAACTGTCATTGAGTTTTATTCAGGTAATTGAAATATTTTTAGCAAAAAGACCTAAGTTTAATTAATCTTCCAAATTAATTCACATGAAGGTACTCCTAATCTCACATAATGAAACCCTTACCCTGGGTACTTCATACTAYTCTGCAATAATTTAAAATATTACCTTCCCATCTGATATAGAATACTGCTGGTAAAGCAGCATCTGTCACGAGCCCTTTTCTGCCTCCAGTGCCTGAAATGAGTTGCAGATCATTGCCTATATRGTTTAAAGTGACCTCAAAATAATACAGAAATATTGATTTACAATTTAAATTGTTATTTTGCTTCATTTCTTTCCTAACTCCTTGACAACTAAGGGTCAAACAAAGTCAACTGGATGAATCAAAAATATCAACACTGAACAATTTCTGCTTATCTCTCTGAGTTTCTCAGTATGACCTTTAGCTGCTCATCTCTAAACACTCATGACAGCAGAACAAAAATTGATTATAAAATATCTGCATTTCTGAATCAAGTTATTTGGATCTGTTCAAATCTTGTTAATCTTGTGCAATCTCCAATATTTTTTGGAATGTACCTGAACTTCCAATTAAGTATCCAATGTTCCAACACAATTACCAGGGGTTTTCAGACTATTTTTAACATAGGACCAGTCGAAAGCACTCCTGCTTGCTTCACATCTTTTCCAGAAGTATTCCTGCCACAAACTGTTAAGAAAGTTTAAGGATAATTTGGATCCTCTTATGCCCAGAATTTCTGCTTTTCAGCCACAAGTTGTGGAAGCATTTTGTTCTTTTAAGACGTGTTTGCCTGGATCTCAAACTTGCCACAATACCATCTGTCTACTCCTGGAATCAATTTCCTTTCTTTAATCATATCTTAAACAATCCTTATTCTTCTAGTGATAACACGTCTCAATCAAACTCCTAATTATTTACTAATAGCTGCAGCAATAATTTCAAACAAAGTAAAAAAGGTAGAAATTGGACTCGACCTCCTATTCGGATAACATAAAGTATGATCAGAATTTTTAACCCACAACATTTAATTTGTTTTTAATTTTTTTAGTATCTTTGCCATGAGTGAACCATGGTTTGAACTTCTTCCTTTCTTCTGCACATTTTTGGRATTTTCACATAATCCTATACCTCTCATCTCAAACATTACTATTTATTTCATGATTTACTTTTGACCAGCCCATATTGACTGTGACTACTCTCACAATGTAAAGCATTTAGAGGATGAACAACACCAGATTCTTAAGCTTAGTATTTTTTTAAACTCAAAATCCCCATAAAATAGAAGTGGCTTTGTCAACCCTTTTTATAAGGCTGAAATACTTAGGACAAACTATAAYAGAAAAACTTGATTTTGGGGGGATCAAAATTCAGTCCTAGTAGTCTGTATTTCAAGTGGCAGCAAAAATTACTTCTGAGAACAACTTTTGATCCTAGCACCTGCTAGTCTAGGTTTAGTTGAGAGCCTGTTAAGTTTCTCCAGTTGTAGTTCTCCTTCTTTTGGGTTCTTAACTTTCTGCAGAGTTTAATGTTTTCAGAAGGAGTGTTTGTGAACTGTAATGGTCCCAGAGCAGCCATTACAGCTGTCGGGGCATAAGTGCTGCTAAACACTCTGCACAAGTGTTTACAGAATGGAAATAAAAAGTCTTCAAAACTGTCATTGTATTCTTTGTGGTAAATAAGAAACTTCCTGAAAATTAATGTCTCTCTACCACTGCAGAGTTTCTTGGTTCACAGAACTAAAATAATTTCATATTGTAGTTTAATATTCTAATAACTGTCCTGCCAGCTTCTCCAAACACTGAAAGGGAACTGTAGGGAAGTTGGGAAAGATGCTGCAGAGAATCCTACATGACCTTCCTTCCACGTGGGTTTGGGGATATCATACAATCACAAGAGTATTTTGAATTAGAATTGCTACTTATTATTAAACYGATACAATATTCATGGCTAAAGAAATCAGGCTGTCTTCATGGAAGCACCATTAACAATTTCAGCCAGATCCATTCACAAATGATAGGAAATTAGTCCCACATCAGATGTATATTTTCATGCATGACTATGACATTTATACACAGGCATAATGACAGAAAATGAAACACCAGAAAAGTCAAATATTATTATCATTGGCAAGAAATGATAAATGCAAGCTAGCAGCAGAATTGAAAACACCTTCTCAAGATCTCCTATTAGGGAATACTCCTTGCCAAGAAAAATGTCACAGACCGGAATACAGTTCAAAACTTTAGTTTAATTATTGTAACAAAAATATTTATTTTAGTTTATTCTGCTTTATGATAGGAGACAAAAAATACACATTTGGATATTTTATCCTTCTACTGTGCCAGTTAATAAAACAGAAGGTTTAGCATGATATTTGTGTTGTAAATCCATGTCCAGAAATATCTGGAACTACCCAATAAAATAACCACCTAAAAATGTTTGAACAAGCAGCTTTTGGAACATGACTACACCTCTTTGTTCAAAGGCAGCTATAGAAATCTTTAAATTGCTAAGTAGCAGAGGCCAAAGCCTGTCCTTTAGTGCAATTACTGAATGCCACAGACAGTGGACATTTGCTGWAAAGACTAGGTATGTGAAGGCAAAATATGATACTGTAAGAACAGATTTTAAGTTACCTTTATTTTTAGTCCAAATTGTATATTTAACATTTGATAGCCTCAGGGAGGCACAGTCTTTCTGATATTTCAGTGCCTTCTACAACTACGATTTAGCCTCAAGATCTATCACAGATGAGTGTGAAATAGCATGTAAAAAGCAGACAACACATACTATTGTAACATGTAACAAGCATGCTATTACATACTATTTTAATTTGTCATGATAATAAGAATGATATAAGTTAGGATATAGTATATATGGTCATAAAGATGGGATCAAAATTAAGAAATGATGAAGGCAATTTTTAACAGTCACAACATGGCCAATGTTTTCTTATTTTCAACATGAAGAGACAATACATGTCTTTTTATTAAAATTTGACTTCAAAATAGTAGTTTTTAAAAGTAGGTTCCAAAGCATGTCTTTTATAAATTAATTTTGATCAGCACCTAGCTTGTAAGCAGCTGTTTRAAGACTTGGGAGTTTTATTCAAAAATATTTTGTCTTATTTTAACAGCCTTTATTGCATAACTTGGGCAAGTCAAAGTATTTTTCCAGTCTCTAACAGCAAACGTGATGACATATTTAAAGAACATTTTTTCTGAATAGCTGTGCACACTGCACATCCCAGTGCATACTGCACCATCAGCATCAAGGTCACCTATTAAATGCCACAGTAAACGAGGGAGGCAGGAGATCAACYATCCTTATTAAAACATGTTATGGTAGACAACGGGTTTTATTTTACAGTCTGGCAAAAAAAAGTAATATAAGGTAAACATCAGTCAAGCTACTTTTATCTTTTTAAAAAGGATAGCTATTTTGAAAACAATTTTAGATAATTTAGTTCAGTTTGTTACTATGCTTTACAAATTGCTYATACAGTGCAAAATAGAATTCAGTTGGAAAATATAATGAGGTGATTAACAGCATGTCTTTTAAATTTGATATAATGGAAATAGGAAGAACATGCTTTAATTTAAGTGACTCGGCAGTTATATAATAGCTCACTGTACTAATTGCTCTAATAGTCCTTTTCATTGATATCAGAAGAAAGCCAACAGCTGTGAGAACAGGTCAGATCTCCACCTCTACATCTACAGGACTCCAAAGGGGRTCAGTGAGTAGATGAAATTAATAAAAGCAAAAGACCCCAGTGAACAGGATTTAATTTGACTCCCTTCATAACTTCTATTTGATAGTTCAAGAAGCATTTCAGGTCAATTATATTAATAGAAACTGTTTGAGTGAAAAGATGTTAATGATTATCCAGAGCTAATTAGCATAGCTATTTTCACTCCATCTTCTACAAAGAGAAAGGCAGAACATGCACACAGAATCAGACTCTCTTTTTGATCAGTGATGAGAACTGGCAGAGGACAAAAGGATGTATGCAACAACTTAGCAGCTTTTAGTGACAAACCAATACTCTGTGATGAAACCCAAAAATAAACAGAGATTTATAATTTATTAAATAATATTTAAAAGAAAAACTGAAGCAAAACTGCCAAATATTAGTTTTTACTTCTTTTATACAAGCCTATTCTACGTCATTCCTCTTGCACTTTTCACATCAGCAAATGCATCTGTAGATCTCTGTGTCTCTCAAGCACAAAGGCACAGAGGCGGTAAAAGTCACAGAAAATTGAGAAATATTTAGTAAGAAACAAGCATGAGATTACCYAAGTAAGGAATATAATATCCAAAATAGTGGAACTACAAAAACTAATCCAAGCCTTTCCAAYTGATGGCTCTTCATTGGTCCATCACAACTCAGACTTTTAGATGGATTCAGGAAAAAGCAGTTTGGCTGTAGGTCATTCTCATATGCTGCTGAAGTTTCTCTTGTTTTCCTGCTTTTTTTCATGTTTCTTCTCCTAGTTTACTGTGTAAGAAATTCCTTTTCTCTGTTTCAAACCCGTATCTGATCAAATCTGGATACTTAGACACAAAACACAATCTGGAACCACAGCCAATCACAGCCACAAAAAATCTCTCCCTCTGTGCTCACATTCAAGCCTGCAATGGAATCGCTTCAAATAAAACAACTCCTGACACATATTTTATGCCGTGACACGGCAGCTCGGCCGTGTTCTGATCTACTTTCCCAAGTGAGTGTGGTGTAGCTGGAGTGAACATTTTACARTGAGTGGTGCAGCGCTGGGCCTCGAGATWGTGTTTGTCTTTTTCCTGGCCTTATTCCTACTTTTGCAAGTTATTCCTATTGCAAGTTTGGAATGTGTACCCCATGCCTGCATCCCAAGCACGCCGAGGGCAGTGTGTTACCGTGTGATGAGGCAGCAGTCGTGGATGATGCTGTCCTCCACGAAGATGCCGCTCTCCTCGTCCGTCTGGACCAGGCGCCCGCCGTGGTACCAGTGCACCTGGGTGGAGTTGTCCACGTAAGTGGCAGTGCACTGAAACGGCAAACGGTCTCCGTGGAAAACCACCTGTCTCTGAGATGGGATCAGCTCAAAGAGAGGGAGTTCCAGAGGCCCAGCTGCAGGGAAAACAAAACAAAAAACAGGGGGAAAAGAAAGTCAAAATCAATTCCTCTCCTATGAATATTGTAAAGTGAACTAACTGTATAATTCTGGCTTCTCAGATCTTCCTGTTAAAATGCAAAAATAGAAAAGATATGACCCCTAACTGAAGTCTGACCATGTTGTGAGAGCTCATAGAGACCACATTTCTTTCATTGCTGTGAGCTTGGATAAATACAGCATTATCAGAATATCTACAGAAAAAAGTTTCATGAAACAGGTCACAGAATGGTTGAGGTTGGAAGGGAATGTTTGAGATGCTCCAACACAGGCTTCTCCTCAGGGCAGGATGCTTTACTGTACAAGTATAAAGAATAAAAAAAWTAGTCTTCCAAGTAGAGAAAAAATACAGTCATTAATACAGTTTCACTTAACATTTACAATCAGTAGATTAAATGCCCACTGTGCTCCAGAATGAAACTCACTGTCTAGAGAGCCTAAACWGCTTCATGGGAAGCCTGGGATTTGGATAATAACAAGACTAATCAAAGTTAAACTTACCCCCAAAGTTCMACTGTCCCCATAACTTTTCATTTCCCATTTCCTCATGGCTATTCCACAAGTCATCTCTACTCTCTAGACAATTACTTAACATTAAATATTTATCCAAGTAGCTCTTTTTATCTATTAAAAGAGGAATACGTTTTACCATATTTTTTTAATGAATTTTATCTCTCATGTCTCTCTCCAAGAAACACCCCAATAATGAGAATACCACATATTTTAAGCAAGCTATTACAAAAAACAGCTGGCATAATCACAAACCCAAATGCCTAAACACAATTTAAAAATAAACATTGCAAATTTGGAAGGTATAGGCATTTTTGGCCTTGATGCAAGTCTGCTATTTTATATATTTGAGAGTGATTGAAGGTTATTTTCTTCAATCCTAAAGTCTCCCTAGAGACTGCTTCTCTAGACAGTATGTGTTTTCTTCTATTTTTATTTCTAGATCTCAAAACTACCTTAAGACAACTTCTGCAAGATATCTTCCCTAAATTATGAAATCAATGCTAACTCTTTAAATTTGTAACAGAAAATTGAAAAAGCATCTTAGGAAAAAAAATAACTGAAATAGAAGTTCTGCAGCTAAAGAAAGATGATAATCATCTTTGGGCTAATAAGGAAYAAAGGAGAACCTTATTTTCTTTTTTATGATGTAGATTCTTCTTAAGCAGAAAAAAATTACTACCACTGATGCTTTTTATCATTGCACAAAATTCTAATGGTAATGAAAATACTAAAGACTCACAAACATGACTGACAGACTACCATGAACATCCTGCACAACAGTTCCTACAACAGAGCCTTTTCACCTCAGCCTTCAACACCAATTCACTGAGCCTGGGTCACTTTACAACCTCACTCTGCAATCTCACCTTAGACAAAAGGCCGACAGCCTTGCACCTTGGTTATCATTCTACCTCGATGAGGAAAGAGAATTTTAAAGCTAGATCGCCCTTATTTTTCTTCTGTTTTCATTTAAAGGCCTTTCATCATTAATATCAATCCATCCTACAGAGTTGTCAGCTGAAAGGTCACCCTTCCACATCTGCACCACTAGTAACTATCTCAAAAATCTATTTTCCTGACAAGTACCTTTTTTTTTCTTTTCCATTTCACTGCTCACCATTTTATCTTCCTTAAACTTGCTCCTCAAAACCCTGCATTGCCCATAACAAATACAGATGAACTTAGCCATGCCCATCCAGGTTGCAAGCCATAATCACTGGTTCTGCAACTGCTRAAATTTGTGGATAACCAGTAGTGCTTTCCCTCTGCTTACTCAGCACCCCACCCTAAAACACTTCCCTGTGCCATTCAGGTGCTGTCTTTGGAACTCTTAAACCATGTGAAGTTGTACTTACAAACCTAGCTTTGGGCCTTTGATACTKATTTGTGTGTTTAAGTGTTAAAGAGTATATTCATCACCTGCTTTGAGTAAACAGCAAGAGGAATCATTTCTGCTTTTATGGAAGAATGCTGGCCAGCACAGCAAGATTGGCACTCAGGGGAGCATGTGCTGCTGCTGTCTGGGAGCAGAACACACAGGATTAAGGGGTGAGCTCCCATCTACCAAAATGTTTTAAGTCTGCTGTGACTAAAAGGGCAGCCTTCAGAAAGCCCTCCTTGTGTGCCCATCCTGGAATTCACCTTTTGATTGCACCTACTGTATGTAGACAAAGACGAGTTACTAAAAATTCCTGGAAACATACACCGTGTTTTTATATGACCTTTGGCTTCTAATTAAAGGAAGAGAAGGTAAATCAGATTAATAACTCATTCCTAATAGCTGCAGCCTTGATCTCAGTCATTCACATTAAAGGTTTTTAACTAGCAGATGGAGAGAATTCCTCTCTCCAAAAAGTAGCAACTTTTGCATTGCATTATGAAGTTTATTGTGGAATATAAAGAAGAGATATAGAGGGCAAATTTAGCTGTAAATTAATGAAATGACTACCAAAATTGGAAAAATTAAACATACTGTCATAGTCACAAGACAACAGCAATAGATAACACTCACAGAAGCGAAACATTTCCCATGAATACAGTAGCTTTTAAGTGAGGATGTACTACTAAGTGTATGTAGTCAAATAGTTTTGGTCATGCAGTGAGTGACACATTGTGTCATGAGGCTATGAAGTAGGAAAAGTGTGAACTAGAGTATCAGSATGTTTAAGTCAAGTTAAATAACTTGCTGAGCATAGGGATGAAGTGTAAGACAATCACTGAATTCATCTCTGCCTTTAGCACTGGTGCCTAAGGCTCTCCCATTATCCCTTCTGTTGCTCAGCTTTGGGAATCACCARATTCCAAGTGGGAATGAGGTGTTTTCTACATGTTTTGCCAATTAATGATCATAAGTGAACAAAACCTTTTTTTACTGGAGAATGTAAAAAAATGTTCAGTCCTATCAACAAGGTATTCACTTTCTCTTTCTTGGCAAATCCTTTTAAGCAACAACAAAGGTGCAAAATGAATTAAACATACCTTTGGAATAAAACATGCCAGGATATCCTCCTGACCAGCTTTGAGAATGTACCTATTTGGGTTGACCAAACTGATAAATAATGCAGAAAACTCATTTTCAAATTGAAAATAATGGAATTTCTATGGATTATGACATTTTCAGACCTTGGAAGGGACACATAACTACTTCTGGAAAACATCTGCTTTTAATCTCTGTGACATCCACATAAAAAAAATTAATACCAGAGCTAATCTTCAGTTGTTTTCCAGGAATAGTAATGATTTAAATGTCTGAGGCTGGCTCTGCAACCATTACTCATGCAGAAGTTCCAGTTGACTTCGGTGACACAGTTCACAGTTATGAGGATTAATTGCATCAATAAGAGTTTCAGGATTAGGACCAACACCCTTTATCCCAAGTGGCTATAAAATTAATACACAGTTCCATCAGCATCAGCTGGAAATACTTAYTTTAAGTCCATAATCCAACAATCCTTCAAATTCAGAATAAAAATAAAAGTATTTATTAATGCTGTACACACATTTTCAAGAYTGACTTTGAGAATAAACTAAGAAGCAAGAAATTCTGAAAGTATTTGGAATTATTTTGGCATTGATTTGACAGCACTTCAAATGTAACAGCTCTGGCAAGCATAGCCCTACACAACTGATTTTTTTTTTCTTTGATTATGTGGGTAATAAAGACTAAATTTGGATTACTAAATATGTATCATTTCTGATGGTCATATTTATGTGTGTGTATGTGTATGTATAGCAGACACAACAGCCTCACAAGATTAAAAGGYTGACTATKGTATGTTGAGAAGGGAGGGAGTAATTTGCAGGGSTTTTACTTATTTTTTACACACTTGAAAAAYATTCCAAGATGCACCTTCCAAGACAATCCACACTGCTGCCCCCGAGTTTGGAGACAGCACCACTCTCTTCAAATGAGAGGTGTGACTGCTCTATGGGCATTTGGATCAAGAGCTGCTGGAGTGTTTTACAGTCTTTACCTGTCTTGTCTCTGCAGTCAGCACTAGACCATGATTGCAGCAGAGCGCCACAGGAATCACTGATTGCAGCCTGAATCTAAAGGCCTAACCCATCATTACAGTAATTACATCTTTTTCGTTATCTTTCACTCCTCAGCAGAAAAGGGTTTTGTTGACTGAAGGCCAGACTCTTTATGCAATCTAGTCTTGTATACCAGATTAGGCCTAGACTAGAATGCTGAGGAGATACAGAGAAGGAATCAGGTTACACAAACACTGAATTAATACCACCTAAGTCCTTTTCAGAGAGCATATCCTTGCACATTTAATGCACASAGTGCCCCATGAWKTTAAAAAARWTGAAAAAGAAAATAGAAATATTTTCATATATTATATTCAAGTATTTCATATAATATATTCAACTATTAGCTGAAACAGAAAAATAGCTAGGTGCACTGAAGCTCTGAGGAAATGTTCCAATGCCCTTAATATATTTATAAAAGAATTTGTTCCACACACATGTACACATGTAAGATATTTCCTGATTTTTTCCTTACAATTCAGTTCTTGAGATTTTAAAAGTATTTCAATTTCCCATCTAATTTTGGCCTTTTTTTTTGTTTTAAAAGTTGGAAAGGAGAAGCGTATGAAAGCAATACCACTGCTTCTTGACATACGCCCCTGTAAAATAGATAACATRAAGTGCATTTCTACCCATATTTTAGTTACATTCTAAAGTACTGTATTCTTCTCTTTAGATAATATTCTAATGAATGGACACTTCTAATGAATGTCTTCCAGGTGTTTGACCAAAAGCAAATCTGTAAGCAGAAAAACTGGCCCGTACAACAGATTTGTCTGAACACCACAGAAACCTGGCTAGTCATCAGCCAACACAACCAGCACAAGGTGCTGGAGAAACCCTGCTTTACCTGCTGCATTTTCTGCTACACAACCTTCACCCTGGGCAGCTCAGCAGCACAAACCTAAGAGCATAAACTAAGAGCATAAACCTGTGCCACACCAGCACATTCTGCTGTTCARCCCACCAGAAACAGAGTTTTCTGCCCTTGTTTTCTGGCCCTCATTAACTGGCTTTGTTTGATATCAACAGTTTTCACACAACCAGAAATGGGAAAATCCACAGGTTTTTCCAGGCTGCCCAAACATCAGCTCAGTACTACAGGACTCACATCTCAGGGTACACCACTGACTGCAGTTTATTGGTACAAAATTCAGTTTGCTACAGTGCACCACAAGCTTCTGGGACAGAAAAAAAAAGAGAGAGGTTGGCATTTTGCTTCTTGTTAATCACTTGATTTATTGTATTGCCAATGGGCTTTTTATTTGAACTGAGTGARCCTACAGAGTGCAGCACATCCCGCTGACAAAAGTGTGAGTTAGAGCTCTAATATTTGTATACAGTCTCAGTGGGAAAGAAATGTGCATGGAAAGCACAGTGGGGGAAAGCTGGAAGTGAGGACAAAGCAAAGGAACCGATCCAAGAAAAAGGACAGATGAAAATGAGAAAAAACAAATTG
Source organism: Malurus melanocephalus (assembly GCF_030028575.1). Classification (NCBI taxonomy): domain Eukaryota; kingdom Metazoa; phylum Chordata; class Aves; order Passeriformes; family Maluridae; genus Malurus; species Malurus melanocephalus. Next base: position 3,709,966 of record NW_026623244.1, on the reverse strand, counting down.
AAAAAATTAGTTTAAAAATCCAAATTGCTGACAGTGCAAATTATATCTGATGATATTTACTGAATGGAACCGGAGAAAAGATCGTGATCTGAATTGCTCCAAAGGCCAGCTCTGCCAAAAAGGGACGTGCCAGCACACCAACGCCAGTTTCTGTGTTGCAAAATTCRCTGGCAGTAAAGAAACGTTTGGTGTAGAAGGTCACAGAGCACACCACGTGCCAAGGAAGGCAGGGATGAATAGAGAACTGGGGCCAAGCTTCAGTTTTAATAAAAGCTGTGCCTGGCTCCAATTTCAACATAATATCTAGAAAATACAGATGCCAACATGTATTAAACACAGCAGAATAAGGTAAGTCTCTTGGGCTTGGGACAAGAAAGCTTTGTATCATATCCATTTACCACTCACTGCAGAAAAAGCGGAGCTTTTGTTTGTGTAATAGCTTCTTATTTCCACCAGCTTCATAATGCTGGCATGGCAAGACAAATTCCACACCATTTTATCAGTCCCTTTCACTCTCACACATGCTTTTCAGACAGGAACATCAAGCAGTGGTTTTATTTTGGTTGGTTTGTTGTTGTTGGGTTTTTTTATTCCTTCCCTGCATCTYATAATTAAATTATGGGGTTATGTTCCTGCTAAGTGCTACACAGAAATGGTAGCAACCAATAAACGAGCAAGATTTCTGACRTGTCTGCTGTTTTACTTAAAGCTACAAATTCTGTATTGCGTTTTACTTCTGCAAACTTCTGTAAAGCCATCAAAGGAGATAAGCAGAAGCAGTAAACAGGATTTATCACAAGTTRGAAGGACAGTGAGCCCAGGCTGTCACAGTCCACTGCTGCTGGTGCTGCAGTTACCTGGGTTAGCTAACCTTATAGAGGTACTCCATACACACTAAACACAAGATAAAATTCAGTGCAAATATGTCAAGATGAGCTACAATCACAGCTTTGAATAAGTCTCTGAGACTCACTTGGATTCTATAACTTAGCTGATTTATTTACTTAAAATAATTTATACCTACATGGAATCTAAGAAAGGCTGAGCTGGGAAAAGTACAATTCAAATCTAGTCACTTTTGGCAAATCCAAGTAACACAGGTTTCATCCAGCACTCAGCAGCTGGATGACATTACCAGCCATGGCAAAATTATTCAACCTGTCTCCGTCTACAGGAGTTTCCTCCAGATTCAAGGGCCCAGTAAAACAAAAYTATCTTTTCTGTTCCAGTTCTAGGGACTGATGTGACTTGTGARGGAGCAGTGGAAAAATCCTGTCTTRTTTACTGATGATAGCAATGATTTACTTGATAGGAAAGGAGAGGCAGTGAAAAACAGAGGTAACATTTCACTTAATAGCATTTAATATAAATGTCAAATATCATAACGTTTTAATTTGTAAAATGGTAACAGTTACTTGAAAGATTTCCACAATATGAAATTCAAGGTTTTGTTCCAGTTAAACAATTAAAAAATTGAATTGCCTTGCACTGGCATAAAAAATTTAAAGAACAAGCAAATAGCTTTCTCATCACTCATTTCTTTCTTATCAACTGCTGCAACTTTTCAATTTCTTATTTCCAAATAGTCCCAAGACTCTACTTCAGAAGCTGGGGAGCATTTGATTACTTGCCGTATGCTGAAACTTGATGATCATGACATATTGACAGCTATGGTATTGGAAGATTCACCAACACAAATTCCCTCCTGACACCAGTCAGAACCCACGGTTAGAAAGCAACTTTTGCTTATACCCTCATGGCAAGTGAACTGGCAGGCCCATGGCTCTGCATATTCATTGCAGATCGCAGTTAATAAAAGTGGTCGAGCAGTGGCAAGGTAAAGCACCCAGCTCTACAAAATCACAGAATGATAGAATGGTTTGGGTAGGAACCTTTAAATGTCATCTTGTCCAACTGCCCCAGAATGGGCAGGGACATCCTTAACTCCCCAGGTTTGCTCCAAGCCACATCCACCTTGACCTGGAATGTTTCCAGGAGTGGTGCATCCACCACATCTCTGCGTAGCCTGTTGCCAGTGTCTCACTACCCTCATTATAAAAAAAAAAAATTCTTCCTTATATGTAATCTAAATAGATTCTCTTTTAATTTAAAACCATTACTCCTAATTCTTTTGCTACAGGYCCTATTAAAAAAGTCTGTCCCTGTTTTTCTTAAAAACCTTCTCCAGGCACTGAAAGGATGCACTGAGYTCTTGGAGCCTTTCCCTCTGCAGCTGAGCAGCCACAACTCCCCCAGCCTTTCCTCACTGGGAAGGGGTTCCATGTCTCAAACCATCTTTGTGGCTCTGCTCTGGACCCACTCCAATAAGTGCAACAGCTACAATCAAATATTCTGATTAGCTTTATCTAACTGGGAAGTGCAGYGGTAGCACTCATCTTTCCAAACCTTAAAGACATCCAGCTACCTTCTTTTTATTTTCATATCATAACTGCACACTCAGATCATGGAAAGATGGTGGCAGGAAGATCCCAAGAGTGTCAGTGATTGCCCCTACTTGCCCAGAGTCCAGCAGGCTGCACGGGTACTCATCTGAGAAAAAAAAAAACCAAAAAAAAACCCAAAAAAACCTCAGACAATTCATAAAAGAAATGCTGAACGAGCGACAGTTGAAGTATTGAAGTATTACATTTTTCCATTCCCAACTCCTATCAGCCCAGCTGACCATGTCAGAAGATCTCAACAGCCATTTTTATACAAACATTAAAGAAAGTGCTGTATGATGAAATGTGCTATAAAAATGTGAAATGCCACTATGGTATACTCTACTTAATTAAAAGAGAGATTGTTAGCATCAAAGCTTTGCAGGGAATTTTCCTATGAGAACAATTAATGAATTACAGCGAACTCTAATAAACCTTGTTAACTGGACAATATTAACATAGGTTTGTTAAAAAGGTKATCTACTTTCATCTAGAAATCAGCAGTATAAAATTCAACTCCAGTGTTTTAATGTACATGTTACATATTATGAATAAAGAATATATATTCAGGGATACTCCATGGCTTGTACTCAAGGCTGTCTGGTTTACCACTATTTTGTTAATCAGCAGCTGTTTTTTGGATAAGGCCAGCTAAATGTTCAAGGGCATAACTCTGAAGATTAAAAAGCCCTAATTTCACTGCTATTCTCACTCCATCTTGGCTAAATTTTCCTTCAGCTATYTTGCATGCTTTTTGGAACACATAGTCCAAGACAAAATATAACACAAATGTACATTAAAAACCTCTAATGCAGTATACAAGAGTAAGCTGTGGTGAGAAAAACAAAGTGGGTACATTTCCAAGATCTAAATCCACATTATTTCAGGGATGGAAATTTCTGTTGAACTGGATTTTCATGTGTGAGCACAAATGCAAGAAAACACGCAGTAGTAAAATTTCATCCTCAAATGAACATTTTAATAYTTCTGCTATTTCACCTTCGTAAGATTTACTGTTACTAATTTAGGGCCCCCAATCTTGCAGCAGTGTGCTAAACTGCCTCTAAAGAAATTAGATAATATTGTTTAATATTAAATGTAGGGCAACATATTCCTTTTTTCCCCATTTTRAGACTGATCATATTAGAATGAGAAATCTAGAATTTGGACCCAAAAAGTTAAAGCATTGTTCATTTCATCCTACCAAATGATAGTATGGAAACCAACTTTGGTATCCAAATGTCCACTTAGCTCTGACATAAAATGAATGTACCCCATTTAGATATCTTTGAAAGAGCCAAAATATACAGTTACATTATCTGACTGATATACATTGTTATTATGCATATTTCATGCCATGTGATACGTTATTAAAGAAAATCCTGCACTGCTAACATTGTAAAACAAAAGTAATTGGAAGAGGATTTAAATATTGTTAATTGTATCACCATTCACATCTTGCAAAACCTAATCCTGTGAAAGGTTACTGGTGTGAATATTCCTATTTCAACATAATTAGGCCTATTCACATGATYAGGCACTCCCTGCAGAATTAGAGCTGAAGTCTTGATCCTGCATATTCTGGAAGACAATGATGCTCCGCATGAGTGCAGCAAGCTACCTGTGGACTGCCAAGAAACKGCAGGACTGAAATCTAAATCTGGATAATTAATCCATCATTCTTCCTGCTCAAGGTTTTGAATTTAGTCAGTTACTACATACTGAAAACCCCCCACAGTTCAATATTTACACTGTGTTAATGTAGTAAGAATGACTTGTAAATTAAGAAAGAAATGGTTGGAACAATAATCTAAAGCCCATGCCTAAATTTAAGTAACAAATGAGACCAAAAAAATGTTCTGTGTACACTGAGAAAAATATATGAAGAAAAAATACTCCTTGTTCATTTTAGGCCAGTATTTCTTCTTGCAATGTATTTTTACTTGAAAAGGAAACTTTCAAGAACAATCTATGTGCAAATATATATATTTGTCATTTTAAGACTCGAATGGCAATGCAGATATTTAATTTTTGGCACAACATGAAAAAAGAAATYTCAAATCTCACTTCTCCACCAATATCCCTTACACAAAGTAGCTGACAGTATTCTTAAAAACTGACACAAATCAAGGCTGAATGTACTCAGTTGATTTCAGTTTAAATGGAAAAGTCTTTCAACAATGAATTTCCCCAGCATCTATTTATTTTTTCCCTTCTCCAGCATTTTAAAAGTATATTATTTCTTTCAGAATTCTTACTATTGGACATTGGATACTGACTTACTCTGCTAAGAGTGATGGAGAAACAATGAGTGATTACATCAGGTAAAATTATAAAGACTTTTCAACAAATATAACATCTAAAACAACACTGTTCCATCAGTGCTGAGAAAGCATTTAAAGCCACACCACATTTTAAGAATCTGTGTCAAGGAAAAAGGAAGCTTAAAAAAATGAAAGTACTTTAGAGAGGAAGTACAGAAAATAACATATTCTCTTTTTTCCCAATGGTAATACTCTAATTGATTTAAAATGTCTTGAATGTTTCCAACTTTTTGGTATTTTTAGGTACGATTGCAAAAACTGAAAAAATTACTTATGAAAACGGACTAGGGAGATGCATGTGGCCTGAGAAAAATATGTCCTATGTTCTCCTGATATTTAGGGATGAAAAATGCAGATTAGAAAATGTGACAGTAGGTAGGTAACAATGAAAGTACTTCCTATCTTTGTGTGTAAGAAATTGAATCTTAAAAAGGACAAGAAATCTCTAAGAACACAAGCAGAATGAATACATAAAAATATAAATGTGCTTTCTTCTTTTTTTTTTTTTTTTTTTNTTTGCTTTGCCCGAGTTTCAATGTGAACAGGTACAGAGCATCAGAGCAAAAAGCACCCACATTTTAGCCTGACTCTGCTCCTTTGGGGGAATGGATACTCTGATTCTCAGGGAAGTGAGGCAAACTACAAAAGACGAGGTGCTGGTTAAGTACAAACAATTCCCTAACAACCATATCTCCTCCCTTACAATAAATTATTCACATTTTCTATGAAACATTTAAAGAATTTTATTGCAGAATACAGAAGTCAGAAAAGGATTTATCCCTTTGATTTTTATTCCTCCCTTTGAAGTGTCCCTCCTAAATAGGGAGTCTATCATACCCCAAACCCCACATTTCAATAATATTTTATGAGTCAGAACTTGCTAATTTCACTCATGAGCTAACATTTTAAACTTAGGTAGTTTACAAAATTCAGAGACTGAGGAATAATTCAAACACTGTTGGACACTAACTTGTAGCTATTATCTTCTTTTCTCATCTCTGTTTCCTTTCAGTAGGATGGATTTTTATTCCACTGCAGTGTGAACACTTTTCTCAGTAGACAGCCCCCTAAGGCACGCCAGAAACCTCACCACAGATCCCACACAGAAAGATCTCCAGTTCTATTTTGAGAGCTCACTCCTTGCTATCCCCAGTGAAAGCCCTAATTGACTATTAAAGCTTTCAGTAAATTATGAACCAATCAAAAGAATTGCCCACTATAAGTTTGATGTAAATACAGTTCTATGGATCACAACCAACAGGTGCACCACTAATGGACAGAACACACATTTTGGCATAACACATACTTTCAAAATTATACACTGTCATAACCCTTCCGTGAAACACCCTACAGTTGATTTTCATTAATGTGGAGTACACAGAGCAACAAGAGAATTTAAACCAAGAATTCAAACTTCGGGATACTGAAGCTCTGGGTACTCCCCATGTGAAAAACAGGCTCCTGTGTTACTTGGGAAGCACCCWATCCTCATTCATGGTAGATGGATTGGTACCTAAAACCAGAYGCTATCTCACCCATGTTAATACAAGAAAGGAAAATGACTCAGCTGAGATACTTTGTTTTGCAATTTGCTGTTATTCTGTGCTTTGCAAGTTCTATTTCTACCACATTTTCCCCTSAGACTTGTGTCTTGAATGTATCTGACATTTGTGCTTATAACTATTTCCTTTAACTTTGAAGTTTCTTTGCTGAGGATGGAATAAGGAGAACATGTATTAAGAGTCTCCATTTGCTGGGTGTAATTATTGCAACAGCACGGGTTTTTCAGAGATGTGTAGAGCACARGTGAAGAAATAATGCTGTATCTTATAACTTCTTGTAGCTCTTGTCCTACAGTCCTGTGTTGAAGCAGCTCAAGGAGATTTTCTCCCATTCAATACAAAACAGACAATAAGGAAATGGGAAACAGAAACATTTGATGCAGAAGCATAATAAAGGAGAAGCAACTGATTCATTTCTTGCAAGGAAAAGACCTGTGTACAGCTTTACATCACCACAGAGGAAAAGGGCAAATAGGGTTTTTGGGGATTACATTTAGCCAGTATCTCATAAGGRGTCAGATGCAAAGGGCCAGARTGAGCTCTGCTAAYGTGGCCTGARAGCCATCCAGGACTGTTTGAGATTSCTTAGACCAAGATTAGGACACTACAGAAACCTGAAAAGCTACTGAAAAGCTACCAGAAAAGAAAGAGATTTATTCACTGCATCAAAAATTGCATCATGATAAAGAATAAAAGTGCAATTCATTATGTATTAATGCAATAAACTCTAGGCAAAAAAAGGAGATTTCTCAGTATCCTTTTATATTTTCTTTCCAAGCAATTTCTTTTTTAATTAAAAGAAGGGAATAATATGCTCCCAATTACTTATTTATAAACATCAGTGCAGCATATGTATATGCAAAAAGCAAGGTTTTAATTTGTAGGAGATCTGTATGAGGAACAGCATTCTGTCCCAGGAGAATTAGATAATTTTCTTTGTGGCATAAATAAATAAATAAATAAATGTATATCTTAAAGCAACATAAAGTTGTTTTTATACTTTGACCTTTGCAATATTTTTTTGGTCATATTTAGTAAATACTTTCAGCATTTTAGTAAAAACATTTATCTAAATATTATTGAAATTATTACTACTTTCTAACTTAAATAAAATCTAACTGGGGGAAAGAAGAAAGTCAGCACTTTTCCAAACATCTGTTTTGATGAGTCAACATTTTCTAACAGAAAACCACTCCATCAGAGTCACCTGTCAATTGTAATCTGCTGAACAACTGAACTTTTACTTCTTCATGCTGTTCAGTAACATCAATACAGTTTTGAGATTGAGAAACTAAATTCTAATATCTCATTCATCAGTATAAATAATCCAAACCCAGCCTTTAAGAGCAATCTTTCACAATCCCCTTAAGACAAAAACTCAYACAGGTCTTTCCTGAGTGAAGAATTTGGCCTAGAGAATCCATCTCTGCTGATGATGTGTGCCAGGGCAAATCACAGATTCCTATCAGACCTCAGGCAGAATTTATAGCACTGGTATTCAGGAAAATGTAATTTTCCTCCTGGAAATTGAGTAACTTSTATTTGGAGTCACAGAGAAAGAGTAACAAGGCACTGTGAGAAGCCAATTTCACAACCATTTTTCAGAAAGATACTCTGTCCGTACCATTATGAATTCTTCACAGTCCCTCATCACTAAGGCAGAAGACAAAGGCAAAACTATCCTTTGTCATCAAACTACTTTCTCGACCATATTTCCAACATTGTGAAGAATTGTTTTATAACCAAACGTTTCTGACAGTTGGAGAATTTTGTTAAAAAAYATTTAAGTAGCTCTTAAAAGCTGTTAGTGAAATGTGCAAGGAGAACCCTGGGAATTCTACGACTGTGCAGTTACTTAGCTCATAAAAAYCCCTGAAGCAGGTTTTTAACTGTTTCCAACTCACTACTTTGACTATCGTGAGTTAGCAGATGCATGAGAAAGATCTGCCAGGAAGAAATTCAAAAGATGGTTTTTTCTCATCTCAAAATATAAAATAAATCTAAAAAGCTGAYGGTAAACTGCTCCCTGTAGCTATTCAGAATTCACACTTTGACTTTTTGGTTCATTCCCTAACTCTCCTGCAAAAATCTTTGCCCATTTCTCTCCTATTTTAATTTTTTCCCTTTCATTCTTCTTTTCTTTGCTCTGCAATACCTCACGGCATCTTTTAGCATGTAGAAGGAAGATCAGTGACTATACATAAAAATGTCTGATAGTATGGAAGTTGTTCACATGAAGGAGTTTTTAATTTTTAGTCACTCAATATTATTTAAGATATGTTTAATTTGATCAGCTATGTGCATATTTCAACACATACTATTTATAAATCATTCCCAAAATCTATTATTATTTTGGTGCCAGACAGCCTTCTATTAGGCCTAAGCTCAAATTAGGTTACTGAAAATGAAATTGCTAAATGTTCTGGGCACTGTGAGCTACCCAGCAGATACTCTGAGGCACCATGAAGTACCTGGCAGACATCACAGAGCTGATGGAAGGCTCAGCAATTTTAATCCCTGTGAAAATCTCTGTGGAGATTGGAAGCAGCATCAAGCTACTGGCACTCATCACAACCCTTGCCAAGAGTTCTGTGGACACTGGAAATCAAGAGTGAGAATAGATGGGCATTAATAAATTCTGTATCAAAGGGGTGATAGGGAGACCTATTAGGAATTGAAGTATGAAATTCTGAGAAATTGTTTTCATTTCCTCTGTAAAAGTCAGAGATTGATATTCACTTGTTACCTGGAAATACCAATTAACAATCCTGAATCATCCTTCTGATCCTTCCAGCACTTCCAGAAGTACTTTTCCTGCTGGGAACTGGATCTCTAGGAAGATGCTGGCTGTCTCTCTATAAAACAACAGCTAGATATTTGAAGAGTATTGCAGAATCTCAGATGTTCAGTAACACAGGCTACTGGAAACATCTCTGCCTTTCACTGATAAGAGCTCATTCCTCATTCCACTAGCCTCTGCTTCCTCAACAATTCAGCTGATGGAGCATCTGTAGGTAGTACTCACATCCTTTCACATCTCTCTTGACTTGTAAATGTGTGTATTTGTGGAGAAAACCAATTCCCTGCACATCATTCCAGTCAGCTTCTGGTCTCCCTTCTGCTACGAATGTCTGTTACCAACACTCATCATTCTTTGTGTGGTTATTAGGAGAAACCTGCTATTCTCCTTTTGTTTGCTAAAAACGTAAGCAAAGTCACAGTCTCAGCAATTTTCTGTCATTCAAGCATGTAAAGGATTCAAAGATTCTGCAATTATTCAACTTTGTGTGAAATTAGACTTTTGATTCTGGAACCCACCACCATCATCTCAGGCAATGATGTTTTCTCTGCAGTGTGTGATACTTTTAAAAATCTCTCGTTTAGTCTGCTCATTGCTAGACACTGCCCAGTGTGAGATTTTTTTACTCAATCATATTTTTTTTTTTTTGCTTTCTCCCTCCCACCATATCCATCATGTTTTATGGTGAAAAATCTCCAAAAAACATTTCACTTCTACTTCTTCAAATAAAGAATTCACCTAACTGAAGCTCACTGTAAAAATTCTATTCATCCCCAGGATGTGGTGCTAAAACGTATAGTTACAGGTTGATAAAAATGAAAAATATAAGAATGAAACTTGACATTCATGCAACCCTGTCTGATATGTAACTTGAAAGAAACATTCTACAAACTCCTGTAGGAATGCCCAGTTTCATGAAGTACACAATGTAGAACTGGCATCATAATTAAATGCTTAAAGTCATAATTGCATATTACTGAATACATTGCAGGAGAGTAGTGTTCTTGAGATATGAAATAAGAAATTTGGGGTTTCTTTCYATTCGCTTTGATTCTTGGGTGCATCTTCTGTGTCATGCATCTGAATTTCTTGTGCCTATAATCAAGTCAGCTTTATTAACTCTATTTTTTAATCATGTCTAGTTTGTTAATATTTTCCCTGGATCCCACTTCAATCTGTAATGCTAAATGAGAGTACAACTCACCACATATCATCTGGTTCTCCTTCAGGTTATAAAGTGACAGTCCATGTAAAGCACTGGGGTAAGCACAAACCGTTTCCTCCGCTATTCGCACCGAAGCGTTTCTGGCCCACTGCAAGACCCATTTTAGGTTACAGTCACAAATGAGTGAATCAGTGTTGAAATGTCTGCAAAGGCAAAGAATGACCACAATTAGTACACATGCAGTTTTCACGAACATACTTTCTTCTCCTAGATTCAAATTATCTAATTCCAAAGATATTCTGAGACGACCAGTACATATTGTCCCACTGTTAATTACTTTCACAACATTATGTAAAAATTCTGGGTTTGGTTAGAGAACAGCATCAYTGACTACTGAAATAATTTTGAGTCYRTRTTACTACAMAATTCTACTGTAACATACTTTCAATTACTAGAAACCTCTCTAAGTGGAGATATTCAATATACACTTTTAAATCCTAGGAAGGTACAATTAATATCCATAACTGGGAATTGTTATTGTAATTACAGGAAAATAATTAAACATTACGGGCCTCGTGCAATTGGAGTCACAATATGATGTAGTGCAGGAAACCAAGAAAAGGTGTAAGAATAAAGTATAAAAAAAAGGGGATGCTAATCAGAAGGGCTAGACTGGGCTAGTCAGGAATGGGGTTGGGTTGTCAGTGCTATCCATTTCCATGCAACAGCTAAAGATGGCAGCTCATCAACAGCAGGTATGACAGGTATAACAAAATAATGCAGATTCTATTTTKGGGATGCAACTCTAGGAACAATCCYGTTTGAATTCATATTCAACAATGCTATGTTTATTCTAATGTCTTTCTGAAGTATTTCAGATTTGCAAACAAAAGGAATAATACTCACAGGGCTTTCAGAGCTAGCAGCTCAGAAAAAAGTCCATTCATGAGACTTGAAAAAATATTCCCTGACAAATTCCTAGGGGGGAAAAAAAGCAATTTACCATTGGTTATAACAAACAGAAGAAGAAAAGAAAGTTGTTATGGAGTATAATTTTCCCAGTACTAATTAAGAAGTTTTGCTTTCTTGACAACAGTAAAAACACATTTAAATTTGGTACATTGCTTTTTTGTTTCAGTGGCAGCAATTTTTAAATCAAATCACACACTCTTGTTTTACTTTCACAGCCGATGTACATACAATTCAATCTACATATTTAAAAGAAGAGAATTTGAGAAGAGACTATTCTAGAATTCGAGTAAAAATATTAATAAAATAATTAGTCAGTGAGACTTGACCAAATAAAAATTATATTTTTATTATACACACAGAATGTTAATTCAAGTTAAGGAAACAAAAACAGTGTCTTACTTTAGYAATGTTCCAAAGAATTCAATCTATTCCTTAAAACACTACTAATGAGTTTTCAAAGTGACTACACAAATAGATTTATTACTAAGGACTTTAAACACACCGATTTTTCCAACCTTAAATTATGGACCTTTCCATTTTAATTACTGCTCTACTATTTCCTGTCTTGATGGCAGAATGGCTCAGGCTGGATACTTGCAAACTATGATGCAATTCACTTTTATGAAGTTTACAGTGTTGTTCTTTAACAAAAATTTCAGAAATTTTCTCAAATCATCCAAATAACTCATGCCTTTCCGAGCTGATGCAGCCCTCTGTAAATACTKGGTTCTTTAGTGCACGTAATTTACATTACATATTAAAACATTGTCAAATGAATAATGTTGTGAAATTCCTCCATTTCAGATATCCTAAAACCCCACTTTAGCTTGATTTAGAAGGACATTTGTTCTAAAAACATCTGTAACACCTAGTTTGCAAACATTTCAAACATAACAAATTAATGCACTCCAAAGCTGATAGCACTTACTATGCCATTAACTCRCTCCATTAACAGAAAGATGTGCTTTCAGTTTTATCAGAGCCAAAACATTTCAGTCTTACTTATTAGGCCCTACACTTCCTTTTTTTTCATACAGCAAATACATGTGCTTTTACAGAAATCAATAGAGCACTTCTCCCAGAATTTTTAATACAAATGACAAATGCCACGAAACAGTCAAAAAGAGTTACGTGTGTCAAAGTACCATTTGAGGCAGAATACAGGTAGAAACAGGAGTATATGAATATGAAGAATGCTTCCCTCTTAAGAGCAGCATTAAAAAGCAAAAGTTGAATGCAAGGGTGACAGATTGATCTGTGAAAAAAAAAAAAAAAAAAAAAAAGAAGGAAAACTGGGACAATAGGTGTAAAAAACGACAACAGAAATACAGACAGGGCAGCTTACATTGAGTATCTTCTTATTTGCTGAAATGTTGCTGAAATTGGTCTGTTTGAATAACTGTGTTGGTGGTTTTTTAATTGATTTCTGGCACCATACAAAGTGATTAGTTGGTTCAATGACATCAACAAAGTCACACGCGAATTTGCAGTACAGTATTATCACAAAGCTAACTGCTACTGCTGATTCAGAGGCAGGATGAAGAGTAAATCAGATATGGTTTAATTAAATAATTGGAAGAAATGATAAAATTTGGGTTTGAACCTCCAAAGGGAAGATTCAGCAGCAGCCACTTGTTGAAACAGATTTCAGGCTGCGACATTTTGAAACCCGAAAAGCTAAATTATGASGGACTAAATAAACGAAATCTGGTGTATCAGCACACTGGCATGGTCCCAATATTCCACAGCTCTTAATATTTAGATTAAATATAAACAGAATTAATGTAGATAGCAGCTCCATTACCTAGCAGAAATATATTTGCATACATAATTCTGGAACAAAGCGCCGAAACATTGGGTCCAAAGGAGATTTGGAAGATTTGCTGCATTCAATTATGTCACTCCTAGTTAGAATACATGCACCTCATCACAGTATAAACACAGCCAAAAGGTAAYACATAAGCCAAAAAAGTTAAACCAATATCTCAGAAGATGTAATAAATCTACTCTCATACCGAGGCATTGCCATCTGCATCTGTCATATGACATGAAAGCATTTTGAAATCATTTTACAGAGTAAAAAACATCAAAACCAATAAGGTGTAAAAATTAGATCAATCTCAAGGAACATAATCACAAGTCACTGGCTGCAGCARTTTCAGGGGCTGTGTGAAATTTTAGGTTCCATTAGTAACTTTGAATTCAATTTCTGTTCTGTGACATACACATCCTGACTGCAAGGGAGTAAAAGTCTTTTCTACATTGTCAAGAGACAACTTTTTGTGGTTTCTGTGTGCCYGCATGTTTATAAAAACAAGACTAGATACTACTTATTCTTTTTTTTCTTAATTCAAGAATTCTGTAGGTTGTCCTGCTCTACAATAGACTGCACAAGGCCACCAAGCTCTCTGAAGAGCATCAGCATCATCCCTGAAAGTCCAGAAAATCCTCGTCCTTTTAGTGAAGTGTTGGAACACAGCTTTACCCTACTCAGATTTATGCATCACATTTGGCTAAACCACACGGTGTCAGTTTGGGCCTACAGCTGATTTTTCAGCTCTAACTCCATTTTTTTCCAAATTGAGTCAGATTTACAAGATTGAGTGAAACACACTGTGTTATTTTGTTTCACCTGGCATTCGTGCTCGTRAACAGTACAAGAAAATCCCATATTTGTACTTCACAAAGGCACATGAAAAGATTTATGTCCTTTGCTCCTTCCAGTGGACTCACGGCTCTCCCTACTGGTTCTGATAACAGCCTGCAAAGATGCTTCTGTACTTCATCTCTGCTTACATAGCACGGGAGAGCTCTAATTACCAAATCAACACAAATGTACATCTTTATATTGCTCCTCCAGTAGATGGCTGTGAAACCAGCTCCATGTGTGAGAACTTGTCATCTTTTCCTTGTTACAAACACTGATGTCACACCAAGCAAATGYTTCTCCATAACCTTTGCAGAGAACAGCTTTCTCATACCCCTCAAATGGCAAGCAAACACAATTCAGAACTATCAGCAGCAACAGAAAGGTGACCTATTGTCTTTTAAACATGTTTAAAAAGTATGATTTTTCATGAACATCCAAGGGGAACAAAGCTACAGAAAATAAAAGGGCACCATCAGCTTGCGGTCTGAACAAGGGCCAGTTCTTGCATGAGAGGCAAACTGAGATTCCAGTACAAATAATTACTATCAACATTAGGACATTCTGCAAGATTTCTGAGATGAAGGAACACGTGATACTGTGAATGGCAGGGGATAGTTCCTCTTGACTAGGATTGTGGCTGTACTTCTTCACAAAACCATCACTGACCCAACAAGAGAACTGGTACTCTTGGCTTTGGTTTGCAGAGGACAATCCCTGCAAGGCAGCTGTAGCTTTTGGCAAAGCAATCATGAACCRATTCATTTCAGATAAAAGGATAATGTAGACTAAACTATTTCTAAGCCTCTGATTTCCAAAGGACAGACCTTCAATAAAACGAAGTAATTAATAAAGCACTAGGCCACGCAGACTGGAATGCAGGAAGGCCCCATTTATTAGGTCAGTGGTGGAAATTTAAAACCCAAATAAGAAAAATGGAAGATAGACTAAATGGATTAACAACCAAATCCTAAATCTTGGGGAAAAATAATTCAAATTCTTAAAACATCAAAGAACTAGAGAGATGATAACATGAAAAGCTTAGCAAAATTACAGAAAGAATTTAAGTTGAAATTTGGAAAGATGCTAAGACACGGTGCAAAAGATACTTCAACAATATTGCTCTTATAACTAAGA
This sequence comes from Malurus melanocephalus, assembly GCF_030028575.1. Lineage (NCBI taxonomy): Eukaryota > Metazoa > Chordata > Aves > Passeriformes > Maluridae > Malurus > Malurus melanocephalus. The sequence continues at coordinate 3,694,918 of NW_026623244.1, read as the reverse complement.
GATTAATAAAAAAGTAGGTATTATACCCAGCCTAAATATATCACATTACTATGATTCTCRCTTCTGCTCAGTTGGGTTGGTCATTTGGATTATATGTATTTATGGGAGAAGCATACACTAAATTCTGGAAAACCTATTTCCCAAGACCACCTACAGCATGATTACTGATCTGCAGAACTAGTTAAAATCAAAAGAATACCTGGGTAACTAGGCGCCTGCAAAGTTAATTCCACTCACATGAAAACACCACTATAAATTTTAATGATTTTCTCTTGTTTATGTATCATCATCATCATGCCAGATGCATAAGAAAACGAAGAAATCATTTATCTTGTCTAGAAAATTACTGATCTCTTTATATGATTACATGGTAGTTATTACATCTATAGTTGCATGTTGGTTTTTTACCAATTTCTGATTTGCCAACACCGTTTCCCAATTTTCATTTTTTTAAGACTCGCTTATAAAATACAGAGGCCAGAATAAGAGGTCTCCAGTTACCAGAAMGGTACTTTTTTTCACTGATGCATGGACATAATATCCACAAAAGCGTGAAGAACCCGGTGATAAGTGCATTTACTATAAAACATGGTAAGATAATGGACGATGGAAGGGAGGGGAGTAAGGCATTTCTGWTGCTCTGCAGAAAGGGTCTTCTGAGTGATTGCATTTTGAGCTTTCAACAATGACTCTGCCTCACAGAACAGGAGAATGTGAACATGAAATCTGGTAAAAACAAAACCAAGRTTTGGACAATGTTAAGAGAACAAGAAGAGATGAACCTTCTTAAAGATGAAAGGACTAATAATTTCATTAAATAGGATTGTTCCTAGTGAAAAATGTTACTAGACTGTCACTTGGAAGCTACACTTAAATGCCTAATTGAAATTTCTGCTGAACTGGGGCCCTCAGAAGGAAAATAATACAGAAAGCTCTGGATCTACACCCATTTCAAAACAAAAGTTAGACCCACAAGACTGGATGCAAGAAAATACAGTGTYAATGACTGTGCAGAGGGAACTAGAGAGTCTTTCTCTGGTCCTTACAGCTCAGAAAAAAATTGCCAATGCTGAGACAGATACTCGAGCTACCAGAAATAGTAGGGATATGGCAAATTTTACAAAAAGAAACTGTAATGGTGTGGTTGCCCTGCACATTTTGCCTTTTCCGGCATCTCTGGCATYGGTGAAGGATGGGGAGACACTGCCACATTCCTTCCTGGGCTTCAGAGAAAAGGGACAGAACAGCTAAATCCTGCCACAGACCAACTGCTGTGCACTCGCTGGGAATGRATTTCTGTTCTTTGCCACCAAATGACTGATGCTCTCTACTGAACTTCCAATTCACTTTTAAGATGGRGTCTTCAACATTTGTGAATGGAACTTTCAGACCCTTCTGAGAGAACATGGATTTGAACAGGTCCTATTGAGTCTATTTTTAGCATCCAKAAACACTTTCCATTTAATGACATGACTTCACCATTTTGAATTAAACTCACCTTCCAAAGTAATCTGGCTTTACAGCCACAGTCATGTTCACCGTGCACAACAAAGGCAGACACAGAACCCCTCACTAGGTGAGTTGGGCTTGCCTGATTTGGCACTRAGATGACTAAAAAGAGGGGCAGCTTGCACCTGTTCATCACATGCTATCAAGGCTCTTCCCATCATCTGTTCTCATTTGTTTTCATCAGAGAAGACTTGGCACAGTTACTCTCATTAATGGGATCAGTAAATGTGCCAGATTTCAGCCTTTCACCCAGTGTCATCTTGACCYCATGGCACATCTTTCTAGAAAGATTTCCCTGTTTGTCCAAGGAAATGCCATARCTGGCTGGAGAGGAAGAAAATAAAGTATGAGATTTGTCACACACMGTGATGCAGTATAGGAATTTATTTCCCATTCAGGAATGAAGAGAGATCTGAATGAAGATACAGAGCCCTCCTGGGCCCAGCCAAACATCCATTTAAAATAGGATCCTTCCTATGAACTGTCTCTTTCCCAGCCTGGAAATCTACAGCCAACTTTAATTGTTTCTTAGACATGCAAACAGAAATGTCATGTTTAGCCTCCTTTTAATGTAGAAATGAAATTTCATTCTTTTTAGTTCTGATAGATTTTAGAAATTAAATAGAGAAAAGATAYTTAGGCTATCAATTCATCACAATCAAAGTCTCAGGAGAAAGGTTTTTTAGTACAAAACCTATAACTTTCTTATAATGTAATTCTCTTGACAACTGTACTCAGGTCAGTCATGTGAGAGTTTAGATTTCTTCTGTTTAAAACAAAACTTGTGTTATACTCACAGTTTGTGAAGATTGTTAAGTCCAACAAACATCTCTGGTGTTAGGCAACCAATTCTGTTATTTGAAAGATCCCTGAAAAAAAACAAAAAACCCATGAAAAAATGAGTCTGTCTTACTCATATACACACCTATCTCATCATGTACAGCATCTTTATTTTTAATACTTAAGGAGTTAAAGACAAATGAGAAATAAAACCTTTTCCCATAACGTAACATAACTGAATTAAATAGATTTAATAACTTTTATATTAACAYTATTGACCAATACGCCACAAATCATTCTGCAACTTGCAACTTTATTAAAATGGGATTTTATATACATGTAGCAAATAAAAGCAAAAAAATATTAAAAATATACAGATTTTTTTTTGTTCTGTGTATCAAAAAATGTGGGGCTTTTTACTTAGGAAGAATACTCTGCATTTTGTTGTATGCAATATTCAGCCAAAATTGACATATTTTCACTGTTTACTAATGTTTCATCTCATTAACAGCATTCTTTCTCACTGAAATCACAGAAACCAGAAGGCAATTAATTTTCAAGCTAGTGAGGTCAGTTTTGATAAGCACTTGGCAAGCTCTAAAAGGCATCACATTCCACAACTTGYGCCTGCAGAAAGTGAAAGAATTTTTACTGCATAAGCCATATATGCAACACAGTGCACAGGATGCTTACAGGAAGGGGACTAAGACAGGTATAAACAATTACATTGTAGTAACAACGTGAATAATGCTCCTTGGTAGATTCTGAATCGAAGTATGTTTTTTATGTATTCGGGTTCAACCTTGAACCAAATTTTCCTCCTTACCAAGTGCATTTTTCTAAAATAATTGCAATTATGTCAGGTTTTTAGGTGATCATATCACCAAAAAAAAAGTTAAAATTGATTCAAACATACATTTTTTTGTTTACAATTAGAGGTAGTTTTCTGATTCCTGTACTACATTATACAGGTTCCATATTTTTCTGTTGATATATGATATCASTGAAGTAATCAAATGGAAGACTAAAGGTTGAGGCTGACAAATCCARTTACTGCTTTCATGGAAACACATCCAGTTAGCTGGAATGTGAAGGCAATCTCTTTAGAGTTCACTACAAAATTGTCTTCTATCAGACAAAGAATATATTGTTGTGCAAGTATATAATGAAACATCACATTAGAATGAAAGTATTTCTTAAGGATATCTTTCAAGGATATTGAGTAGGGAACAGCTGAGACAATACAGGACACAATACAGTGCAGTAATTCCATATTAGAATTATTCTTTATGTTCTCCTAATAAAAGCTAAAGAGGAAATACAAAAATGCAAGTTTAAGACAAATATACRTGTATATATGTATTTATATGTGTGTCTATATATATCTTTCCATTAAAAGATGTATAAAAGAACCTACCCAGAATTCTTGGTTGGGTAATGCTTTACTTCTGCCTTGGCAAAGTCTGATCACGTATGGAAGAATTGCATCACAATGTGGGACATAATTTGGGTAGAAAAAGTAAATTTTGTCTAAACTAAAGTGCATATTTCTGTAAGTGTGGCACACACCAAAATCTTATTTTTACTGAAGTGAAAAAATAAATACCATTTTCTCAAAGTTCACCTCAGTAAGCATTATTTTTATAAGCAGACATACAGCAGTGGCTGAAATCTCTGTATGGTAAAACACGTTTTCTAAATAAAACATTAGCAAAAAGAAAAGGCAACTTGCTACATYTTCCTCCAGACTAACACATGTTACRTCAAACATAATTCAGTTCATAAWCTACAGAGCTGGTATTCMCTTTCAGGAGTAAGAGATTTAACTTACTAATRCTGACTTGTAAAGTAGATGTTAGAGAAAATAACTCTCCTGTKTTGAATAACGAAATGCCATAATTTTAGTGCTTCATAAATTTTCAATTTCTATTAATTTTGTGTGTACCTTTTCGTGTAAACCCTTGAAATAATTCAGTTTGTCATTCAAATACAAATTGTAACAGTTCTCCAAATCATTCACAGAAAACATTTTGACAGCCTGTGGCTTGCCTGTCTGACTTGCCACAGTCATTTCTCTCACAGTTGCCCACATTACATCAGCTTCTGCTTTTCTCAGCATCATTTCTATTTTACATGGGAAATAAAAAGACGTGAATGTATAGCCTTAAAGTAATTACTGCAWTCAGCATTCAACAGGAGTTTACTCTATTTACTCCATTTGCTCTACTGTCTCCTTCCCAGCAGTTGTACACTGAAGGAGGGAAGATATTTTCCTGTTTACCATGAAACTACACAGATTTGTAGCAAGTGTGGGTGTACAGCAATTAAACAATTCTCTGTCTCTATACTGATCCCATTCTTGTTCTTACCAGTAACAGGGGTTTTTTGAGATTTAGCACAACAAAACTCAACATTGCCAGTTCTGTTGTGCCGAAGAATCTTTTCTTCCCTCTTTTCCAAAGCCTGATGGATTCCTCTCCCTTGACTCGTCTCTCCTGGCTGACCCAAAGGTTCCACCTGTGCAGTCTGTGGATGTGCAGCCCATGACTTGCACAGGTTTCCTGGTTTTCCCACAAGAGGTCAGGGTTGTGTTATTAGAGTGCGCGGCCAAAGCAACAATTAGCGCTCATTTTTATCATTGTATTCCACTGCTATCCCTGTACACAGAGCCAGCAAGAAAGCTTCAACCCCAACACTTCCGTTTGTATTAAAAATGTATTTGCTACTCTGGCTTCATCAATATCAAGCAATTGGCTTTCTACCCAAACCCACTGGAAATGAGAAGCCGGTGTTAGAAAAATCTCTGATCAGAGATAGAAACATCRTGCAGCGCTCCCAGCACACAGCGCTTTGGGAATTTAACCACGGGGCAAAAAAGCTGAGGATTTGTAAATTTCATTTTCTGTGGATTTGCATTTCTTCTCCTCATCTAAATCTCTCCACCCCACTAAAATAATCCCTGTTTTCTCATARGTTTTCTCATCAAGCATAAGACATGATGGCGAGGAAGATGCCTGGCATGTGCTGATGGCCTAGTTAGCCCATGCATGGACATTTGGAAGCTGTCACTTGGAAAATTATAATTAAAAAAGGGTTCATCTCACTTTTCCTAAGGCTGAGTACAGCTAAGGAGGGTCTGTAGTCCTTGTTAATGAAAAGAAAAATACTCAGTTGTAGAATCCTAGTAACTTGGATATTTTTACCGTCTACAATGTAGTTTAAAAATCAGCCAGTGTTTCTGAAAGTACTATGAGAATATTGTCCAAGAGAGGAATGCAAAATGATGGACAGGGAATAAACTGTGTAAACTCTTGCTTCCTTAGAAAACCATGATGAAAAATGAAAGATATCAAGCACCCAAATGTCAAGGTGGGTGGTATGGAAAATGGTAGACAAATTCTACAGTATGACAAAGTTTCCTTTCTAAAAATTTATTTTATAGATCTGATCTATGACAAAAGCAACACAGACCTTATATAACGAAAATAGTGTAGCACAAACCATTGTTCACACACATCTAAACTGCTTAGTATTAGTTTTGATTAATGTCTATGGTGAYACATTGTCTGCTCAGTCATTAATTAGGCATGTTTTTTATCTTTGTAGGTGCACYTGTTAGGACACTTACTGGAGAGCAAAATGATGATTTTAAATGGGAAAAGGTAAAAAAGAAAAGGAAATGGGAGAAAGAAGGGAAAGAAGAAGAAAAAGGCATGGTAAATGTGCAAAGCAGAGTGTGTGATTTTCTATTTTACAGCCAGTGCCCTTATTTGATTATTGTTTGGCGGCATATTAGAGTTGCCAAAGGATAGAAATGTCGATACAAACACAATTTTCAGARTAATTCAAATGGAATTAATACTTACAGGCGCTTCAGTTCTGAAAGTCCATAGAAGGCCCCTGGCTCAATTGTGCTGATCAAATTATTCTTCAGATCTCTAGGGAGAMATAACAGGAGGAGCAGTTAATTATCATTTTACCTACTTTACCACTGTTAYACATGAGGAGAGTGAAGTGCAATGCAATGCTAACCCTTATCTGTCTTAGCTGAAACTAAGAATTTCTTTTAAATAGTAGCATCAAAACCATTATATCATCTGCAGTTTATAAAAACATTTTTCCAAGTAAAATGGTTAAGATTAGATGTTTTTAAAAAATATGTTTGTTTTAATTCTTCTTCTCCTATTTATATTTTTCAAAACAAGTGTACCAACCTTTCTTGCCCCAGGAAAAAAATGTTTTAGTCAACAAGTGAGTACAATAATTAGTCAGCAAAGCAGGAACCTTTTCATTTGCTTATTCATTGTTCTGTGYACTTTACACTTAATAAATTTCGCATTTCCACCCAGTGTAGGCAAAGCAGCTGGCATGTGAGGCAAACAGGTCAGGTTTTTGCTCTGAAACAGARGCAGTTTCTCATATTTGGCAGATAGGTGCTTCATTCTGCACTTGCTGACAATCCAGAGGATTGGCTGTTTCACTGATAAAGAATATTTCACTGGCATTGGTGACCTCATCTGCTCCTGACACAGCACTTGGAGCCACAGCATTGCTCTCAGCTCAGTCCCCACAGAGATTTACTGMTGAACTGTCTCAAAGACTTTGGAGATGTGAACCCTGAGGAGATGCCTCCAGTGCAATGAGATAAGCAGGCCTTGGAGACAAATGCTGTAAATTCTTGTAGTCAGCGTTCATCTTCTGACAATTGGCAATTCATAGGGAGCAACTGGATCTCACAAATTTCTGTGCCGTTCCTTGGGCTGGCCACTTGCAGGAATTACAGCACATGCACTGCTCAACTCTGCCGAAGTATGGATGGATCAACAGCCACAGGAATAATCTTATTTATGTCTTTAATAATCTTATTTATGTCTTTAATAATCTCTTTTATGTCTTTTTATTTTACTGCAGATAAAATGCATTCTAGCTCAAAGCTTGGGTCCACTACCCGTGATTGCCTTGAACTGGGCAATATTTCATCTCAAATGTTTATTAATTTTATTTTCAAAGTCAAAATAAACAAATAAACATTTCTGTACTTTACTACTCATTTTTACAGATTTCTTGAATTTCATTCCAAAAATTGTGCCTCACACTCATTTTATTACAGTGACCATGTTGATGAGTGATTTGTCCCTAAGACCTGAGTTGGACACTTTAAGAGCTGAGTTCAGTTTTCAGCTTGCAACATGAAACACTGAAAGTCTTTAAGAAGTCTCTAAGAAATGGAAGAAGCTTTAGAGGTTTTTTCTTAAATTTTGTGGTCAAGCATTTTCACCTTAGTTCCCTGGTATCAGCAGCAGTTACTAGAGCTATCTTTCTTCTGTCTTCATTTGCTCAGGAAGTTGTGACCATTTCTTTAACTGTGAATTTTTCATGCCTTACAATAAATAAAACTGTCTAAACAAAACTTCTGCATGCTCTTCTCCAGAGTCAACTCGCAAGGACAAGTCTTTTTTTTTTTTTTGGCAAAAGTTAATCTACAAGAGTGTTAGTTCCTTTGATGATTTAGGGTTTTTGCTCTGTGGGTAAGTCAAAGCCTTGGGTTTTTTTTAACATTCAGATATTCAATACTAAACATTGCTGTCTACACCTTGTGTGTTAAATATGTAAATACTCTTTAACTTGAAGAAGTGAGTCCATATGAAGAAGACTGGAAGGATACAATTTTCATCATGGGAACAGTTTTATTCTTAAAATTTATAAGAGAAACAAACAAAGCAAAACCCCCAACCTGATATTATACAACCTGATATTRTAATTTGAATCTATGGTGATCTATCTAAAGCTTTACACTGGGACACATTTGGAAACAACTTGAGAGGCATGGTTCATATGCAAATATCCACATTTTAGAGACTGACAGTTTTAGTAATCAATCTTTATATCAATTACACATATTCTGTGTTAACTGACAGCTCATCTAAACGTTCTGCAAGTTCCAATCAGGAACAGTGGTCAGCTCTTGTAGCCAACAGGGGTAACAGCTCACAACAAATATCAGAAAGTCAAGATAAGTGGCAAACTGTTGACAGATGAGTTTTAGTGCCAGTCAAAATAACCAAGTAGACAAAAGGCCCTCCATTTACTGAAATCTTCTGTATTCTAGTTTATGGAAACTCTGCCCTGTTTCCCCATAACTTGTAACCACATAGGAAAAACCAGCATCATCCTAAACTATCATCTACAGGAAGAAAAAAGGTCAGTTTAATGTTAGTAGAAAGTTGACTATTACATGGAAAAGTGTCCATCACTTAACACTGTCACAAACAAGACATCCTTAGTTTGGAAATTGCACTTAAATTAGGTAGGTCATTTTAGTAAGGATATTCTCAGAAAATTGTAGATGATTACACTACCCACAATTCTGGCACTTGCTTAGTAATTAGTATTTTTCCATAATGTCTGCATGTAATTCTGGCCTAACAGAATAGGTGTTTCCTTCCTTGTCATCCTTGAACACATCTTTTAATATGAATAAATTAATAAAGTTACCATAACTGTTAAACACTTAGAATTCTTACTTTTACATTAGGAGAAGCCATTTGCTTGCCTCCCACTTGTATTTTTTACTAAATTACTATAATTAAAATATTAAATTGGCTTCTCCTATTTTCTGATATAGGAAAAAATTCCCCATATTGAGGCCGTACAGCAATTAGAATTAACTTGCACTAAAAAAAGAAACCAGAGTAAATTTGGTTGTATGTTTACATTTTTTCCCCAAGAGCTACTGCTGAGGTTTGGCAAAAGGTCACGATCCAAGGCGAGCCAAACAGCAGCCCAGGCTGGGCCACACACATGCACACGTACCAGACAAGTGATTTTATCATCAGCCAGGAGCAGGAGAGAAGGCAAAGAACCCCAGTATCATAATACTGAATGACCACAGGGTGACCCAGTTGAAGTCCAAAAAGAAAGCATTTTCTAACTAACAGTTATGGTTTTCCATCATTTCTGATGCAGCATTCTAACTTTAAAGTATCTATTCTGAATCTGAATGACGTGTCATTAGTGGTGTGGGAGTAYAGATCTCGTGGCGCGACCTGAAAATAAATCAAAACCAAGTGCCCTGTGCAAGCACAGATAGATGGAAGCCACATGAAGTTAGCTATAGTCATAAAAACTGCAGCACTTATATCCATGAAGCTAGCTATAGTCATAAAAACAGCAGCACAAAACCCAAATGGGACMATTTTTATTGAAATGTATTTCCCCTAATTTCATTAGAGTTGCTAGATAAACTTGCTGCATGGTGCTTTGATCTTAACTGGACCTTAATAGGCAGAAGAAGCCAAATAGGCAGAATGGACTGTGTTACCATTAAAATAGAATCTCAAATGGTTACAGAGGCAACTTTCCTTTTCACCTGCAATCCTGAGCTTACCCAAATTGCATACAATAACCATTAAGCACTGTCTTCTTATTTGTAGGTATTTGCAAATAATAGGCCCACAGGTAAAAAMAATCAAGGATTCCTTTACTAAGCACCACAAGCTGCTGGAAGTTTATCATCTTATATATTAAGCTTTCAACTGACTTTTACCTACTAAAAACATTTAAGAGAAACCTTAAGAAAAATAGCTGACTTGAGGAGGGGAAATCTGTGTTTGAAGTGTTCACTTCTTGATGGCTTAGCTGAGACGTAAATGAAATAAGAGGAACAGGCCACTRATGGGACTTCACAAGAACATTTAATAACTACTGCAGGCCTCTCAGCTATTGCACACCTTCCATGGCCAGATCCCTGATATCYAAACGTATTTTTGAAATTCTGGATGCTTCAAGTTCACACTGTGCACTTAAACAGTACAGAATATAGTGGGGAAAAGATCACTGAAATATATCCAATACATTGACAAAAGAATCAATTTATCTTAAACTATATCCTAATGTTTTGTATCAGTATCTTTGCCTTCAGACACTGCRTATTCTTCCTTCAACTTACAATATATGTACTGTAGATATTTTGAATACATATTCATAMCAAGAATGTTCAACTAATTCCAGTACTTTGTTCAAATTCCTGACATCGATACATCTTTCATAAAAAATTATAGGTTGTACCAAGAGGACATCTGTGTTTAGAAAGCTGTCATTATGGTGCTGCAAACTTTCCAAAAAAGCTCTGAGAAGAGCAATCAGTTGTTGAGCAGATGCCAAATACCAATGAAATATGACTGACTTTCCACATTTTGCATACTACTATGAAACAATAACAACAGCCAAAAAAAAAATAATAAGGTCACATCTTCCACTTTTTTCTCACGTGAATTACAGCTGAACTAAATGTCACCTTTGCCCAAGAAATGAATGCAGACTCCAGAGTTTTGAAGAAAAGCAGGAAAGWGGCACAGCCAGGGATGAAAGACAACAGTGAGCACCTATTCTGCCATCATGACAGTGASTGTCAGGGTTGGCACTCCTGGATACAGGAACTAAGAATTAAGGCAATATTGGCAAAATATGTTTTTGAAGAGATTTCAAATGTACCCATCTGTACAGGAGCCAGTAACTCACTCTACTTTGGTGGCATGGATATTATCAAAACTTATTTTCRTCTCCATTGTTGGTAAATGTATTGTGGACCAAACATATATCATGAAACAGGCAGGTTAGGTAATAATGATTACCTGACACCATCATCAGTAATTAAATTTACCAAGGTGCACCAATGAAACTCCAGAGCTCATTTGTTCTCTCTAATTATTTATTTTWTAATGATGAGAGTGGATATTTAACCTACTTTCCAGAATCAGAAAAGTTGTGATTACATCTCAGTTAAGTTTCAAGAGATAAAGACAAAACTCTTTTCAGTTAGAAACATCAGATAATAAACACAAACACACACACAAACATGGACAATAATTGTTGAGTAATGYCCTGCCTTTCCAGACACAGAGGCTATACATCTTTTGTTTCCTTTACATGCYGATGATGCATTTTCCCTTAATTTCCCTTTTTTAATCCACACCATTACTGGTTGATTTCCCTAAAACAAGAGGCGCTAAGGACCAGACAAAAAAATAACTGCTGTCTGTTCAAGGTGCTAATGAATGATCAGAACTTTCARACCCATCACTTGATGGCAATAATGRCATGYAGAACAATGGAAGAGCCATCACATTTTTGGTGCTTAATTTAAGGCTRATGGCTCACTCACATCAAATGCCTTGTGGTAATTTGGCAGTTATTCTTTATTTAGGAACATGCCTGAAAGTGTAAGAAGCACCAATAATGGCAGCTGATACAAAACAGAGGAAGGCTTTATGGTAGTTTGCTTGCTCTAAGAATCCCATTGGATGTTATAAGTTATTTCATTTTCATGGTGATAGTTGTAGAGCAASAATGTAAGGCCCAGGGTATTTGAAGTGAAGGAGCAGCACATCAAGTTAGAAAAAATCAGTAAAAAGCTCGGTAAAACAGGGYAGACCTGCAATACAAATTTGCTGAATACATTTTTATACATGCATATGACAGAAAATAGCATTTTAAAAGATTMATTTATGCAGGTTCATTCTAAATATAGCATTCACCCATCAAAATACAAATGCAAAGATATTTGGTGCCTGCCTCTACTTCAGCTCCACTGCTCCACCCCTCTTGAAAAAAGGCTAATCGTTGGGATTAAYAAAAGAGAAATAAAGAAATCAGCTCAGACCTTAATTCCAGCCTGTGAGAAAACTGTAAAGAAAGTTAAATAGTGTGAGGAAGAGCAGCCTCTTTTTTTTTCTTAGCTTTTAAAAATATTTAGATGAAACACAGAGACTAAATAGACACCAAGTAGGTAAAACATACTTTCTACTTAGAAAAATTTAACCTCCAATTGTAGGAGTTTTTATTCCACCTAAGATGGCACTGATTTGTCTTTAACAGATTTCCAGAAGTGTGTATTCAACATTCCTAGGTCAAATTTCAAACTCTGGAATCATGGTACAACAACAACATGAAATACTGGAAATCTATCCACAATTTTCAAAAGGCATCTGAACKAACTGATTGTAAGAAAATATGGAGATTTGCATTTTTATGCCAAATAATCAGGGGTATCAGCATAATGAAAATGTGTTTTGTTAAGATATGAGAACCTTAAAATATACATCCATCGTATCATAGAGTTTTGGGTGGGTTTTTTTAAGGAAATATTTGATTCTTTTTCTGTTACCGTTTCAAGACTGACTTGGAAAAACATGTGATTTTTTTATTGACTTTCATTTTGAGCTTTCACGACTTAAAACACCCAAASAAAAGAGGAAAGAATTCTACCCTGAGGTGTGAAGGAAAGATAAGGGCCTGCAGATGGCACACAGATTAATCTAAGAGTACTCTTGAGCCCAAACTAAGATAGTCTATTACTCAGTGTAGATCAAGAAAATACAAATCATCTTTCCTACAGCATTTATTTCATTGTATTGTTTTCATAACAGAGAAGTAGAACACTYTGAAACCCAGGGTGAATCAATTAAAAAATGTCAAGGAGCAACTCCACCTTTCTTACTGCTTACTATTTCTRCAGAGTTTCATTAAAAGAATAAGAATCATAATTAACAATACCACAAAGAACATAGTGATTATTATACTGAATCCAGGGACCTGCAATAATTATTCAGCTCATGATGGGAGCCAGACAAGGCAACACTGCAATAATCTTCACCCATCTCCAGGAACAATCACACTCAAAGCTGCTCTTCCAATTTACCTGTGACTATGGCAATATTCAGATACATTCCAGCACTATATAGAGCAGGAAGCCCTTTCCAGAAAAGGAGGAGGGGAAACAAATATAAAAATAGAGACCATTTGAACATTTAATTCAGCCAGTGTTAGAGGCAACATTAATTGCACAGAAATCCYGTCAATTTAAACTGCCAGTAAGGASTTTAAGGATCACAGGGAAGAATTGCCTATAAGCAGTTTAGCTCAAAGGAATTAAATCTTGCTGGAAGACTGGTCTGAAAATCCTTCCCCAAAAAGTCCTGTTTTATATAAACTTTGGTAATAACTTAGACAAATTTCAGTTTTTCAAAAACCAACCATGTGTGCTAATGAGATGGCATGCACAATTGTCTTCTGCAGAAATGAGGGTTAATGTGAGCCCTCTGCAGCACCTCTGCAGAGCATCCTTGAGTATTTTCAGAGCAGTTTATACATTTAAACTTTCCTGCAGGTAAATGTCAGAAATTTTAAAATACTTTTTGCTAATATTTCATGTAAAATACAGATTAATGATACAGCAAACTACAAGACAGGAAAATAAGACCAGAGCACTCATTCTTTAAACACATTGTCATATAATTTATATTTTATACAATGCATACAGTGCATGTTGAGATTCTCAAGTAAAAACWATTTTAAAGGAACTAAAAAAATCTTATTTCTTCTATCTCAGAACTGCCAGTATTAATTTCAAACCAAAATATATTCTATTATAAACAATAAATTGGCACATACTTAACAACCTGTCTTTGTTGGTCCCATTTGAAACGTTCTTTTTCAATGATTTTCATTCCTTGTTTCATCACTAGTGTTTCAGGCAAAATTACAGGTTTTTAAAATAAATTTTCTTTTGCTTCTATAAAAGTTTCMGTTATTGAGCCTAAGATATGCAAAGATTATGGGAAAAGGCTAACAAAAACCAACACAGACATAATAACACACAATASTAGCTGGGGCCACAGGAACACCGACAGGTCTTCACACTCTGAAATAATACCAAAAAAATGGAGGAAACAGGAAAGAAAACACAAAAAAAAAAAAGGATGCAGGGAAAGAAAGAGTATGTTATTGTTGGAGACCATTGTTGCTGAAAGCTGCTAGTTTGTTTTGTTCAGTCAGGCATCCCTTCCTTATCAATCCTTCTCCTCACCATGAGAGCAATACAACTCCTTTTCCCAGCTTATTTACTCATATCTTATTTCATGGCATCTCTTCTCCTGCTTTCACCACATTGCCCCTCCCTCAGACCCTCAGAAACATTGCTTTAATTCCAGTTTTCYGAGTCAGGCCTGGGATCCAGCTATTCTCTCCCACAAATAACTCAGTTTACTCATCAAGCCCTCCTTCAGGCATGCAGGGCACAGAAAAGCTGCCCTGGTAACACCCCCAGTGCTGCTGGAGCTCTGGAAGAGCTTCATTATTGAGGAGGAATCAGGTGGCAGCAAAGGGACCTTGTGGTGGCTACTTTAACACGTGTATTTATAAATCTGAACTTGCTACATCTTCTTGAAGGATGACAGCATCTGWCACAAATCATGTGTTAGTTTAATGACATCACTATATAAAACATCTGATGAATATATCATTGGGGTGGGCTGACCTTGCCTGACTACACAATGGACTAAGAGAACTATTTGTGGTCCTAATGGGAAATAGAAGCCTAGATATTCATAAATTCAAGTAAGTGATGTCCTGAAATACAGCTAAATTATGTTACATAAATTAAAAAAAAAAAACCAGAAAAAAAATCATTCATTATTTAAACAGCTTTTTTGACTAACTTTACAAGTGAGTATMTTTTATATTCCTGTCATTTATGACTATTAATGTTTACTTTTTTATATAGAACATCTTCTATATTTTTCTAATCTACAATGCCCTGATAAAACTTTTAATGATTGTGCTAAGGCAAGAATAATTTTGGTGTCTAATCAGCTGTTTAGTGAAGTAAAAATTCATTCTGCTGGGAAACTATGACTTAACAAGAGTTCAAGCAAAACTCGYAAGAAACATTGCCAGGTGTTCTTACACACCTACATTTTAAGAGGTGTATAAAAATAATGGTGTAACAACTCTTACATGGAATAAATGCATCTAAACTAGCAGACTGTGAGACTGCTCTGGGTCASGAATGCAGCTACAGTTGACCCTGCAGAACTGGTATTTTATTTAATTGCACAARTGTTTTGCACTAACAACAGGAAAGATGCTTTTAATTCTAAATTGACAGCAAAAGTGATCTGCAAATTATGACCTTTCATTCCAGCCTGCAGTTGTCTCATACAATTTTTTTTCACTCTGTTTCCAATCAATTCTCTCACATTTAACCACTAGTCATTTTCCCTGTATTTCATTCCTTTTGCTTACATTCCTATCCTCTCAATTTCAAGAAGAAATTCCTGGCTTTTGTCATGTTCTGACTGTTTTCTGTTCATCCAAAAACTGTAACAATTTTGAAGATATATTTCCACCAAGCAATTTCCCTGGTATTAAATTTAACAAAAATACATGTCTTATATTTGTTCCTCCCACTTTGAAACATTTTAATCTTTTACACCTGAAAAGAAAAACACAATGTTTTGCTCTTTTAAATGGTGATGGATCCATTACCTGCTCACAAAACACATCACAGCACTAGACGGGGATCCAAGTGTTTTTAGACAAAAATTAAAACAACCTCTTAATTATTTTTGTAAAATGAATTATTGGATTATGACAATCACTTGTCAACTTGATTCTTATTAAAAATGTAATTGTCCTAATTTGTTTATAGTCTTATGAAATTTTTAGACACTAGGATAATTAACATGATCGAAAAATTAATATCTATTATGATTAAAGTAATAATATATTAAATCATGTATAGATATAAATCTGATACAATAATAATAATGAATAACRTGTACTGATAAAGTCAAATTAGATCTTGTATTCCAAATGTTTCCTGCATCTCTTCATGACAGAAACTTGTGCAGATGAGGCTTCACTCGTCCTTCACGAACTGAGCTTTATAATACCAAACATCAGAAGCGATACACTTTTCTTATTCTTTCAAATCTCAAATAGGGTGGCCAACAGAACAACATCAATCAATGAAAAAATTACAAAGCATGTAGCTTTTATTACTCTCTGTTGATTTCATTACAAAACTATGTTCTTTTACTTGAAACAGTATTTACCAGTCAGTACGCAGTTTGTGYTGTGGTAGATACGCCTCTCAAATGMTCTTCTGCAAAAGCATCTCTCCTCATGGCTATTCCACTTGTCAGGAAAATAAAACCTGACCCTGGACCCTGCCATGTCTCCTTCTTATTCAAAACCACTCAAATATTTTTTTTGTTTAGGAGACATTTACTAATGGGGAAACAACACTGTTTCAATTTGACATTTCCTTTCTAAGATGTCATTTCTTTCGAGTGATCTCAAACCTTCTAAGCTGAACAACAACCTTGTGAGGTCGATTTCTTTTCTAGGCAATTGTGGAARAAAGTTYTCCRTAACAATTTGTACACTAGCAGAACYCAACCYTTTTAATAAAAGATGACTGCAAATGTCCCTAACAGATGGCCTGATGTGAAACTGGCTTGCTGAGGAGCAGGTCACTCTGACTTTTTATACTGAATTTCATTTCTACTTTGAAATTTTGAATTCATCCTTTTCCTGAGAACTATTATAAAAACTCACCTCAACAGATCAGCAACAGCTGGCATGGACCTCCATAAATAATGTACATGTTATTTGGAGCTTCTTCCTTTTCYAGGTTATTTTCATTTAGTCAATATTCAGACACAAAATACTTGTTATATTTATACAAGCAGTATCAGTAAAGAACGCTGGGGCACAGCCAGKCAAATCATGTAACGCATTCACAAACTGGCACAGAAACATTTCTGAAASAAAGAGCAGGACTGGATAATCTCTTCTTCAAATCAATCCACCTGAATGGCAGAAATCATTTTCAACACTTTCAAGTACTCAAAGCATATCAAACTCTGCAATGACTCAATGCCCAGCAGAGCACAGGAATATCTACCAACCACCCAGAGCACAGCGGGGAAAGTGTTGGCCTGGCTCCAAAAGAGCACTTAGCCCAGCTAAAATAAAACTTAAGTGGAACATTGGTACCAAGTTCCAGAGTGCAAATCACAGCCCCCACTTCACCTCCTACACATCCCAATGGCTACAGCTACTTCAGCCTTCCCTTTCCAATTTCCCAAATAGCAGGAAGGGTGCTGGGCATGCCTAACACCTCAGGGTTTGGTGACACACCAAGGTCCTTTTGGGATTATGCTGGCAGGACCTGCTGACACTCCTACAAGAACTGATTAGAGCTGGAGAAATGAAGGACGCTGTTTCGGTACCACCCTCGCCCAAAAGGGATGGATAACCACATTTGACATATTCAGGAACTAAAGAAACTGGCAGGGGTCTCTGTTCCCTAAAACAGTGTTTTTTATATTTTATTGAACGATTGTTCATAGCAAAACCCGTTTTCTCCTTGTTGAGGAAATACCCTTGGCACTTGTCTGCTTCTGTTTTTTTTCTTTCTGGCCTTATAAATATTGAACACTTGAATACAATTGGCACAGCYCCAACAAGATCCACATCCTGGTGAAGGCCTTTCCCACAGAGGCAGTGAATGTCTGATGTGCCCAGGCTGGAGGCTGAACCTGAGTCCTTCTCTTCCAAGGAAGATACTCCAACCAGCAAGCCAGTACAGAAAGCACAGTTACTTTCTTTTATGACCACATTTCAAATAAAATATGGAGTCAGTTATGTCTGTAAAGAGGAATGGCTTGCAATGACTGCAAATCCCAGTCCCAGGAAAAGAAACGTGTCAAGCTTCAGCATTTCTGAAGGGCGCAATGCCTTGGGCTCAGTCCCTCAGCCATGATGGCTGGTTTGGATTCACTTCTTACAGACCTAATTCTCCCTGTTTGCTGTAAAAGGAGCTTAGGCCTCCAAAGAATAGCTGAGAATTACATTTTGAAAGCTAAGTATCTCTTCTACACATGGTAGTGCTGAGAAGCACTCAGTCTACTATATCTGGTTGCTGATGGGAGCCTTAGTAACTTCCTCAGCTAGCAAGCTGCTAAATTTTCTGTTTAAGGGCCGCATGTATTATTTACTACCCATTTGGCTGGGGTTTAGTTTGTTTTTAGCTGTTTTCAGATGSCTTTGAAATAGGCCAAGACAAGAATCAACTTCAATCCAGCAAGCAAAACCCAAGCAAGACAGTAGTGGGAAAGCAGAGCAGAGAGCATAATTAATGTGACACTTGCTCCTTTCCAAGGCAGAGAGCTAAAGTACATGTTTGGGATTGCAATTCCAATTTCTGAGTAACAGCACMGTGCAATACCCATAAGAAACACTGCAGGCAATACCCTGAAAAACAGTCATTCTTTATAATTTCAAAAAAGCATGGAACATGAGGCTTAATATTCTGCATTTCCTTTTCCRTAAAGAGCATTTTTAAAAGGGTTAATTCTGAAGAACAGCGTTTTCCTCTGGAACAATAYACACTATGCACATATTCCACTCTTATCCCTTCCCCTCTGCTGATAAGTGGTGGGAAAGGGCAACTCAGAAAAAATGTCATCCCATATCTGTCTCCCACTCAGCACACACTAACCCAATTCTCAAAAATCTCATCAGTGTTCAGCTCATTAAATTCAACTGAAGGATGAGAACGAAGCTGCACCACTGACTGTGCACAGTTTGTGTTTACYAGCAAGAACACTGTATGCAGTGTTGCTTACAACATACCATGTAGTAGGAAGCATTCTTGTTGGCAGCTTTGACAATTTATCTATTCATATCAAAGTGAAAGAGRGGCTGCTTTAAAACTGGTGCTCCTTGTCCTAATGGGGAAAGAAGAATATTAAAAACTATTACAGTGAAATCTCTGTTGCCATCAAAAGGTCGTTGATTCARCAGACAAACACCCTAGTGTTAATGATTTAACAAAACATTTTCCACACAGATTACATGCTCATCCATCAATATATAGTATTTTTCACATCAAAAAAATTAACATAATTTCTTTTTAAAATTTCACTTACAAAGAATTGTGTGAAAATCAAATACAGTGCTGAAGTAATTATGCTCTTACCTAAGCAAYGTAATTAAAAACACAATGAAAAGAAACGTTGCCATTGTTTGGACACAGGCTCATTAACAGGAGGACTGTCCTAAAAAGAAAACAATRTTGCTGTAAAATCTGTTCAACAGTCTTTTGGTTTGAACAGACATGTATAAAGACAAGCACATAGGCCCAAATTTCATCACTTGCTTGTCTCTGTTTTGAGCAYGTTTGAGCATGAGGGAGAGAAGGTGAGAGGCTCATTTTGACTTTGTGAAAGTAACGACACAAACRCATTCCTGCCAAATAGTGTATGAAATAAGATAAACACTACACACTACTTCAATCATCCTAAACTCATGAGAAATGAAACTCATACAATAACCAAAAGAGTAAGGAGCAGTTAAGACTCTCACTCACTCTGAAAGTAGCTTTTCAGCTCAAGACAAGTATGTTAAAAATAACCTGATTTTGAAATTGTCAGCATACTAAAAAAAAAAAAAAAAAACTATATGCAGACATCTATTATTGCACAAACAAGACCACAAAATGAGAATCTTATCTCCTTCCCTGACTGGAAGCCTCAAAAAAACCCGTTCCCCACATATTCTGAAAATTTTAGAAAAGTATATTTATAAGTTTTTTTAACAACAATAGCCTCAAATACAAACTTCATATTATTTTAACATTAAATTGACAGTCTCCTGATAGCTTACAATATACTATATGGTTTTCAATAAATTGAAATGCAAATTATTTATCAAAACATGAATAGTTAACAATGAAAATTATAATGGATTTTTTTTATGAAGGCTTAAAATTTATTTTGCAGATAAAGTCAACATCTACAAGTTAAAAATACAGCAAACCCCATCATTATCAGACAAATTTAGCATTTTTAGTTGCAATCATGTAGGTATTTCTCCATAACTGATGACAACAATACACTTGTTTTTCATGTATGAAATAGAAAACTTATTGTGTATTCATTTTATTGCTTTTAAGTGTAGGGTTGGTGAACGCTGCTATTAAAAAATGTGAGTGCTGGAAACGTTGACAGAGTATTTTTGTTTTGTTTTGAATGAAGGCTCCTCTCATGTAGGGCTGAGCTAAATATAGTCACTCTGACTTTGACTCTATGCAATGCATGTGTGACTAATCCAAAGCCACATTATATAGGTGTCATCAATTAAAATTATTTAGGTACTGAAACAGTACCTACAAGTGCAGAGAACAGAAAAGAACCAGGTAATTCAAAAAAGCAATTTTCATGTATCATTTGATTATTAGAGACTGTGTACAGAATTGTGCACACATTTCAGAGGAGGATTTGAACAGTTTCATGGCAAGATATTAGAATTTAAGCATTTATATCTGTGATTAATTTGCCACTTTTGTAATCTGATTGTATATTAAATATTGGGGTTTTTTTCAGAAGTTATAATACTGCAATTCGTCTAGAAATTTGCTCAACATTTGGAGTAAGTAGTAACTTCTGATTCAGTAAAGGGCTGGTGTAGATCAGCGTTGTACATGTTGACTATCTGGAACCACAGGGCTCTAGAACCACCAGCCAYGACCGAGTACTGTTACATTCCCCTAAGCTGATAAATCTGACCCTTTATATGTCAATAAAATACAGAAGCTGATATGCAGGGTTGCATCAATAAGATCTGAACTAAAACTGGTACTCTTGTATATTTTTGGCTGATTGGCTTGTTTCCAGGAACAACAACAAATAGTATTTTATATTTATCTTACAGAAAACTCCAGAAGGCCCCAGTCAAGGCTGGAGTTCTTCTGTGCTGTGCAAACACATTTTTTCCTGTTCTGCATATATACAGAATGACAGATCATAAGCTCAGCCATATACAATCATTTGCAGGATCAGCCACAGATGTTATGTTCCCTGCCCTAAAGAGATCAGAATAAAATTCATCCAAGTTTTGTCACTGACCTCTGAGACASCAGAATGAAGGCAAAAAAATTTTTGTCTTACAACTATTTCAAACACAACAGAAATACAAAGCTGAAGTTGAAACAAAACTTTAATAGAACATGATTTACATAAATGAAAGTGTCCCAGATTGTTCTGGAGTTCATATTAAGCTAATTCTATAAACTGAAAGCATTTCKCTAAGCACAGACTCTCAGTGATACTGATTATACCAAAAACCTCCTTCCCAACCAGTCTGTTCACTCTGACTTAACTAATGTATGTGTGATACCAGTGTTAAGGATCTGCACAAGATTTACAGGCTACCAGAGTGTGAACTCTTGCCCAGCAAAGTCTTAATTACTCTCAGAAAAACGGGGAATGTGATGACCGTGTTTATTGTTATAACCCTTTTTTTCTTTCGAACTAATCAAACACAGCTTCAATAATTCACTGGGAAGACAAAATATTCCCAAAAGCTCAACAAGATAGTAATTACTGATGAAAATATCAGAAATCTGCAGCTTTCCAAGTAGCAGAAAAAGACTGTCCCATTGCTGAAAAAAACCCCTCCAAAACAAAAACTCAGCAACCCAAAAGCTGGCATGGGCCAGCATTTCTGACATTTATAAATGTCCGCAGTGTCACCCAGAAAACAGATACCTACTGTACAATGCATTAAGATCCTTAGTCCAGCTGGTCCATTTTTTTTTTCTAAGCTTTAAAAACCATTTCAAAAAACACAAAGCATTTTTAATGGATTTCAATGGTCTCTTTCTTCTTTACACTGAGAAGAAGGATGTTTTCTTAAAAACAATCTGATATCCAGGTCCACCCTCCCAGGCWTGTCCCTTGGAGCTGTTCCCAAACTATCCCCAAAGCACCAGAATTTTCAACGGCAATGACAACTTCTTTTTAATTGTTTGAGATCCTGCAGGCTTCTATCTGAGAACAAAGCRTGCACATAAAGCACATTCTATGGCCATGATTCAAGTCCTTTTGAAAAYAAATGATATATTGAAACAATGCTATGTTCTATAAAGCGGTCTGACAYTGGATGCTCAGCATTACACCAAATCATAGCCAAGCTCAGTTCCCACCCTTGCAACTGGACACAGAAGAAGCACAATAAAAGTTACAGAAAGCAGCTTTGCATTATGGAAAATGCAAAGAGCATGTGGAACCTAGAGCATTTCGATAAAGCCCTAAGGGACTTCACCATGATGAAGAAAAGGTAAAGTTAATTTAGCAACAAACAAAAAATGAAACCAACACAAGAGTTCACTTGATGGCTTGGTAGTGATACATTTTAATCTTCCAGGAACATGGGAATATGTAATGAAGTACAAAAGYAATACATTAAAAGCTGACAGAAGGAAGTACTCTAACACAATATGCAATTAACCTACAATCAAATTACTGGAATATATCACYGAGGTCAAGAGCTTAGTAAGATTCACTAAAAGAATTAGGAGTTATATGCCTAATGAGGACATTCACATAACATCAGGCAGGATTTCTGAAGATGCATTATAAAACAAAGAAGTTTCTTTCATCACTGATCATTCTTTTCTGGAGATTTTGCAATATTTATATATATCTGAGCTGAAATGCGACTCAACAACATAAGTAACAGAGCTGCTAACTTTAGTAGCTTTAGTAAGCAGCAGGGGGCAAAATTTTGGAGAAATTGCACAAATACTTTGATTTACAGCATGATGACTTAAATTCTTCTAATTAAACCAGTAAAAGCCACAATGCAAATGCTTTCAAAGCATTTCAAAGCAGCCTAACTACATGTAACTTTGTTACCAATTTACAGAATTMAATGAGAAAATTAAGCTAAGCAAATTTAAACAATCTGTAAATTAGGTTTGTTTTTTAGAAATAGTATTATTCCACATAGCTCTTTAGTAACAGCACTGAGGTACAACTCTTCCCTCTTTTTTCCATTCTTTGCTCTGATATCTACCAACCTACCAATTATTAAAAGTTTTTACATGTCAAATGGCTCAGCTATAATGTAAACTTGATGACAATTGATTTTGCAATTTAAAGCAAGGGTTTGGMTTGTTCTTTTTTTCTTTYYTTTTTTTTTTTTYTCWKTCAGCACTCACTTCTCAGCCAATAGAGAGAATATCACATTTATTAAATTAAGCCTTGGACTTTCAGAAGACTTCACAAAAGGATATGTTTGTAATCTTCAGTGTTTATTTTACTATGAAACCAACACATTCAGCAATAAGTCAGATTTATTGTGAAAATAAACACATTAGGACCTTATAAATAGCTGTTAGAAAAGTTCCGTATGGTCTGCCAAAAGCCCCAAATGATTGGTTCATGAACTTTTCCTCYGTATGCTCTAATGGCTTGAAAAAATTGTTTATTTTTGACTGGTTATGAATAGATGAGGATTATATTTCATCTACAGTCTCCATTAAAGTATCAGGATTTAGAAAACTTCCAAACTTTTCAGAAACTCCCATTAAAAAAAAATAAACTGTTGACAGCAGATATACATAATGGAACAGCAAAGCGGAGTGTTATTTTAAAGCTGCATTTACACAATGAGTTTCTCAATTTACCTAATTATATTCCCCAAAAAGAAAAGAATAAATCATGGCTCAAGGGTACTGTGAGACTGGTTTATCTGAGTGCCAACAGCAATTRCTGCAGAATGGATTAATGCAAAGAAATGTCTGTTCCAGCAGGAGGGCTCTTACACTGCCCCATACCTGCAGCAAATAATCTTTAACAGGCACAGGGGGCTTTTGGTGAGAGGTTGGACATGGTGTCACCCAGTTGTGGACACAATCCCTGCATCCTTCGGTATCCAGTGCCCTCACAAATWAACTCCCCGGGAATTTAACACTTGCCCCAGTATCAAGGAGTCAGCCTGCCAAATCACTCAGATCTTTTCAGATCCTACCAGCACACAGAGACCAAGATATTACCTCGTAAAACCMGGAGGGAGAAGTATTCCTCTAAAACGCAGCCATCTTTCAAACTGTGCTGAAAGATCAAAGTCCTCATTCTGAAATCTTAAAAGAGCATCTGCAAAATTATATTCCAGTGTTTCTGTGAGTATGAAACCAGCTGTCACTACTCTAATGAAAAGCATATCTGGGTGGACACTGTAACAGGGAAAGTTTTCTCAGTAGTGATAACCAATATTGTAATAACAGGAAGGCCCAGAAAACATTTCAATTTCATGAAAACTGGAGGTTTGGTATTATTTTCTCGTTCAACACTAATAAAAGAAATCAATTTCTGAGTGGTTTTGAGGGAAGCAGARAGATGGAGAGCGGCTGAGGGCCCAGCAAGCAGATGTCTTGTGACAGGGAACGGCCATCGATGCACAATATGGAGCAAACATTTGAACCCAGGCAAATGCCTTGGTCACTTTCAATTCTCAGAACTGCTCTTTTTTGCAAGTATAAAATAAACAGTACCTGCACTGGACTGGCTCAACAGCAAACACTGCCAAGTGCCTTACGAAGGGCGCAGCACTGAGCCCCAATGAGCCCCTGCAGCTCCAACCACCCCTCCCACTGAAAACATCACCAACGCATTAACACAAAAATTTTTCAGCTTTGAATTAGAGAAAATACCCCTCCCCCTGTTTTTAAAACAAATGCAGGACTCTAATGTCACCTGATATCCATCAGAAATTAGATGACATTCCAGCCATGGAAAAAAACACGCAGCAGAATTCCTCTTAAGTGAGCAGAATTAACTCCTCCTAAGTAAAAGTCTTTTTCTTTTCTTTAGTTACTTTTACGTGCTACAGCAGATGTACCACATTTTGTATTAGTTTCTGCTTGAATGAATAATGGAGACATGAGCACTTGTATAAACAGGGAAAGGTATTTAATGAACATATTGTACATACTAAAGAGACTGCTTTCTCTTGGAAGCACATAGAATGCATTCTTCCAAGTGCATGAAAATCCCACATTATTGATGCATGCGTTTTCTATGAACTGGGCCAGGCACAAACTGTCAACTGCATTTAAAACACTGAACCAAACCTGAGAACTGGGTATTTCAACATAAAAAATAAATTAAAATATCCAACCCCTCACAGAAAACAGAAAAGTCCAAAGTGACGGTGTTATTTTTATGTAATTGTTCATTAGAGATCATTTGTCTGTATTCCTATTTTGAAAATTCAAGCCTGCTGGTCCCAGATGAGCATGTTCCTCTAAAAGTGCAATTTGTTTCATTGTGTTTTCATTCATTTTCATTCTCTTCACGAGCAACAGTGACATTTGAAAAACCAAAAGAAAAGGACAGAGGAGTTGGAACCTCGTATTTACAGCATATTTATAGCATTTGGCATGTCGGACGCCGTTTTCTGAAAGATATGATTAGATTTGCCAGCAAGCGTCCTGGTGCTTTTTCAGGACTCTGTGGGTTAGATCGAGGAAGGSGAATGCTGAGGCTGTAAATGCCGGGCTGCAGCCAGAGGATCGAGTGAGCGCTTTGGCTCCCTGCACCTTGGAAGCACAAGAACCACCAGACCAGACYGAAAGCCCATCCAGCCAAGAGTCCTGCTGTGGCCAGTAGTGGAAACTCGTAATAAATGCTCATGAGGAGCAGAGTGACACCTCCCTCATGKTCTCTCCCACGAGCTGGAGGCACCACATGCATTTCATCATCACGCAGGGCTGGGAGGAGACAGCGGCGTGGGCTGACACGGGCAGAATGCTGACACCAGGGAACAGAGCTGGCTGATGCAATGTGGGGCTGCTGGGACTCCTGTCAGACTTCCTGAGAGGTCAGAGCTGTGGCAGCAACCTAGGGAGGCAGAAGCTACATTGCCCCACCAAAATGCTCATAAACACTCCAGACCTCCCATAACCACAAAGCTGCAAAAGGATCTCGTCCAGCTCTCAGGTACCAGGTAAGAGAGGCTGTGACAGTTTTGAAAAAGGCATTTTTTGCAGCCTACTGGCATGGGCTACCAAAAACATTGACCTAAATTTGACCCAGTAGTTTGACACCAGCAAATYAACCAGGCATTGTGTTGGCGTATTTGTGTGACAAACGCTTCTGGATTTCARTCATACTGAAAACTGAGGAAACATTCCAGTTGGTTGGTATCCATAATCTGCATGAGATTCCTCAAAAGTCTGCTTGCACAGAGTAGAAATGATTTGATTATTCAGAAATAATGCCATTTATTATTRTGACAATCTCCCTTCACACGGGAAAGGTGCTTCCTCCGTTTGTGGCCTTTAATGCACAGCTTTTTCCAAAGGAAAGACAGAGACGGTGATGCACTGTCACCCTCATTTAGGAAACCAACACCYATTTCCTTCATTGTCATCAACCTGCCAAATATCCTCCTCAGCCAGGTATTGTCATCTTCYTTATGGACTTCCTTAATGCCTCACATTGAATTTATCCACTCCAGAATTAGGCAACTCTTCATCAAATGAAAAAATGAATAAGTCACACCTATATTTGTGATGTATTCAACAGCATTTCCTGACTCGCACGAACTCAAGACTTAAGGTTATAAATTGCCTCTATTGTGCAAAAGAGAATCTCTAAAACCAGAAAAAAAGCTCAGAAATAATTGTTATAATTTATTTTTAACTGCCTTTTTATTTTGCAAAGTAYATGACAAGCACATTTATCTTATAGCAGATTCTCCACCAACTTGYTGAAGAGCTCTGTACTTCATCAATACAAACTTGTATTTCACAGAATCACAGGATCATAGAATRGWTTGKGTTGGAAGGGAGCCTAAAGATTATCTCATTCCAAYCATCCTGCCACAGCAGGGACATCCATCGCTAGACCAGGCTGCTCAAAGCCCCATCCAACCTGGCCTTGAACACTTCCAGGAATGGGGCATCCACAACTTCTCTGGGCAACCTGTGCCAGTGTCTCACCAGCTGCAGAATGAAGAATTTCCTCCTTTTATATAACATACCCTCTTTCAGTTTAAAGYAATTCCCYSATGTCCTATCACTACATGCCCTTGCAAAAAGTCCCTCTCCAGCTTTCCTGCAAGCCCCTTTAGGTACTGGAAGATGCTCTAAGAACTCTCYAGAGCCTTCTCTTTTTCAGGCTTTCATTTTAAGTCTTCAAAGAAAGTTATTAGAATTTTAAATTTGCAATTTTTTTTGTAAGCTGAAAACATTTCATTGCAGAAAGCTGAAACTAGCATTAAAACTAGCTCTACTTTGCTGGTTAATACAARATTTAAAATATAAGCAAAAAGCTGCTAAACTATATCCAAATAAGGAAGCAGCATCAGTATATAAGTATATATATATATGTATACATACAAGTGGGTAAGTGGAGCTGCTATTGAATCCAAGYGTAATTACAAAAATAGAAAATAAACTGAAATTGTTTAGACTTGCAAATACTTTTTTAAGATGAGAAACAGCTTACTAGCCTAACTCAGCAAGGAGGTGATTTGTGTAACCCATCAGTTAAGACACTATCGCAAACATTTCTTGGATAGTCTCCTCAGCTAAGTAACATAATTATGCAATATAAAACATRGGTGAAAATACAGGATTTTAGACACAGAACCTATAAATATATGACGTATAACAAGGATTTAAAGTTGTCTTCTTTTCTTCCTCCCCTAAGAAACTCCTTAAATTCATCTGTTCAAAAAAATCTCACAAAATCAAAAAGTTTTTGCATCTCTCTTGTTACAGACAGACACATCTACAGGACAGGAAATTCTCTGAATTAACATCTTGGTGTTGATGCTTGTACATATCAAGCTTGCACATGRTTTGGGAAAACTTAACCCTTGCCTAATACAATACATGATGAGGAAACAAAAAYAACCAGAGACCCTCAGCACAGCAACTCTGCCTTCATGCTTTCCCTTGAACTGTATTCCCTTGAACTGTATTTAGGTTTGTTCCTAAAACCACTGTTCATTATTTCTGTACAGAGACTTGTACATCTCTTTTAAAAATCTGTAATATGAAGTACTTATACACCAGGCCCATAATAATTATCACTGTGACATAGAAAAAAAAAAAGCAAATAGGTTCATCACAGCAATTGAAGGGCAGCAAATGAGCTTTGTTTAATTCAGATGTTTTATTGGAAGGAGTAGGCTTCAKTGCCTCAGTCATGCAGCAGCCATGTCTAGGGAATAAACTGCTAGAGGCCAATTAATTAAACAGCTATGAAGGGACAACATGACCTTTAATTTTCCAAGTATTTGTGATTATTTTTTAAAAGACTGAATAATAACCTAWTTATRTACAAATATATAGAAAATGTGACCRATTATAATACTTTATCATAACAGAAGAGCATAAGAAATTATCTGGATTTTATACTGCTGTATTTCACAGCCATTTATGGGCTTTCRGCTGAGAGTAAGAGACTGTCATCATTAGCTGAAGTCAATTTCACATTGACAAAATTGATCCGGTTAAAATAAACCTACCAGCACAAAAGGCAACTTTGGTTGTTTCTTTGCAGCCAGCCATGAGAGAAAGGGAAAGGGGGCTCAGTCTATTTCTACTTTAATCAATAATTTCTTTAGATTGCATCCTCTGTGCTCCTCACCAAAGCTGCCCTCTGAGGAGCCGTGCTGCAGTTTCACTCAGCCAGATACCAAAAGAAAGGCAACACTTTTTTTCTTTTTTTTCATTTCATCACACACAGCTCTGTGATTGCCTTTTGTGTGCCCCATCCACTCAGACCTCACCACCATGAGCACCACCAGATACACACTTACACACCTCTGAGATTTGGGTAAACAGTGGAAGTAGTAGAATTGTTCTGGTCAAACATACCAGGAACATCAAAACAGAGTCAGAATTTAGGCTGGTTTGGAGAGACTAAAGGTTAAACACTGATTGACAAGAACTATTAAATTGAAATGTTTTCATTGACAACATTTCATCTCTATGAGCTCAGCAATCTGAAGTCATGCACCTACAAACAGTAATTCTGCTGTGTCCGAAACCTCAGCAAGCTGCAGACAGGAGCCATATCAGGACCAGAAAGTGATTTACACAGCTGGTCCCTGCAGTGGCTCTGCCAGGGAGGCACAATTTAAGGCTTGGACTTTTTTTTCTAGAATGCTACACAACAGTGCAGTATATCCAAGTGCTGCACATCATTTTCAAGAASCAACTGTCTCAAACAAAAGTCTACATTATCAAACAGAAAGGCACATTATGCGCATCTTCTCAATTTCACTTAATTTGRAAGAGCCAGCCAGGCTATTCTACAGCAGAAAACTGAAAATTTACCTAGCAAGCTTGACACACATCCCTTGAATAGTTAGCAGGTGTTTTCACAGTAAAACTACTAAAAGGTACCAAAAGTATTCAAAGTATTGTGGTTCCARGCATTTTTGTAGGCTCACATAATGGAGAGGGTTACACCCTGCAGACCTCTGAAATTTTTACAGATGTTCTTGCTTCTTTCCATTTAATCAGGCCATGCCTATTACTTAGCAGAAAAGATAATTTGAGAGAAAGTATTTTCATGCCTTAATTGCATTAGCTGGGTTCCAAATTAATTRCTACCTTTAGGCATTACTTTTAGTCACAGGCAACACAGTTTGGCTTTTCTTTCYTTTTCAGCATGATCCAATCACATGTATCAAAATATTAGTTTATTAATAGAATTCATAAATAAGAATTAATAATATATAAAGTGCTTATGCTAAATAATTTTTATAAATACATTTAAAYCAGCACAAGGTTAAATGCCAAACCTTAAAAGGCAATAGACAGAACATATAGCACATCTAATGCAATGCCTACTTTTGTCACACATATTGTGACACAGATCTATCACCTTATTCACAGATATTTACAGATCTTCCTGCTATTTCCTAACTCTGCAGTGTTTCTCAGCTTGTTTGTGGACTTTAGAATTTTCTATATCAGTGTACATTTACATAGCACAATGATTCTCATGTGCCTTTTTCTCATTGAAAACTCTTTACTATCTGAAATGATAGGAAGTTAATATTTCATAATGATAGAAAGTTAGTATTTCATTTGCCTTCTTAACAGCCACCATGCAGTGTTAAGTGCGACATCCAGGATTGTACTATAATTATTAATCAAAATAAAACACTGGTAAAGGTTTCTCCCTTGACTCCCATTCAGATGTGGCTGAACACCACTTAAGACAAAGCCAAGACATGTGTGGCATTCAGTGCAAAAAGCAAAACTGCCCTTCACCTTGATATTTTATATCTCTGCTGCATTTWCAGGAGGAACAAATTTCAAATATAATTAATTTTTTAGTTTAGAAAAAGYGAAGGYTAACTTTAAATCRTAAGTCTRAAATACATAGTACAGATGAAAATCRTAGTGGTAGGAAAACTACTATTTAGTCAAAACTTTTAAAAAGGAAGAAATACAAAGGGTGTTGCATGAACTGCTGGACTGTGAAGTTCCTCATGTTATCTGTGCTGAAATGTTAGTAAAGCCAAGATACAGAAAACAACAATATCAGATAGGGAAACTAGCAGCTGCCCTTCAGTCTGTCTGAAAATGTGCAGGCATAAAATTATTATCCAAAGTGAAGGGAGTTCAATCCAAATTCTCCAAAAGAGGAGTGGACTGGAAGTGAACGAAGAGTTTTCCAAGTAGAAAATTATTTAAGAGGAGAAGGTAAATAAGCATTACCCAGCTAGCATCAGGGTCAACTTTAATTGAGTTAAATCAGTGAGATGCAGTCTGAACCACAGTCAAAAGATGAAAATTCAAACGCCTGGAATATTCTATATTACCATAGAGCATAATGAATTCATATCTGCCACTACCAGGAAATGGGATACAAAGTTGTATAAAGGTCAGGAAGCACAAATCAGTCTAATAGCACTTTTGTAATACTTTCCATATTACATACTATCAAGAATTATTTCCCACGCAGTTTTTCTTCTTTACTTTAACAACTCCTGTATAYACAATTTCCTGACACAATGGAAAACCTGGCATCTACAACACCTCAGTAAGATTAGTGCTAGTGAATGGCACAAAAGTAAAATGTCTCAGTCTCTCACAGTTATGTAAAACTCTGTTTTAGGCTCAGTGATAGCTGCCCTCAACGCACACAGATGGGGTGTATTGCCACACTGAGWAYTCCACTTAAGGKCTACTTCTATACATTTTTTTTCTTCYTGGCTRATCAGRGAATACAAAGAGATGTYAAAAATTTCAKAAAGAGGAGARAAGAGAAAAACAGAAGGYRGAGAAGAAAYACACCAATTATTTTAGCCTGACCAYRGCATTGCCCARAATATTAATTTGTCCCAAGWTTCCCTCTACCTGCGAGTTCACCTGACAGAGCTGACACTGCAGGACACTGAGCCCAGCAGCGTTTGGCTCACACAAAGGTCAGTCTGTGTCTGGAAACCTGGCCCATTGGATCCCCTGCTCACACACAAACCAAAACGAAAACAAATGCCCACCTATTCCATGGATCCATATTTCTGCCTACCAGAAAAAAATTACAGAGTCATGCAATGTTGCCCAAAGTACTCACTGAGGCTTTGGTCACTTCTGAAGTTTCCCAGACAGCTGCCCCAACCCCCAGTTACGGCATCTGTGGTATTTCACATAAAAATGGATAAAGCTACACTAAATACAGTACAACTGTACTACGTATCAACTTGCTTGAAACAAAATACCAGCTGAATTTTACATATTGGGGGGGAAAGAGCCACAAATCAAATATTTATTTTTCATGTTGACATTGTTTTAACTTGCAAAAGCAATAGCCAAAAAACCAGACCGTATAATCTGACCATTGCATTGTCTTCCCCAACTTTTAGAGTTTTAAAAGACTAATTTTATGTGAATGCAATTACTTTTTTTTTTAAAGCAATTTTGTTAACTGTTCTCAAGAGCATGTTTCAACACAAGCTTTTTAAGGGAGTACTTAAATATGCATCTCCACTGCTTTACTACTGTGCATGCACACCACAGAGAAAACAACCCTGTACCTTAACTAGCAACCTACTTGCTTTCCTCTCATTTGGGTCAACTGAATAAAAAGATACAGCAAAACCACCATGAGTGTTCAAGACTGACTATAAACTTGCCTTCACCTATCAGCTGAAATACTTCAAGAAATACAGGATACTCCTGATACAATCCTAAATTGTGTATTAGCTCACRGACTGTAAAACACGCAAAATATTACACAAACTTTTGGAAAACTCCAGAAATTACATTCCATATGAAAAACAGAATATGCAAAATATTTTGAAATAACTTGAAGCTTGGTCTCATTGGAACATTTCCTGTGCAAACATTCACTAGAATGGAAAGACTYGCTATCAAGCAAAACCATCTCTAAGAAAGGATGAGTTTGATTTTGCTCCCACATCCCATCCCCTTTCCTGTAAATATCCATCTGACCTCCATGGCTCGTCAAATCCAGTGCAACCTCTAATCCAGGGCAAAGGGGACAGCAGAGCCTACGTGATAGGAAATTTTGTTTGATAAGTGACATAATGTGTAGTTCATACAAAGAAATCCAATTCATCAAGTTGGATTGGATCRTCCCAGGACACTGCTTTCCGGAGGAGCCTCTGTGCAGCACTGCACTCATCCCTGTGTGCATTTACTTGGTTGTCACTGACCTAAAAAATTATAATCTCACATTTCTGAGTGCTCCCATGTCAAGCACAGGTCCAGGACACATTTTAAACTCCAGCTTTGTGTCACACAGAACTGATGCCACTTTTGAATTCACAGCTGTCAGAGCTGTACACATTTCCACCACTCTGATCAAACTACTGTGTACTGCAGAAAGAATCTGCAACTCAGATATTCTACCCATGGATAAAAGCTGTTTATATTTAAAATGGAGGAACCTTTTCAGGGTTCAGCAAATTCTACTGGAGTCCCAAAGAAGGAAAAAGGAGATCAACTGACAAAAGTCTCAAGAAAATATTTAAAATAGGAAAGGCTGAAAGACAGGAACAACTATTTTTTCATTTACTTAAGCATTCATAGTATGCATCTGAAGTAATATTTTCTGGAAACCCAGGAGGCAGAATATATCTTTTATGTTAAAAATAAGCATTGCCATGATAGATAAGACACCAGTCCAATGAACAGGGTGATTGTTATGGTGTTTCCTTACAGAAGTGGGGAACCTACCTTAAAGCAATGCTTGGTGACATTTTTTACATGGAGGATTTTGAAAAACAACGATCCCTTTCCCTAAAATTACTTTGTTTTTTTTAAGATACAACTTTCTCAAGGGATGGAAGTACACTGACAGACAAGAGTTACTTCTTTAGGGAGTAGGAAGTATAATAATAAATACCCCCTCCAGTTGCAAGGTAACATGACAGATTTCATAAATTGAGGAAATGAGCATAAAATTCAATCTGTTTTCCCATATAAAATATTATTAATGATATATTAACTTACATAACCAAGGCTATTTCAATAAACTTTTCAATTATATGTGGGAAGTATTCTTTGAGATTGACATCATTAATACCAATGAAAATTAATGTGCATGCCACAATGTTCTTTAGAGCATCAACAGAGAAACATTCCCCAAGGGAATTAATAAGGAATACCTATATATAGCAGCAATGCAAAATAAAACAGTTAGAACAAAGCTGGCATTTCAGCAGCCCTTATTTATGCCAGAAGTTCAGACTTGCTTAAAGATCTGGCAGAAGAAAAGTAAAGGACAAAATTTTAATTGTAAAGGACAAAATTTTAATTGTTAACACAGCAGCTATATATCTGATTTTGAATACATGATGCTAAGGAAGCTGGCTACAACAAAACACAATCAGCAAAAGAACAGATGAGATATATTGCTTCAGTAAATAATTCTTTCCTGTGGTTTGAGTATGGCTGGAGTGGAAGAACCTTTCAGCAACTTTAACTAAAACTGAATCTGCATTACATTCATCACCCCATTGATGACTACAGGAAAACAGGCACACACTTGTTTGGGTCCAAGGACTTTCCCTTCTTTCCCTTTCCTAATCTAGGACAGATTCTTTTCCATTACTTCCAAATTAAATTTGACCAGTAAAACAACATAACACTGGGCAAAAGATTGTGCAGTGCAAGATCTATCCAAAGTGGTGATTTCACTATTATGTGAAGCAACAACAGCAGATTTTACTCATTTCAAGCTGCAAAACCTTTGACTTTTTGTCCCCTGAGACTTCAATTGGAAGGTGAGTGCAGTGAGCGGTAAAAGAGGGTGGCTTGGAGCACAAAGGTGGTAGAAACTTCTCTACACCCTCTTTCCCACATGCTTCTCCAACTACATTCCTTTGTGGGTCTGTACATATAGCTGGCTAGCACTAATTTAAAATTCCTCACTTGAACAATGCATTCTTGCCTGAGCAGTACACAGCTGCTTCCGTCTTTCAGAATATTTTGCAGGAGGTTGGCTTTGCTTATAAGTGAACATCTCCCTTAATGCCTGCCATAAATTAACCCATGAATGCAAATAAAGGGAGCTTTATTGCATTATGATTGGTGAATTTCCTTGCGAGAAAACGCTCAACAGAAGAAAAAAAAAAAAAGGAAAGAAAAATTAGCCCAACAAAAATAACATTTTGAGCGTATGTATTTCTGGGAATTGTATTTGCAAGTTTAATAATGAACAGCAGTCTTTGTCAATGGAAATCTTGCTTCTGTCAGGAAGCCASGGAAAGGGAAATGGTAGGCGAAAGGGAAATGGTGGGCTGGTGTAYTTTATCTATAAACCATAGCCTCATAGGTATTTACACACATTGTTAGAAAATATTAACATACTGCATTTTATATTTTACATTACCTATTATTTATAGAAAGCATTCTATTAATGACAATTTATTATTTTACTAGATGGGTACCTGGAAACTGCA
This sequence comes from Malurus melanocephalus, assembly GCF_030028575.1. Lineage (NCBI taxonomy): Eukaryota > Metazoa > Chordata > Aves > Passeriformes > Maluridae > Malurus > Malurus melanocephalus. The sequence goes on along the minus strand of NW_026623244.1, from coordinate 3,660,037 downwards.
GGCATTCTTAGGGCTCATATAATCAAAACTTATACAATTAACTTTTAAAGACATATTTGATTGTAATGTTTTGAACAGTTAAACAGCTGCTGGAATGGGAAAACATGTAACTTCCTGTTACAGTAGTTCACAAATTCCTGATTTTGTTGCCTTGAAATCAGAGCACCACCATCACACTTAAAAAGAAAAAAAAAATCCAAAGCTAATAAGTTTTTAAGACAGGGTCTTTTTTAAAATTTTCACCTCATAAAAATGCATTGTAATAGAGCAAATACAAAGATGRGAAACTGTCTTGGTCACTTAAATGTTCAAATGCCTTTTTGCAAAGGCAATGCAAAAGTGTTCAATATCATGCCATTTAATACCAACATTACTGCATGGCTCATAAGTAACAAAAACCCAAATCGGATATAAAGCCACCCACTAAGCTGAAAATATTTAGAATTACAACTTTAGCATGCTGTAATGAAGGATTTCACAAGCTTTATACTCTTATTGCAGACAGCTTGTACTTTAAACATTTGATGATGTGAGAAAAACAGGACACTGAGCAAAAACCTTCTGTCTAGCATAGCAACAAAAATAAATATTTCCCTCAAAAATCCTTAAAACTGTAAGTGAGGCTACTTTAATTACTTATGCAGTATGGACTTTATCTTCTGGGTGGCCAAGTGTGCATTAGGCAAAAAAAAATGAAGAAATCTGGCAAAAAAAGAAACTTTCTCAGACCTTTCTGTAGGATTATGTGAAATACTAAGTCTTTCCTGAATTTTGAGTTATATTTCAATATTTTGTAAAACATTGCATACAAACTGGCACAACCCAYRGCATGCCAAACTCCGACATTTCAAAACAGTKRAAAGGCAACCTACTGACATATGACAAATTTCCACAGACAGCAGCAGCTGCATGGCCTGGTGGTTTTGCCACGATTAGCCTCAGTTACAATTTGATGACTGAATTAAGTTATCTGCCAGCACTTCCAGCTGGCACGATACATTACTTTGTGGTGTCATGCTGTTTATCCATGGCCAGTGTTGTGACATGCTGAGTGAGCTCCATGTTTATCCTCTTTTAAATCCTGGAACTTCATGCAAAGTACTGATTTCTTTAAGTCATAGCCAACCCAGGCCTTATCAATCCTAGTTTTACATAAATTTCATCAAAATAAACCCATAAGCAAATTAAATTCTCTCGTCTCTCCACACTGTACATGGTACTGTGCATGACAAGACTTGGGAAAAAGATGGTCCAAAGATGCAGTGAAATGGCACCTTGGGGACAAATGAAGTTTCATGTCATTCTATCTCCTGACTTTCAGATTGCTGCAAGAACTGAAATAGTCCCTGGAAGATCAGCAGAAACTCAGGGTTGGTCTCCTAAGAGCCGTTTTYGGATGCCACCTAATCAAAATTCCACACAGACATAAAATCCCGCCCCACATCCAGCCTCCCTGTGTCCTGGATTCTAAGTGTTGCTCAATGATGCATTTGCAGGATACCAAAAAAGAATAYAACTTCATCAGAGGCAAGCATATTTACAAAGTAACAAAGGTTGTTACTTTGCTAATGACCACCCTTTCAAAGCCAAGGTGCCCAGATTATTGCCCRCAGGCACAAGCAATCCATCCCTGGTGTCCTGACTGCTCAGGTGGGTCAGGCTGCAGATCTCCTCAACCCACAGGCACAATAACAAAACTGGGCAGCTTCCCCCCATTATCATTATCTGCTGTACCAGAAATGGGASACCTGTAAACTCAGTGTGTTCACAAGCTGTATTGCTCTTGGTATTGCATTTCCATCGAAAAGACTAAGTTTGAAACTGTTTTCAGCTGGCCTCAAACTTCAGGATCTGATTTTAAGAACAGTGATAGAGGAGCAATTCTATTGCCAAGGCTCATTTTGAGACATTGGGAATAATTCACAGTGGTACTYTGACAAACAACTTACCTGTGAAACAACCATTTCTTATCCTCTCTGGTATTAAAAGAAACTTCAAGTGGTTTTTTAAATATCCCATTGTATTATACATCTATATCTTCACAAACACTATTAGATTTATTACTGTGAACTCATTTATGACAAAAAATTCCCACAAACAACAACATTCCTTGTTCCATTTCAAAACATTAATTTCTCTATTCAGTTTCCATTTCCTAAAAGCAGAAACATAGTTCAAGGTGAATAACTCTCAAAATGCAGACAAGGATGCAAGSGCAACCTTCCTGAGAAAGCAAATTTATAAAAAGCACAGGACTTTGTTGATCRCAGTCACCACATACTGCTGAAAACAAGAATAACCCCCACTTCAATATTATACTAAACTACAACTAAGCCTCGTTGTTCAGTAGGTTTTGAGATTCTCCTGCAAGATAAGCATTTTACTCATAGACCATTTTTAATGGCATTGACCTTTATTATTTTCAGCACTGTATCCAAACCAGGTGCTGCTACACGGGGTCCCATATGGAGTCAGCAGGTAGGATCCTCATCTGCTGTGCCATGGAGTGCTGAGAATGAGCCCCCAGCAGCTCCTTTTGCTGCTCTGAGATTGGCCACACCTTCCCCCTGCCCTAATGATACCAGCAATCTCCAATGGAATATTTAAATAACATTACTGACCAGCTCCACCACAACACAGCTCCTGAGCACTTCCCAAAGGTCTCCTTCTCTGCAGTTAGAATAATTCTGTTCCCCAGCCCACAGTAAAATCTCTGAAAACAATCAAGGAAGAAAAAAATCATCCTTACATGATTTTCTGAGACAAAAATGAGTTTGCAATGGAGTTTTGGTTTTGGTATGTGGGTTTTGTGAGGAGGAAGGGGTGATGGTCTYTCAATTAATGTGAATGCGAGTCTTTCCAGAGCATGCAAAATGTGCAAGGAATGCAGAACGGAGCCCTTGAGGTATTTGGGGGATGGTAAGGGAACAAAATTAWAAGTGACTGAGGTGCCTCTGTTAAAACCATCTACTTTGTACGCACATGAACATTTCCTCATTAAAGATTCATAAGAACTTTATACTTTTAATGCACATGTGGCCAGTGTTACAGTTCAATAGCCAGAACTCTTAAAAAGGAAACCAAAAAAAAAAGAAAAAAGAAAAAAGAAAGAGAAAGAAGACACTTTACTATTTTTAAAACTGGCTTTCTTTTTAAGGGAGATAGAAGCCTCGTTTTTGAAACACCAAAGCATAATTGCTGCAAAAGTCTGCCCTGCCATTCTAAAAAAGGTCTGAACAAATGAAAACCRAATCAATATTTCTGTTGTAATTCATATTCACAACCACTGTCCTTTTCCTACTTCTGATTCTCTGCATTTTCTTGCCCCAAGAAAGGATGAAATCATATTCCCTAGTCATAAGCCTTTTTTACAATCAGCAAGCTGTGGGTGAGGAGCATCTTGAATGGCTCCTTAGCTGTAAAGGATAATAAGGCAAAAAATTGAGAAAGGGATTAGGGACAGGAAAGAAGAGCGCTCTCTGTATTAAGTTGAAGGCTTGAACATGGAATGCTCAGTTTTGGACTTCTGTAAGTCAGCCCAGGATCTCACAGCTTCAGTAAAATCTACTCACTTTTCAAGAATGCATTGATTTTTTTCATTTATGATCAATTTTTCTGGTAATACTCCAGATCTGCTACAAGCTGTTGTATTTCAAAGGTGGAGACATCTCTTTAAGAGCAGGCATAATGGGGATGTCTTAGAAGCTGGATAATGTTGGCATCTCCCATTCTATTACTTTATTTTCACCAGAAAGGTGAAGGGCTTTTTGWTGCTCTTATCCTTTTCATTTTCCTCCATGGTCAAAAAGACTCATTTGACTTTCCAYGTGTTCCTGTATTTTTCCCTTTGCCTGGAAAAAATCCCAGACTTTAGACACAAGACAGGCAGCCATCAGCAAACCCTCAGCAGAGTACCCAAGCTTGTAGCAGACTGAGGGAGGACTGAGTGATGTGTATTAGACCTCTGGCACAGTTGTGCAAAATAAATGTTTTGCAATGAAGCAGCAAATTGTGTAAGGATTGCCCTGCAGAGGAATTGCAGTTTTTAGCTTGATTTTTTGCCCCCAAGACACTCCTAAATAAATTTTTCCAATACAATACAGACCATTCACTCACTGCCAGTTTCCCCCCACAGCGCCCTGCAATGCGTGGCTGAAGCATGTTATTTTTAAGCAATGTGAATTATTCCTCCTTCCTCCTCACGGTGAGGAACATGAYTCCCTCTGCATCATCCGCCAGCCATTCCAGGGATAAGGAACACAAAACATCCACCCAAACAGARGTCTCCAGCAGTGTCCTCAGCCAGCCCTGCTTAAGGAACACCCCATCCCTGGTGGTTTGAGCAGGTTCAGAATGATGCATTTCCCACTKTTTTCAGCACCTCTTTGGTACTCTCCACTCTCTCTGTGGGAGTGCCAATCCCAACCCTTGGTCACAGGGATCTTGTATTTACATCTTCCCAAATAAGATCCACTGCAGTACAAATGTAAAATATTCCAACCCTGCTCTTTCTCCATCTGGACTTTCATTTAATCTGATTCTCCATTTCTCCTTCTCCTATATTTATCTTCTCCTTTACCATTTCCATTAACCTTTTTAAAAGCAGGGACCTTGGTCAGAGTGCTCTAAAGTGTTAATATTACCATCTACAAAGATCACCTTCAGCTCCAGCCCGGCTGAGCACATTTGGCTCCCTCACATTGGTTAATGTGCTTTTTGCCTAAGCGCTGTGCCACCTCGGTGCAGTTGAGAAGCTCAAAAGGTATTGCTCTCCAAACCCTGATAAAATAGGCAGCCTTCCTATACATTCATTTCTAACTCTGTCAARCCTATGATAATAAATCCAAAGCTAGTGTCCCTTTATTAGGAAAATATTCACTGTTCTCTGTTTGACTTTCATTCCTCAGAATTATTTGGCAAGAAAGTTCTCTGTATCCTAAGGTAATTATCTCACTGTTGCCCTCAGGAAGACAGAATATTTTTTTTAGCAAATGACCACATCTTGCCATGTCAGGCTTAGTTAAGAGATTAATAATGGGTACTATTAATCTGCCCATAAATTTTCATGCTCACAGTATCTTACAGCTACATTGAGACTGACAGATTAGACCATGTACAGTAAATGTCAGTCCCAAAAGCATGCAACTGAGCAGCAGCAGGAAAGACAGGCAAAATGCAAATTGGACCAATTTCAGTTTGTTCAATAATACACCTCAAATTCTGACTCAGTGTAAGCTGAATTTGCTTCAATTCTATTATTAAGTATTCCATAGGATTATACAAAATTTATCCACATGTTCATGCCCACATCAAACATGGGCAAMGACAATCAAGTTGACAACTATACTRAASCATACTGTGAACAGTAAGMKCAATTCCCATTATGACATCTGGACTTTCTCAGAAGAAGAAGGGAGGATATTTGATATTTGTCAGTACCAGGTATTTGATACATCACCATAAAGAAAATGTCTGGATTCCTAATGGTGGCATTCTATAGCCTACGGCTATCGTACCTCTTAAAACGTTATTTTTTAACAGTCTTTCAACAAGTAAAATCAACATGAAAAAGCAGATAATTCTACAGTCCAATTATCAATTTTTTCCCACCATATTATGCTTAGTATTTTTTTAATTCATTATACTAAAATCACCTAATTTGACTTGCTTGTAGGAAAATTAATTATTTTAGCAATTAATGCTTGTACTGCTAAGCTCTAATGGGTCATTCAGGACTGAAACGGAAACTTTTGTCATTTCATAACACCAAAATCTGACATTCAACATTTTTACATTTTTCTTTTTTTTCTGTTTTTTTTTTCCTCATTTTAAAATTTTTTAAAAATAATTATTTTGGCTTGATTGGCTAGATTCAAAGTTTTTTCTCCTTTTGCAAAAATTTATTTTTTAAAATGACACTAAGATATTAGGATTTCAGGTGAAACTTTTTTTATTGTTTTATATTTAATCACTGTACAACATTTGAATATTGACTTTTAGTCATACTAAGCCRCTGATATTGTAACTTCATTATCACTCATGCAGATGTGGTAATCAGAATTTTTATACTCAGTCTCCAATGAATGCAGTTAAAATTCTTCCATCCCTTATTTCATTCACTTGGACTATGTTAATTATAGTCCTGAGCCCCATACATACCATTGAAATCCTTTCTCTTACTTTCTTTATGCACACAATCCAGCAAGATACCGTGATAAAGACTTTTCCTGGGAATTTTGACAGTTTATATATGACACACACACAAAAAAAATGTACCAAGTGCACTTTGTTAGATCACCGATCACACTGTTTAATATAACACAAATTTGCACATATTTGCACAAATGTGATGCATTTTATTTAAAATCTTGCCTCTCAGCCCAATGGAAACAGATAACTGAACTGTGCAAGACCCCATTGAAACACAGGGACAAATTTCTGCCAGATTTCGAGTCTGAATATTTCAAATCTTAATGTAAGTGTTGACGGAGGAGAGGGGAATGGATACAAAACCCAATTTTGCATTATTTCTTTAAATCTTGGCCAAAGCACATTTGTCCTCAGAAAGAACCCATCTGCTTTTTAATGAACCTCTGTAAGAAGTTAACCCCTGGCTTAACCTAAAATGAACCAAACAAAAATCAAAAGATCTGATGAAATTATTCACACCAGAGATTAAAAACACAGAATTAGAGCAAATCTGTACTAAGCTTYAAGAGGAGACTTCTGCTTCCGGATAGAGAAAAAAGATCTCAAAATTAAACTTTTAACCTTTTGTTTCATTGGAGAAATAAGTCCACATTTTAGAAGTTTTAAAGAAAAATTTTGCACAAATAATCTGTATAATGCTACATTCACCTGAAGGATGGCAACACTATTTTAATGACAATATCTACCCCATTCTAGGAAAATAAAATATACARTTTTATCAAACAGCCATACAAACAGGGCATAAAACATATTAGGAAGAGCTCTATGGTGCCGTAAATTAGATCTTTTTTTTTTTCTCAAAAAAGGAATTTACAATCTGTGCCCATCTTTCAAACAAGCAAATAAGAATGAGTAGTCAAATTTATAATGGTTCAAATAACCTTTAAAAATAAAAGTAGTCCAAAAGTATGGGAGGTGTGTAGAAACTGAACTGCTGAGCATTATTCCAAACAAAAACCATCCAGATCAAAGGAATCCTGATGTACTTGTCGCTGATGAAAATCGTGTTACATCAAGAATTGACTGGACTCCAAAGAAGATTCTTTAGGTTAAAATATATGATACTTCTTTGGCTCTGGAAGTAATTAATCAATTTTATTACAACAATCACTAGTYAGGCTTTCTTAAAAATATTCTGATAAAAGTTACCTGCAAATAACAGGCAAAGAAACCTGGAAACAGGCAGCCCAAATCATCAAGGGGTGGTGTGTGTGTATATAGGGATATTATCATTACTGGACCTGTTCCATTGCCTCTGTCTCTGAGAGAAGAGAGCAAAGAAGGGACAGAGGATAAAGATCTGCAGCAGCGCCTCATATTCTGTTTTTATCAGTCCTTTCTTACACTATTCCCTGAAGCMTTTTCTGTGAAGTGATTAGGATGAAAAAAGTAAGAAGCCCAGTATTCACKTTCAATTTAATTGCACAAAGTCTTCCAAAGAGTTAGGAAGGATAAAACTAAATGGATACATTTAAGTATAATAGTAATAACACCTAGAGTTTCTGTGTTTTCAGCAATATAATAAAATGAAATAAATATAYGATTAGGAAAGCACAAGCAAATAAGCCAGAAAATAAAGCTTATGCAATCCCAAATGTAACATAMAAAAAATGCACAAAACAGCTGACATGCAAAAGAGAAATGTCACTAAAGAACAAAACCAAATTGCTTTGCCTTTTAGCACTGGGGGATGTAGACAGCTTGCTGGGTAATTGGCTGATTGAGTGCTCTGCTAACTTTCTGGGTGAGTGGTGGAGGAGAGAGGCCGCCTTCCTTCAGGCCCACTGCTGGCATATTGGCACTGATACTATACATACATGCACATGCACTCTCTTTTTTAATTTCTTTGAACCCGTACTCTTTCTGTCTCACACAGGAGCTCAAAATTTCAATGGGAAATGAAAGGTAATTGCACATAGAACAAAYATTACCAAACTGCCAGCATTGTTGTGATCTGTCAGTTCATATTTATTGTACATGAATTTATCCCAGCAACTGATATAAACAGTGCACTCATGGAGCTCTAAWTTAGAAATCCACTCCTATCTCAGTATTAAAACAAGAAAAGCACCATTTCTAGTTTCACTTCAGCCTGACTGAAGTAGGAAAGTCAGCAGCAGCTGCTCTCACAGTTTACTTTTTACCATTAGCCCATTACTAAGGTTTGACAGTAAAATCTGCAACTAGTATAAAAGSTTCTTTCAGTCATTCTGCAAGGCCAGTAACACCGTGCATGATCGTGCTTTTTGCTGGCTCACCACACTTCATTAGGGTTTGKTTTTCATATATCATCTTTTAAATGTTGAGCTACACAATGACTTAATAGGTCATTGGAAAAGCTTTGATTTCAGAAAATGTTCATTTCATGGAAATCTGACTGAGGATCACACAATAGTGTAAATGCTGTTTAGTCTTCCCAGCAATTTTGTAAATAGTAAGTTTTCTTTAAACCCAGTTAATGAAAGCAGTGTCCACATCTGCTTTTAGATGCAACTCACATACCAAGAAAATGGGGCAATCAACGGGGCTTCACAGTGTACCACCAGTAACTCACTAGCACACTACAGCAACATATACAAAAACTCTAAAACGTGCAAGCGTTTAAATAAATAAATAGAAATCACACAGCTATTGCCCTACAGTTCATTAAAAATGCTAGAGTTTTACTCAYTGAACCTCAACCTCACTATGACACATCAAGTATTTAAAGAAACGAATTCCCCAGGTTCATTTAGCAAAAGAAAGCCTGGCACGCCCCACGTTACATGAGTTGAAGCAACAGCAGCAACAACGACGTACCTTTACCAGCTTTTGTGTAAGTTGGCATCAGCCCAGAGCCCCAAAGAGCTCACGCTCGCTCTGGCACACGCTCAGCTCCACGTGTCCGGCACGCAGCCTTCAGAAATTACAGCTCTRCATTCTTTATAGGTATCAGGCAGAGTTTCATTTCCCAGCTTGCCCTTACTTTTTTCCTAAAACGCCTGCTAATGAAATAGCTGCTCAGCAGCATGCTGTGTTTTCTCATGAAACATTGGCTGTTTCTCCAAAAAAAGAGTCAAGCATTGGGGAACGGCACCTCTGTAACGTGGAGACCCGGGAAAGCCACAAGTGCTACTGGGAGAMATTAGGAGGGCTGAAGAAATGAAACTTGGTTCAGCTCACCTCTGTGAGCGTTAAACCCTGATTCTTTTACTGAGGAATTGTCACCTGGAAAGGTTTCTACAGATTTGTGGGGGAAATGGGCCAAAAGTAAGTAAGAATATAGGACTTCATACATATTCATGGAATTGTTTAAATAATTGTACAGATATAGAATACTAGATGTAGAAACAAAGTACCTGTGTTGTGGTATTTCAACACAGTAAGAATAAGCTGACAGAATGATGAAGAACACACAATGAGAAAGGGGAGAAATATATTCTTTTATGATGCAATTCGCAAAAAAAAACCACCCAGAGAACTTTTGGGACTTATCAAAGGGGAGAGATCTAAAATGAGAAAACAAGACTTTAAGATAGGCACCCATTAGCCCAACAGCAACTCAATAAAGAGGCGGAAAGACCAGAAATTCCCTTATTTAAGGATGAACAATGGAAGTTCTGCATGAAGAYCATTTCCGTCCAACATGTGCTGCTGCTGACCCCTTACAAATAGTTGGTCCTCCACCCCTGAGCTAATAGGTACTGTTTTATAACACCATTTTTCTACTTTTGTTCAATGTTTTTCCTTTCATTGTTACTGCTTATCATGGATTCGAACAAGGCAAGTAGAAAAGTAGGAAATTAATGAACGAAGGAAAAGTTATGTCAGAGCTATTAGCTAAGATGAATTTTCTCATCTTAGGGTACTACAAAATCTGAATACATGAGTAGATAGCTCTATGAAACCAGGAAGCAGCTGTTGTGCAATAACACAGCCAACAGAGAAAAAAAAAGTTAAATGTTTCTCTGTAGAGAAAAAAAAGTCTAATGTTTCATTTCTGTTCTGAGTGAAATTAATTTAATTTGATTTACACAAACTACAAAGTAATCATCACAGACTGCTACTCAAACACCTGAATGCAAGGAAATCAGGAGGGAAGACCTGTAACAGAAGGTCTGTATCCTCTGTGCAGATGACTGAGCTTAAAAAAAAAATGTTTAATTTCAAAAAAGAAAGGTTTCAATTCTCAGTTCTCAAGATGGCAAAAAGGACCATTCCTACTCATCCAGCGATATCAGCACKCAACCTGAAAAAAGGGACAACAAAAATAAAAATAGGATGGAAAGTAGGAATCKATTCAATGCCCTCAGCAGGAAGCTGTAAGTTTTCACTTGGCTTCTTTAAGTAACCATTTGGTCAGCAATGGCTTGTTATACAAGACCAGAGAAAGCAGCTTTGTACAGACTTCCTAAGCCCTAAAGTCACAGTGAATTTCCCAAGRATATTTATTTATTGCATGGAGATGGTCCAGAGCAGTCTCCTCTATATTCAACTGTATTGGTTTTACAACACAAACATCACTTCTGAATTTTAAACTATGTTGAAATTGTACTGAGCATTCAATTAATGGGATTAAAATTAATTTTTAAGACTATAAAGAGAGTACATTGTCTTTATGTATACAATACATCTTTGCAGATAATAATCTTACTTTTAGATACACTTCAGACTCCGTGCCCCTGGTTTTTTTTAAGGAAATGTACATTTCATGGTTATTTTCATGAAGTCACTAAGAGATTATCATACTTTTGGCTTGCTTAGAAAAAGAAAGTGAGTATTACGCCACTTATGTTTATAAATGGTGAACTCTGCAAAGAGAAAAGGATTAGTTTAGGTTAAAGGATAACAGTACTATAAAATCATACGGATAAAGATAGGTTATGAGTACATTTAGATCATAAATAAGAAAAAGCAGAAGTAAAGATTTGTAGCAGCCTTCAAATTATTTCTTCAGTTTCATACTGTTTATGCATGGACAGATCTTACTAGAGCTCRAAACTGCAGCTCATGACATGAAATTTTGCATATCCAGAGCTGAATCYTCTCCAGGCATCTTTAAGGACCAGCAACGTTTATTTACTTCTCGTTTGATGCAGAACATGGCTTCAGGAGATTCCCCTGCTCCTCCCTTTTCACTAAAAAAGACTAAGAGAGGGAATATTGGATAGTTTACATTGGTAACCTGCTCTAGTCCAGTACTGATAAATCAATGCCTGTGTTGGTGTCCCTCGGCACAGTCATGGCTAAAGAAACTGTCCAGTGGGCTGATAAGGATTTATCGATTGCAGCAGCAAAGACACATAAAAAGAAAAATTTTACAAAACAAACCCATGGAACATTACAATTTCTTCTCCAGTGATGCATTATAATTTTTAGAGCCATCAAATTGAACTGAAGTTTCAGTGTTCTTAATGGAGWGCTGGAAAGCTRTTAATGGAGTGGCTCYTTTGTGGTGTACATGATGAGAGGGAGAGCTGAACAAATTTTCTTTTTATCCCTGGAAATTCWGTCTTGCTGCAACCCATTTTGGTCTTACATTTCTAAATATTTTTGTAAGTTCACATAACTCTGTACAGTAGGAAAGCTTAATACAGTATTTAAACTTTACTCAAATGGGAGAATTGTCCCTTGTGAGGCACTTGCAYTTCTCAGAAATACCTAAAAGCAATTAATGGTACAAAGGGGGAAAAAAGCATCAAATTCTCAATTTAGCTGCTGACATAGTACATAAAACACTGTTTTGTTCTGAACACAATGTACATTAAACTGCCCTTTCAGCTGAAAAGCATGTCTTTAASGTCTTTAAAAAAGTATTAACTTACTTTGCATGAACAAACAAATGGGAATATTGAATGCAAAAAGAATGGTAAAACACGCTTGGTGAAAGTWATAAATGTACCATGTGTCTGAGTACACACATTAGTTGTAAAACTTCCTTTCATTGGCCATTAATTATAGCATCATAGCAGAAGTGTTACAGTTACGGCTGAGAGGGCATGCTTTTTAATAAATTTGGCTTTTACAGTCACCTACAGCTAAAATATTTTTTTCCTGATTTAGCATCTTTCATAGTTTTTCATAGACAGATTWACTGACTTTAAGAGATTCAAGTTGCCCCTTTGGCACTTTCCTGGGTTATAAAGTMATGATAAAAGCATCTTACTTATGCTTTAACAAGTTTCTTGCATTATGCTAACTCAAGTGKCTTATTTTTAACTTAAACTGCTTATTTTTATCAGATGAATCTCACTACCATTGCATATACCAAGTTCACTTCATTCTTTCAAGCTCACAAGCAAACAAAAATACACATTTTATTCCAGCAATGGAATAAAATACACATTCTATTCCACAATGTTTTTCTCTGTATTCTCCTCAGCAAAACACTTTCTAAGGCAGCACATAGTGGAATTTTGTAATTCTTTTTTTTTTTCACAGAATATGTGCATAGCTCAGACTATACAAACATCCTCTATAGCTCTCCCAGTCACTTTCCATTTCAAGAACCAGGCAATTTGTGTTAACACAAGACAGCTTATCATGTGCTAAGTCTGCATGCAATTTTCTCGTGAGAACAACCATTTTGTACCTACTTGACACACGCAGYACTACACTACACCCAGCTAATCAATTCTGTCTATATTAAGAAGTGGGGAGAAAAACTGCCCACAGCTGTTATATTACATCAGCTTCCCTAACTACTTCAGACAACCCATTTTGAGGATTTTTTCTCCTTTAAACTAAACTGGCATAAAACATAGCCCTTCTTTCTATTTCTTTTCAGTTCCATTCTACTTTTTTTATTTTTTTTATTTTGCCTTCTCAGAGGTTATTGGCGAAGCACAAGCGTCAGAGAACAAGCCATGCTTTCTGCAGGCATCCCCAGAAGTTTTGAGGGCAGCAAGCTTCCCAGGGTCATTGGTACCCTTGRAGCATTTACAGACTGGCATGATATGAATGAGTAATGTTTTCATCAGAGAGCTCACAGGCCAGTCTACAGACATGCACTTTTGGCACACAAAAACTTATACACATAGCAGGGTTTGTCCTTACAAGTAAGCAAATGAGAAATGTCCATCAATTGGTATCAAGTCAGAGACAGAGACACAAAAAGAAAAGTTATCAGCAAAGGCCCGAAAAATGTCTGGGAGGGAAGGATTGAGTTTGGAGCTTCTCTATGGGAGCTGGCTTTACCCAACACCCCCATGATGCTGAGATGTTCCTAGGCACAACTTGAGGTCTCTCACATTTTATGCGTGGGCACTACCAGGTGAGGCAAATTTTTGGTCTTCTTCAAAGTGAACATGCTAAAGATAACGTTGCATCTGATAATATATTGTATTTTCTGGAATCTGAGAAGGTTATTCCACCAACAGCCTACAGCTGAGAATCAAAACCACTTACTGAATAAAAGAATTCAGCTCCCAATTTACCTCACAGTTCCYTTCACAAGATTAGCTCAGTTGCTGATGAACAAACACTAATTCTTATCAGCTTGGCTTCCCAGCATGCCTCCCTCTGACTTCACACAAACTGCCCTTAAACTACATTTCTGSTTTTCCTACTTTTTCAACCAGTCTGCCTTTCTTTAYAGAAACACATCTTGCATTGGTCCTAAGTGGYRCAGTTGAGCTTTATCAATCAAAAAAGASTCAGTATTTTGTGACTATAAAGCAGYTGAAATTAAATACTGGTRTCTAYGACAAACATGGTCCTGTGAAACCASTGAACATTTTTATTTTGCCATGCTCACATTTCCAACAGAAACCTGTTTCGATGGGGAAAAAAATAGAAGTAGTTTCACCAAAAAGTCCATCGACACAGCCTGGCAAATCACTGACATCTTAAAACACTGGGGCTGTACCACGTCCATGCCAGCAGCTGGCAATTCTGTGCCCAAGGTGAAAGCACAGTTTGATGSCAGAACTGAAGGAATGCAATCTCAGCAGTGCATTCACAAGGGCATAAATGCCCATCACGCCCACAAGCAGCACCTGCTCAGGAAGGCAGCACTGAGCAGGTCTCAGATCCCATCATAAACCAGGGAATGAAGAGCACAAGCATGGCCTGGTAGCCCCTGCTGCTTCCATCAGAGGGAAACAAACACACCATAGAAGCAGAGAAATGAACATGGCAGTTCAGGAGGCAAAAAAAGGTACAAGGGTACAAGAAAGGTACAAATAAAAGATGGGAAATACACTTGGTTCTGGACCCTTGCACTAGAACAATGGGACTGATTAACCAACCTATTTTGCAGCATTAATTACTGGTTTGTTGTTTTTTTTTTTAACAGCACTGTAATACTCCAGAGGAAACATCCTTTCCTTTTTAGGATTATTGCTTTTTTGTTCACATTATAGCACAGCAGCTCTACAGCAATAGACATACAGGGTATTCTTCTCTTGTCTCATCCTCTAAAATATAATGTATGTGATGTCTAATAGCCTATTGTGGCTTTGCACTGGTAAATAACAGAGGAAAAAAATGCATTACCTTTCTGTCACATTGCATTACAAGTGCTTTGATACATACTTCATGGCTGTAAGACTTACAGTATGTACAGCCGGTTAGGAAGAGGGTAATGTAATTTTACATTTAATTTCTAACTCCTCTGTTTCTGACAGTCATATTAAGAATAGCAAARGTTTTACAATTCCTGATAGAATGCTAGATTGCTGATACTTCACACTAAAACATAATGGGTTCTGGCATTTAGACAATTTRGGGAGGTTATTTTTTTGGTTGGTGGGTTTTTTTTACTTGCTTTTAGAGAGGACAGTGTCAAAAAATGGACCCATTTAGCTTTTGCATTAGTAAATGACTAACCTATTGTTAGTAATAGGATGGAATAAAAAGATCCATAAAGAACCACAGAATTAAAATGAAAAGGCAATTTTTAATTAAGTTTGCCCACTTTGACTTGTGATACTGATCCTGCCTCTGTTTCTCCTTCTCTGGTTTCTCAAAATTTCTATGCAATAATAGCAAATTGGATACCCTCCTTCTTTGCAATTCATTAAAACACTGCCTGTAGCAAAATGRTATTTACTTTGAAAAGCAATTCACTCTGGTCTCCTTTACCAACAGTGAGGAACAACAGTGGCCTTTCCAAGTCCAGATCCATGTTTTTTTTTCCAGGGCTCCTTAGGTCTGCTGTAGTTTCTTGCTGCTTACATGACCAGGGAGGTATTTTCAACAGGTACCAGTATCCTCTATCAGCACTTGTGGATTTGTGCCCACTGAGGCTTCTTCCCACTCAGGGCAGAAATGTTTGTAAATGACCCCACATAAGGCAGAAATGTAAAACAACTGGCATTACACAAACATCAGTTTTTTCTTGTTTTCTCTCTCCTGATAAGCTAAGATGTCCCAGTGTTACTGGATTTGGAGATACTAAATAAGCAACACAGATAAAGGAGAGGTAGCGAGAGATCAAGTGAGGAGACAAAAATGGAATGAAAATTTAAACACACTTTAAAATAAAACAGTCCCTGATTTCCAATCATTTCTCTCAAATAAAAGCCTCTTCTTTCACAGATTTTTCTTCTTTCAAAAGACTCTCTTGTTAAACATCAACATATAAATATTGTATTACCTAGCCATTATGCATTTGCTACAGYATGCATAAAATTCCCTCTTTATACAAAGCCCTTTATGATTAAAAAGGATTAATTGTTTTCAAGCAAAAGACACAGAAGCTAAAAAGCTGTATTTTTAATTGAATGCAATGCCTAAAATGTAACATCTTCCAGAATCAGATAACAACAAAAGAAATGTACCAATAAATAAATATGGTAAAATAAAAACTTTGTTTGACTTAAACYGTCAGTTAGAAATATTAAGATAATTCTAGCTAATTAAGTGATARGGGAAACTTCTCATTGTAACACTGAATTTTATTTGTAATAACTAAATTCAGGRGTTTGCATGATTTACAAGATATAATTCAAATGTTGTAAATGTTAATGAGGCACTCTTATTTGATGCTAAAAAAATTCCTTGGCAATGAGGCACTGAAGGTATTCTGTGCTACAAGGATCATTTTCTTATCTCCTGTATAACTCACATGAGRCTCATACCAATCTCACCAATCTATGCCACTAAAATTTTAAAATATTARAATTATTTTATACAAATTGTATTTCAACTAAATCAACTAAATTGATTTTATGGAAAAAATACTGGGTTTTTTGACATGTATTTAATTATTTTTCAATAATTCAATTATATGTTACAAACTTCATTGACAGGTACATGAAGTTAGATATTTAAACAGCACATTCATTTAAGTGAACATCTCCAYCTTCTGTCTATACCAGAATATATGTGACACTGGCATTCCTGAGTGACATGACCAAAATTATCACAATGACAGAGAACCAAGCACCAAAAAGAGGCAAAATCACTGGGCTGCAGCCACCACAAAGATAGACTGGCCTCAGAAGGAGCCCCAGGATGGGTAAGGAATCTAATTCTTACCCAGGGATATGATAAAAGCCCCAGGAAAAAAAAACAAAACCTTACAGCAGCTGACTGTGGCGTTTACTACCAATGAAAAAATGAGATGGTTAAGATGCTGTGTGCATTAAGCTCTGAAGAATACAGTCCAATTTACCAGCTTAACACTCATTTTCTTGGGGAGAAATTGCTTAGCTCCATGCTCCAGGATAAGCCTTAAAAACCATTAATTTCACAAAAAGCTATTCTAATTTTAGGTGATAAATTATTATTACAGGCACAACTATTTTCTTTTTATGATCTGTCCACTGCCTACATTCACTGGGTTTGTTTCCCCTTCCAGTATTTGTAAAGCTCTTTATCTCCTGAGAATCTCCAACCCTCCAAACCAATTACCTGCAACAGATGTGTCTCYGAATGAACAGGTACCTTAACTTCAGTAATCCATGCATTTTCAGAACTTTGTYTTTTAAGCTCAGTATTTACAACTCCCTCTGTACAGATGATATTGCAGGCAAACACACCTTTCAATTAATATCAACATCAGCTCCATTTAGGACTGACAAAGGGAACTCTCCTGCCTCATGCAAACACTGGCATCATCATAATTAAAAAGATAATCTCTTCATCTGACACTGAAACCAAAAGGGTAACTCAAAGTTCAATGACTGCCAAGAGGAACATGAATTGTCTTCAGTCTAGTTTAGAGAACGGGCACAAAGCACAGCCTTGCTCTTGGAGAAAAATCCTTCCCTGTGATTATTCCCATCCTTCTGCATCTACCAGAAAATGATCAATCACTTCCAACAGTAATGCAGCACGATGAGCTTTTGTAAACAATCACAACCCAACACTGTAAGAAATGTCTCATGGAAATCTTAGATTTCCTCAGGTGTTATAGACATGTTACTAAACAAGAAACCATAACGGTTGCAGGATCTGTATTTTTGTTCTTTGCGAATAAAGAAATAACTTGTTTGCAACTATCATCAACTAGACCWAGAGAATTTACTAAATACATGCAGGATCTGAAATGCAAGAAAAGTTCAGATTCTTGAAAAGAGTTTGCATAGAGTTCTCTCTCCATATTTGTCCAAATATGAAAACTAGATAAACCAGAATAGTTTTACTTATATTCTATTTAAACAACAAACAGCCCTAAGAAACAGACTTTTAAATTGCCCTTTGCTTGAGTACCATTGCAGCATTTCTCTAAACACACAGCTCAGTGGCATTTGAGGTCTCCAAGATTATGAATTTATTTTCTGTTAAAAGTGTTTGCACAAACTTAGGGGCACACTCTTCAGCTGCAAGATCTCCATGGAAAAAAAAAAAAAAAAGCCAAAAACTTTGCACAGCTGGATCCCAGCTGTCAATCTAAAATATTATTAGCTCATAATAACCAGTATTTTTCTATTTTTACAACAATCCAAAAAAGAACACATATTTCTAAATTCAATCTATGAAGTGTCTAACTTTTAAGATGTCACACACAATGTGTTGAAAGCAAAATTGTTAAACAATTTMCTTGAGCATATTTCCAATCCTTCACAGTACCTAGGAAGAGCACCTTTCTTTGTGTGAGTGTGTGCACATGCACATTTCAAATGTAYGGGCAGGGAAAACACGAAGAGGACWGTAATTTMGAAATTGTAAATTGCACATTTTAAAATGTCAAACCTTTCTATTTTACACTTCCATCACTTGAATTTCGATAAAGAACTTCTRGATATAATATTTTTGTAACAACTGCGTAACAACATGTTTTTTCTACGGTCGAATTTGTTATGCTTGTCTTTCTAGGCCTTTTCATCCCTCAAGTTAATGTGTTATTACTTCAATTGCACACCACAACACAYAGCTGCACAATGTCCCAGTGAAATCTAGTGGAAGTAGCTTTTAGGCAATCTTGTCTGATAATAACTGAGGACAACATGTGGCTATGAAGCACTGACACGTGATTGGTAACTTTACAGCAGCACTTGATAAAAGCAAACACAATCTAGGTGAGACCTGGTTGAGTAAGACTCATCGACACCACTAAAAAAGTGAAACRACAAATGCATTCTGTACTAAATTCTTACAGATACTTCAGTATTATTTTTCTTTGTGTAGAAAATGTAACAAAGAAAGTTTCTGTGAAAAGAGTCACTGCTGCATTATTAGTGCCTGGCATGSTTTTCTTCTGGCTCAACTGTGAAAAATATGTGTAATCTTGCTTAGTGATCTTTCATCCTGATTTCCCAAGGAAACTGCTTATGCAACCACRGCCTGTTTGTGTATGTTTCTTTATTTTTATTTGCTGGTTCCCTCCCAATAGCTTCTGAACCCATTAAAAGCTTCAGTCACTGGGACAAAGGAACAACAGTCTCAGACGTATAAAGCTCCTACAAACCCAACAAAAAAGCACATTTGGTTATGAAACAGAGAGAGGGCAACTTCATGCACCCATTTCTGAAAATGCCAAGCACACAATCAACCCCACAGCACCAGGAACACACAATCAACCCCACAGCACCAGGAACCCACGATCAACCCTACAGGACCAGAGCAGAGAAGCCAACACAGGTTGGTTGCCCCAGGTACCAAGGGGAGGTAGCTCAGAGCAGGGGATGTCCAGGAACTGTGGTGCAGTGGCTGCTGTGCAAAATAAGAAAATTAGCAGAGTGGGTAACAGCCGAAGTGCTCATTGTTTTGTGCCAAATGGCACCAAGATGAGGGCAAAAGATTTATTTCCCKTGTCTGGATCTTGGCTGTAGGTCCAGCAGAGCTGGAGCACCTGGCCCAACCACCTGAGCTCTCTGTCCCCAGACACATCCCATGCCCTTTGGCTGGCCAGATACTCTCAGGCATAAAAGGACTTGCCACGGCTGTTACTAAAACTCAAACTTTGCTGCACACTGCTGGGAGATGGTGATGCCTTCAGAGCAGCATCCCTGCCACACGCTGCCAAGATAAGGCATCTKCAAGAAACCTGGAAACCTGCACCAGCCTGTGATTCTTTGGGCAATAGCATGCTTAACCCCACGGCCCAGCAGACAAAAATTAATAAGTAAAGATAATTCTTAAAGAAGCTAACTGTCACAGATTTTTTCACTTCCGATTTGTGGAATAACTACACCCCCAAATTACGTGGACAATTCAATTGTTCAGATCCCTCCAAATATTTTAACTAAATGCAAGCTTTCAGAGTGCTAAGAATTACTTGAAATGGCTACCTCACTCTTTCATGACTTTGAAAGCCCGACTTGCCTTTCTTTCATAGTACTCAGAGCACAGGAAAATCTTATTTAAATGCCTGTGGTAACTGATGCTGTTCTGCTCAGATCAATGCATCTCCTGGGAAGACRGGATGCTGACTGCAGACAGGGAAGGCACTGGAACTGAAATCATTACAAGCTGTCAAGTCTCTGCCCTGAGCTTCAGATCCAAACTGAATTTTCAGCCTCCTGAATGTGAAGCCTGCTATCTCCACAGGGTGTATCTCAGAAATGAGTTCAAGGTGTGCATTCTCATTTATATAATTTATGGCCTGTAGATCTCTTCTGGTTAAATTCCACATGGCTCTTCATATTTTAACAAACAGTTCCTTTACCACACTTGCTTCAAAAAAGCTTATTTGTATTCTTACCTACACTCCTGATTTTATTACATCTCAAGGACTATATAACTGGACACCACATAATATCTAAGTTTACAGGAAGTTTTTATTCTCTGGTGATATTTAAGTTATGATCTTCACTTTTTAATGCCTCTTGTTCATATCACAGTGTAAGCCCAGTGGCACAGAGGCACATCATGATGCAAATACCATGTCACATGTGTGAGCCAACCTTTCCAAGCCAGCACGTGGCAGCAATTCTAATTTCAGAAAACTGTAACAGTGGAGGGGGATTGCCCTACAGATCACCCATGAGTCACTGTACATGCACATACATAAAACAGAAAGTGCACCTTTCGTAAGAGTGTTTGTCAAAGCATTTTTACAAAATGCCCAGTAAAAATATTAACATTCATACATGCATTTTGATCACTATTGTATMATTTTTACTAGACATTATTAAATTTCATTTTTAGTATTAATGGATTATTATTAATATAGTATTATCTTTCCATTTGTTAAATGGTAAATAACTGTACCCCCATGCATATTTGTCCCTGATTTGTTGTTTGTATCCTCTGAAAACTTAATATCAGGCTTCCTATAGCAGCAACACAGTTGGAGAAAATATGAACTAGTAACCTTGTTACTCTTATGTCATGGTTGAAGAAAACCAGCAGTTTTCTGAAAAGCATCTTGAAAAAAAGAAAATAATTTCATTTATAATATTAGCATTCTACAGTAGTCTTAGTTTGAGAGAAATCAATTTTGTCTTACTCTTAGAACRGACAGTTAAGGGGCAAATAACTTTTCTTTCTTATTTGATAAAACRAAAGTTTTTGAGGTAACTGCTCAGTGAGGTACCTCAGTTGTGTAACAAGTCTTGAGAAATCGCTAGAACCTGACAGAAGACTGACACTTCTGTAACCCAATTCCTAATGTGAAATGCATTGAAAAACAAAATAATAGGGGGAAAATTGTCAATCAGTTATTGGAGTAAGGATTCAAGCCATTCTTTACTCCAAAAGAGGGTTTAAGCGCTCCAGGATAAGGAAAAGCCAGAATATACAAGTCATTCAGTTMCACCTGAAATTTTACTTCTCTAAAGTTTGACATTGAATGATTTCAATTTCCATGTAAGCTAACACTCTTCTAGCTCATTATCTCATGGTAACTATAAAAAAAAAAATTACTGACTTACACAATTCTTTCCTCTGTGGCACTCACACTGTTTTTTGTTCTGAACAGGACCACAAAGAGTGCAAAGCCAAATTAAATGAGTAATTCTTAACTCCAGGACGCCCGTGTTCCTAAGCACCTAACYTCGTAAACTTAACATTATTTTAAAGGAAGCTGCCTTTTCCTGCYACAGTTCTTCCTTTCAGGCAAGGAAAGAAAAGTTCTTGGTCCATTTTGATAAGCCATGAATATCGACAGCAGCTGCTGCCACAGTTCTCCACTCTGAGCACCCGAAATATTGCTCTGAATTAGATTCTGAAGGAAAAGMAAAGCTGGGGAAACCTTTGTCCAAGGGCTAGGAGCACTCATCCAGCTGTAAYTCATTCACACTCACCTCCTGGTACACTATTCCAGCTGTTCACACCCCTCCAGCTGAAACTGGGACTTCACAGATATTGATAAGAAGCATCTGGGGCCTGAGTGGCCCCAAATGAAACAGAAACAGAGGGGCTGAATCACGAGAATGTCATCACTTGAATTCCAGTCTTCAATTCATGGATCACTGATGGATTTCACATTAACTCCATAGCCAAACAGGATTATAAACAAAGGAGATGATACTAATTTTAYCTGTACTGTTGTGAAAAAGCAGCTCAGGAAAATGAAAAAGGTTTAGATTGTGGTGGTACTTGAGGCTACACACCTAAGGCATTTTTTCTGTTTTCTCACTGTTCTTAATTTGGTTTGTAATATCTTTTCAGGTTGAAGTATTTCTCTCACTAGTTAACTAATAAAATTCTTTAAAGTACCTGCTCAGTATAATTCCCCAATGTAAATTTTAAAAAAAAAGCTCAGAGGAAATATTTTCCTTTAGTTCTAAACACTACATTACTTACATTTATTTACATTACATTTMATTTACTAATTTCCCTTCTTGCAGTAAATTTTTAACCCTATTCCATGTTTTAAATAGTTTTGTCWAAAATATGTGTAGACTTCTTTATAACCTTCCTATCACGGTTAAATCTAATATTAAACCAGTTAGTAAACAACACACCACTCTTCATTCCATACTATTTAAYGCAGCATATCATTGAATATATTAATATTTAACATTAAAGAAAGAATTTGATACAACTATAACTATTTGCAGAGAAAATGTAATATTGCTTGTCATGAATATTGACTGTCACTTTATCCAAACCCTTCAAGGTGCTTAAGGAATTGCTGAAGACCTTGAAATAAGCTGTTTAATTTTAAACCAGATTTAGGATATTCAGTGATCTCAGTACGGTATACTTACCCACTTTATTCCATGACCATAAACAGCATGCATTATCACATACATCTATAGTAAAAATATTAGCTAAGGTTGATTTTAATATTTAATTTCCTTGTATATGGAAATATTCATACCACACAGAATACATTCATGCATTCATGAACRTAGCAACAATTTTATATCAACAATTCTACATCATAAAGCTGTTCTTACAAAGCAGTATAAAARTAATTTAGCTTAAGCTGCAGGAGAAATTGTAAGATAAGGCATGACATAATTACTCCTTTTAGATGTACTGGCACCACAAGTTGTCTACAGATATAAAAAATAGCCTTTTAGGCTTGTTCATGATTATTCTCAAATGACTGACCTACACATATAGAAAGCAGTGTTATTATACTATAGCTGTTACTGCTTATTTACYTCTATTGAAGTTTCCAAATATTTTCTTCCTAACTCATTAGCTTCTCCTGAACTCCTCTTCYCCCCTCCAAATATTGGCTACAAATACAAGGCCACGGAGCTTCATCAATGTCATTGTTTGCTCCAGTGATAAATGCTGTGAGTTTGTTGATATTGTAATWAAAATATAGAAAAAATTAAAATTAGTATTGAACAAAAATGGAAGTATGGGAGACCAACGAGTTAAATAACCCAAACTACATGTCAGGTATATTAGTGTTACCCTTACATATTCCAGTCTTCGCTGTGATAGTGTACACAGTGTAGTACAAGCCTTTGACTGGATGTTTATTTTAGTTCCAAATTGATGGCAGTGCTTTCCTGTATTTTTTACATCCATCCTCATGCACTCATTTTGATGCTGCTTCTTAACCTGATGACTGCCTAGAAACTCTACTGTGCAGTACAGTTCAGAACATCTCAACTTCATTATCTGATGTTTGTTTCTATGTTTAAAGCACAAAGACTTTTTAATTGAAGGTGGAGCAAGGCTGATCAGTTACTCACAGTCTCTCCAGGGATCTCAGCCMGAAGAAAGAGCCATTCTTCAACCACAAGATCTTGTTGTTACTCAGAATCCTACAAGAAGACAGGAAATAATCTGGTTAACAGAACATGATAATTCCACCAATCCAAAACATATAATTACAGTAAGTGACTGCTCTGTAAAATACTCATCACAAAATTCACTGCTTCGTTTGCATTTTTCCATCATAGCAGTAAATAAAGATTACCATTTCACGAAGCGCATAGTTTCTTCTTTATTAAATAAAAGCACTGTCAAGAAATATGCCAAGAACTGAATTTCGACTCCAGCTTGAAAATGCTAACACTGCTAAATGCCCACACTTCACAAGTAGATTCTAAATTACCACAAARGTTGGGCTTCCCAACAAATAGGCTGGTAAAGCAAAAGACAAGTTAAAAACTGTTCCAGTAGATGCGAGGACAATAAAATCACTTTGCAGTGGCTGCTGAAGCAGGGAGGAACAAGCAATCATACCATGGATAGCTCACATACACAGGCAAAGTACTTGATTTYCTGTAGGAGGGACAAACAAAAACAGACAAGTCCAAAACCATTTTCCTGTTGCAACCTCTGCATAGCAGAAGTTCAGTAATTCAGCTGTGCCTGACGCATCAAGCACCACCACCATCACCACAAACACTTGCAAACTGGCCCTGCATGCAGGCCATTGAGAAAGATATTTATTCTTCCTCTTTATGTTCATTTCACAASTGGTTATTCCTACTGCAGTGATTTTCCATCACTATTCCCAACTATTTCAGGAGCAGTACAATATAAACATGCACTTGTTCTRAAGATGTTACCCCTTAAAAATATTTCAGTGTGCAAAAGAAATGCAGTTTGTTTTAGAAGCCTGAGAAATTGGGTTTTTAATCGAATGATTATGCAATATGCATATGAAACATTTGTCTCTGACAAAACCTAATTCCAACTGCCTAAGAAATGAGTCTGTTAATGTAACGTTTACAATAAATTATACTTCTCTAGTGCACAAAAGCACATTTCAAAATAAGACATGCAGCTTGCAATAAGATAGAAAGCAGACAAAAAAATTTTAAAATAAATTTAATGCTGTTAACTACAAACTTGAGATATTTTGATTCAATTTTTATTTTTGTAAAATTTTTAAACAAGACTATCTTGTCTTATTATCTTGTTTTGCTCTTAGCATTTCCCATTGTRTATGAACAGTAAGTGCTTTGCCCCAGCACACACCCACCACAGAAAATATCAAGCTCAGTGCAAATGTAAAAATAAGCAACACCGAACCCACAGGAAAACAGAAAATAATCACTGATGAAGCAAGTTAAAATACTGCAATGTAAGAAAGATCTGRAGATTTCTGCAAGTTACTTCTAGAATTCATATATAAATGTGTATTTTGATRTGAGTTGATGGCCCTCATCTACATGGAGAACAGAGGTGCTCAGACCCGAGCCAAACTTTATTACACTGTGCTGCTCGTCAGAAATTCAGTAATTAAACAATGCCTGATGCATCAAGGAACACCACCAGAAYCTTACTCAGAACCAGACAGTGTCACCCACAAGGGGCAATCTGTGATCAATCACGATTCCATACACTCATGCATCTGAAAGCACACAGAAGCCCACATTTGCAACAAAAATTAAATATGCTCCAATAKACACACAGCCTATTTCCATCAATTAAGAAACATCTCAAAAGTTCCTTCTTCTACTTCTCARATTAAAAATCATGTGTATGAAAAGAAATATTTATCTAATCTACCAACTCTTCTTTACCATTTTAGGAATACAGTTCAGCAGTGACACGATGAAAGACTGGTTTAAAATTTGAAATATGTAAACTGGAAAATATAAATACATTAAAGACTCTATTGCTTTATTATCAATGTTCTATTACTTTACTCTCTTATTCACCTTGTCTTCTGGGGCTGCACAGAACTTGAGTCAAGAAAAAATGAAGACATAAAATTAAAATTGGCCAGGCTTGGAAAGACTAACATCATAAATTCCACTTCATATTGGATCATTTTTTTTTAAATATACTGTGTTACAGAGAGACCATCTTTGAGGTCTGTTACAATGACATTAGATACAAATATTATATTTGGACCACTCTTCACAGCCTGATTTGCAAACATACATGCACTTCAAAACTCTCAGCTGGCTTAGATACAAGTAATTCCAACTTTGAAAAATTGTTATTGCGCCAATTTGTTTTTCCAGCCTTCTACTCACTCTGCCCAGAAAAAGAGGGCAGTCTGAACTTTGCTGGCACCTCCATGAAAATGGGGCACAAGTCAGATGGTCTCCTGCTCCTCCTCCATGTCTCCTGYACAGCCCTACATGTGTACACTGAAACCAATATCATTAACCCACATAAACAAGCTCCTATTAATTAAAGAAAGTTATCAAACTAGTAATAAATCACAAGATTAAGCAGATCATTTAGTTCATAAATGGAATACTCAGTAAACACAGCTCATGATTCTTCAATACTGCTATCTCATTTATTTTTGTGAACGATAAACTGAGTCTTGAAAAATGTGACACCACAAATTTAAAATAAAAAACCTCCAAAACTTAGCTATGTTAATCTGAGTTTGCAAAAGAAACCTTTTAAATCTTTATACCAGAGTTTCACAGAGACTTTCACACAGAGATCACATTTCAAAAATTAAGTTTCCTTCAAGGTTTCCTTTTCTCTACTGTGCCAACTTAAATTCAGGTTTTATAAACAAAGCAATATGGGTATCATAGTTAAAATGTGATTCTTTCTCTGTTCAGAAAGGCAGCTTTAGAGAATCCTAACATTCCAGTAAGGTCCATAGGGAAAAAGAAGCCCTCTCTAACAATCCCAGTTATCCACATTTCATTGAGCTGGTTAGCCAATGAAATGAGAAGAATCCACCTGTTTTTGATTAGTTTTAGTGATGTTCAAGAACTTGCAACAGGCTGTGATCAAGAGGGATCTGGTTTGCACAAAAGATCAATTCTATGAATACAATGAACAATGAACAACTTCAGTAGCAAACATATATCACATTCTCTTTCATACAGTAATGAACCACTTACCAAACTCTTAATGCAACTCTTCCCTTCTGAGGATATTTGCTGCAAGAATGAGGATGGAAGGGAGGAAAGCTTTGGTTACAATGTTCAATATCCTAAATCAGAAATGAGTCTTAACTACAGGCAASAAAAAACCTTTTCAAATAATCAATGCCAGGACAAATTGTGGATCTGACTTTTAATGCTGAAATTACACTGAATAATTTTTGTACATTATTTCTTTAGACAAGTAACCGAATGGACATGAAATGTATGAAGTAAGGTCAAATAGGTAGRTTTCTCTTTTCCCTTGAATAGAGTCCCATGCTTACAGGGAAATGTTTCTAACTAAAGACCTGCAGAAATTTTGCAGTGATGAGCATCATTTTCTTTTACTTACAGATGCAATGGTTTGGGGGCCAAATACATGGAAAAGAGTGTTATTCATATAYTTTATTTTGGAAAGCTTATAACAAAATTGTAACTGTCAGATCTAACAGAAACTGAAATAGAGGTTGGATTGTTTAAAAATAAACCACCAACATGCATCCACTATGCACAAGTACTTCTCACATTTTGTCTATCCATAGCATTTTCACTTGGTTGCTTTCTGGGGTTTTTTTTTCTGATGTGCTAGTGCATCACAGTGATGAATCTCATTGTAACACTGCAAGCAGGGAGCTAGTTTAAGTAATTATCAGTTTCTAGCCATGTGCTAAGAATCTCACATTTTAAATATTTCATTCCAGCACAAGAAACACTGTGAAAATGAGCACACTTTATTTCAATGAAAGTATTTTCCCCAAACCAAAATCTATTTAAAATAATTTTTTTTATTTTGTTATGGGTTTTGGGACAGGCAGGGTGGGTTGATTGGTTGCTTTGGGGCTTGGTTTTGTTTTTGGTGGCAGTGGGTTTTTTTAATTGTTTTTTTGGTTTTGTTAAGGGAGAGATTTCCCAGAGAGGCCTTCTAAGAAGTATTCATTTTAAAGTTCAGTTTGCAAACTGTCTTTGCACAACATGTTAACAATTCAAACCCAAGCAACTGAAAATTCAAATCAAGGTACTTTCAGTCCCAGCTCTCACAGGATACAACTAAAACAATTCTGGGGAACAGTTCAATTGTCAGACACGTTATGAACTGTTTGGTTGTGGCAATTCAAATCTCTTCAAATCTCTTTCAAATCTCTTTAAATCTCTGCTACTCCTTCTCCCAAGACAATTTGGGGGACAGTGCACCCCAGGGAGACTGTTCAGAAGATTAACTCGACACCAGGCTTGTCCTTTCCTGGCCCTGTGGAGCCCTCCAGCACTATTCCTGCATGCTCTGGAGGGACATCACTCAAGCACCCTCTCCTGACTTGCACTGACATCCTAAAGCATTCAATCCCTGCACACAGTTTCACAGCACAATTGTGCSTCCCTGGTGTGCTGCAACACAGGCTGAACACGATTTCATTCACCCTGYACTGCAAACAAACCAGCCAACCTCACTTAGACACCAGGACCACAATCACRCCAAGGAGATGCTGACAGTGGAGAAGCACAGACAGTCATTGAGCCATTGCTTCCATTCTTCCCTGGACTCCCTTTCTTTACAGTTCAGAGTTACCTAAAAGAATTGTTCTAAYGGAAAAAAAAAGTAATCGCTCTGATTTACTTTCCGGTTCTTCCATTTGAATTAAACAAGCCACAAATCACAGTTTGCTCAAAATGATGCTGTGATTTTTGGTTTTGTGAAACCATTGAAAGTACAGCATGACATCACCCTGCACAACRAAGTCTTATTCAAGTATAAAACATGCCCAGCACAAGAGAATTTATTGCAGTATTTAAAAAGTATCAAATGAAGAGCTCCCAATCATAATGCAAACAAACTTCAACTTCCTATAACCCCTCAGAAAGAAGGAATCTTTYAAGCAAGCCTACAGAGTCAATGGACTCGGGTTCACTTGACTTTACAGAGTAAACAAATTCCACAGCAGAGGCTTCTTCAGTGGGATGGTGCCACATCCCACCCAGTAAAGCTGAGAGCTCACACAGCAGCTCATCCAGAGAGAAAKCTCAGCTCAGATAACCAAACCCAAGGAACACAAGGCATTGGGATGAAGATTGTTATTCCCAGATGCACAGTGATCACAGAAGGAAGTGTGACCCATTAATGAAAATATGCATTTCCTCTGATAATACTCACAGGGGAAAATACACGAAAACCACAAGCAAAAAACTCCCACCCAAACTTCATGAAAAATCAGTAAAATGTCAACTTTCACCTGATTYTCTGCCGAGCAGCCCAAGAGCTAGTACAGATCAGATTGACCCAGTCCTGTGTCCAGCTGAGAGACCATGTCTAGAAAATTAAAATTTCCAGAATCCTTCCTTTAAGCCCCACTYCCTGAGCCCAGCTGAAGGGACACGAAGGGCCACAGGAAACACCAGAGCCCAGCCACACCTGCCCCTGCTCTGCACTTCCTCTTAAATCCTGTTCAGTCTTCCATTTCTCAAGCAGAAAGGTGTGTTAGGTGGATATCCATAACAATTTGAAAAAAAGAAAGTTTGGGCCACTGAGACTGTACATCTGTGTTGGGGTTCTGTTCCGAAATTGTGTTTCGAGTTCTGCAGTTTCTCTTACATACTAAATTGATTTCAAGCAACTTGACATACCTTTTATTTCAAAATAACAATTTTAGTATGAATAGCAGTTAAACATTTTTCGTGGAAACCTGTTAACAACTGACACATTACAGTTTAAGATGTTTGTTCTCYTTACATGTGGTATGTGGTTAGATACAAAGGGAGTGTGAGCAGACATCTTGTGAAACCCCTGGACACACTGGTAGGGAAAAACTTACTTAATTTCTTTATGGCATCAGAATAAAACTAGAATAATTTATATTCAAATCCTACAGTGCAAAATCTAAAACTGAGTTTTTCTAAACTTTTTTATAAGGTTTTAAAATCCTTCTTGGYAAATCAGGATATTGTTTATTCCCACAACATCAATAATCCATTGARAGCTGCACCACAGAAACAAATTAAGAAGCAGTTTGCACCACAAACATGGTAGACATGGAAAAAATAAATAAAAATAGGATACCTGCTTTTTATTCCACACATCAAGAGACCCATGGAGCTATCATTAAATACAGGTACTAACTGCACTTTTTTTTCCCCTCTCCGAACTGCAAACCACAGCTGAGATACTACCTAGGGCTTAACAGATATTAGAACTATACAGATCGGCTGAGAGGGAACTCACAGAACAATAACAAAACTGATTGAACAAGTGAAAAGAGAAAAAGGACTGAAAACACTRCTGACAGCTCACCAGATGAATGGGGTGTGGTGGACAGCTGCACAGTTTGATACCCAAACAGAARGGAGGAACAGTTGTAAAGATATGGGGAGAAGTATTAATTCATTATTTTTCAGTATCTGTGTACAGTAACTCCCAGTGCCTGCTTCTCTCTCTGACTTTGAGAACATCAAAACTTAAAAGAGCATAAATTWTCAGAAGAGTAAAGATGCATATAATGGCCTAAAGTAACACCTCTCTTCCTGAAGGGGATTGTGGCCTGTTGTATTGTCTTTTCAAACTAAATAAAGTATGTGGTCAGCAATCTTAAAAGGAATCATGCAAAAATTCTGTAGAAAGCAATAAAACCTAGTCTCTCTGCACTTCTAATTTCAGTTGGTTTTATCATTACCTTTAATGTACAGCAGCTTTTGTTAAACCCATTCACTTGCAGCAATCCCAAGCATTAATGAAAACAGACAAACACTCAAAAAYTGCTTTCCACTGTACATAGCATCTTCATGTGGCAAAAACACCCCCCAAACAGCTATAGCCAAAGAGACAATAACAGTGCACTAATTATCATTCTAATTTGTRCAGTACCAGCAGAACAGCAATTTCCAGATCTTGATACTATTCAACAATAGCAAAAGAAAGCATAAGCATCAAGAAATTTCCTTTTAGGTAATTAGTTATTTAAATTAAACTCCTTAGGAAAGTGCAAAGAAACACTAACAGTCTGTCATACATTTAATGGAATGTATGAGAAACTGTATTATGAAAACAAAACACTGCTTTTGTGGAAAATTACTGTTCAATAGCTCCACTTTCAGTAATTCAAAGTGCAAGGCAAAACTCTTTTTTTTGCCTTTGGTGTTCATACTGGTGGCTTTTCATCAATAGTCCTCTTGGGTGATATAACAGACTGCTAGGTCACATTCAAAACACCAAAGCCAGAGAGTTCTTGCATTAATTATCACAGCAACAGATTTAATTAGGCAAAATSATATTCAAGAGCCTTTCTGCGTAAGCAACATCAGAATTCAAACAGTAAAACAAAACATTATCATCACTAGCAGGACACACAACTCAYTCTCTCCCTAATACTGCTTCAGTGGTATTAATGTATTAACAAAAGGAAGCAGCAAGGTCAGTCTCAAATAGAAATTTTAATGTGATTTCCTAACAGTGGGGGAGTTAAAGAGTTTTCAGCTTTTGAACAAGCCCACTCCACTACAGGATGATATTAATTAACTGAACAGGACAAGAAGCAGTRGGAATCAAAGCATTACTAATAGGACTGTAAGTACTTCAGAAAAGATATGTGCTTCTCTATTTTATGACTTTTCTCAAGTACTAGAAAATTTCTGAACTAGATGATCCTATTAAGTGAAAGTCTATTTTCCCACAAGAACTTAAGGTTTAAAGGTTATTGCTAAAGATCAGTGAACACCCGAAGTGTCATACAGGATTCTGTGCTCAAAGTTTAATCAATTGTATTCAAGAAAGTCAGCACCTGGAAAACTTATGTCATGAGTGGATGATTGTAGAAAAAGGTTTGACAATGTATACAGCACTGGAATATGAAGTGATGTTTGCTAAAATGACATAATATTAAACTAAACATGGAATATGAGGATATAAAGAAGTGATGAATCATTACTATTTTTCTACAACATGGACACGTACTTGTAACATCATTGAACTGTCTACGTAAATCTTGCTTTTACARGTTTTGCACTTGAGTGCATGTAATTTTATTTGTTAGTTAAAGAAACTCCACATGATCTTTTGATAATCTTCATTACATCTGTTGAAGAGAGAATTTTATCCAATTGTACTTCTGGACTATATCACTACAMCTATCACGTGCATGGTCTTTACTGGAGAGATAGTTATGTGTGTTTTAACTTCCTGTGATGGCTCTTACTGAGTCTAGAAGAATTATTTACATTAATTAAATATGTCATGTGCATTAGGTTTTGAAGATCAAAGATTCTATTGTCAACATTTTCTTTGGAGAAGGAGAGGAATTGTTCAAAGCTCTCTCTACAATGAAAAGGAAATCCTTATGCCTCAACTTGCAATAAAACATTATTTCTAAAAGCATATTTAGCCAACTGGTGACAGCATGGGTCTGCATGCCCTGGTGCTCTTGGTTCTGCCTTTGACTCACATGCTTCAATGAATATTTWTTTAAAATCCATTTTTAGTGGGAAAAATGAGACTCATACAGAATATTAAAAAAATTTAAAGGTCTTCTCCACTGAGTAAGCCTGTGCAATATGCAAATGAATTAAATGAAGTGTTTGTTTACAGCAGAATTAGCTTCTGATATGCTTTTCATTCAACTCAGCTCACATTGTGGGATGATTACATTCTCATGTTTGTTTCTCTTTCACACTTTTATACAATTCACCAACAGCAGTGGTGCAAACACCACAGGAGCTGCAGAACAGCTGAGAGGACAATGCACTGGGACAAGGTGCAGATTTGAGCATTTCAGCACCAAGACAGACAACAGCTGAGAAACATCTTGATCCTATAGGACATGAATTTTACACTCATTTCAGTGGGAATAAGAAGCTCATTTAGGTTCCCCATTTCAAAATGGTTCCTGCCAGTGATTTACCTTGGTGAATCACAGCAAGGGCAGCATAACCATTCCTCTCTCCTGGCCTTACACTCCACTGCTCAGCCAAATAATCACCAGCAACCCAAACTGCCTTGCAGCTCCACAAGTGGGCCAAACTTGTTTTTTACACTCCATACAACAGTCAGGAGGCTTTATACAAATAAATTTTGAATTCTTAAGACCACTACCAAAAAAATACCACATAAACTTTTAACATTTAATTAAAATATTAATAAGAAAGAATTCACCTTTTCTAATTTGGATTTTACTATAACTTACTTCTAACTCACTTTGGAAAAAAGAGTAAAAATTCCTGAGTCACCATTCCTTGTTTATTACACTTCTTACACTATCTTGTATTTCCTTTGTAAGATCTTTTCAGCACTTCTCTTATTCAGCCCACTGCTCATTTTTCAAACCCTGAAACACTCATTTTGCTTTCCCCAGTTTTGCTAATCTTTTATGCATTTCCAGAAGAGCATTTTAACTTCCCCTATTATTTCTGAAAATATGCTCAGAACTGTCTTCAAAATGTTCATGTCTCTCAGTTACTAAAGAGTTAAGSAGCAACAATTGCTGAAAATCAATCCAGAAAAATACTGAAAAGTTTCCACTGTAGTAGTGGAAATGCTACTACAAAGTGGTTTGTTGTTTTATGATTTCTTCTAGAAGTCATTAAACTTTCATCCAGCTTTTTATTTCTTATTTGAAAATATATAAAGGTGTGCCAAATCAGKATACAGAATTAATAATTAACTATGGTAAGTAAAAGACTCCATTTACTCAGTTAAAAGCACTAATTTTAAGTCCTAGCAACATTCTCATGTCTTATCTCTCAGAGATTTCGCACTGGTGAAGGGAAATGTAGTTACCCTTAAGAAAATGGGCTTTAAGAAAATTCTCCTGGGACATTTGGGAAGGAAGTTTTCACGCCATCTAATGAATGTAACACAGCAATTATCTCTGAGTCCATCCACTAAAGTGGTCAATGACGGTCTCAGTTGTGATTTGTCTTTTTTTAATCTCAGTCTCAAATGCTCTATCTATCAGCTCAGGTACTTAAAATTATCTTCCTAGGGCTATGTTGTTCAATATTTGATGTTCTTTCCATTTTAGCTATAGCTGCAATCTCTGAAATAAAGCTTTCAGCACAACTGTTCAAAACACTGCCATAAATAATACAAAGACAGCGACCATTTGATTCAACWTCCATTACACAACTAACTTTTCCCTACCTTGCTTTGTATCTGTTTCTTTCACATCAGTCAATGTTCAGCTCACTCAACCACCTTTTGTTTGATACTCGATTGTGAATATTCAGCTTTACCTCACAGTGTTCATTTCTGCCAAATGGCTCCTAAAACATTTAGTTGTACAATAACTGTGGCTGAATGCATTGCTTTTAAAATAATAAACYCTGGCAGCAATATCCACAAGGAATTCCAAAGCCTTTGCAGGGAATCATGTCCTGAAGTGATCACAGCTATGTTAAATGAAGCTTGGGTTATTCCTAA
This sequence comes from Malurus melanocephalus, assembly GCF_030028575.1. Classification (NCBI taxonomy): domain Eukaryota; kingdom Metazoa; phylum Chordata; class Aves; order Passeriformes; family Maluridae; genus Malurus; species Malurus melanocephalus. The sequence goes on along the minus strand of NW_026623244.1, from coordinate 3,625,855 downwards.
TGGCTTCCCAATTCATTTCTTTCAGTGGTTTTAAAAGTTTTCCTAAACTAATGATGACAGAATAATTTATTCTTTTTTTCAGAAGTGTCTTCTGATCCTTGAATAAATAATGAGAGTGATAGCACCTTTCAGGGATGCCTGAAATTACATGAAAGGATAAGTAAGACCAGTTGCACCTATTTAGTTTTTAAAAATGGAAACTGTCTTTAGAAAGAACTGAATAAATAAGAGGCACAAAAGAAATAAAAGCAGGGTCAGGGAAATGAGCAAAGCTGTGAGTATTAATGAAGAAAAACAACTAAACAAAAGTAAGAAAAAGATTGTCTTTTCTGGCACACATAATTAATGAGTTATTTACTAAACTGGTCTGCAAGCGATACACAACTTGATTCTTTAGGAAATCAGCACAACTTGCATGAAGAAGAATGAAAAAAAAAAAAAGATTCTGTCCTTAAATAATTCCTAAAATAAATACCTTGGACGTCCATTCTTTGGGCCAGGCCCTGTGAGAGCAGTGGGCAGTTGAGTGTACCAATGTGGAAGATGCATCATCCATCAAAGAAAAGAAGGCACAAGAAAGCACAGGGCACAACAGTAACAGCCAAAATCAGCACGGGCACCCATCCCTCTCTTTTCTCTTGAAATGCCATTTTCTCATTTAGAACTGCACCATATGCAATGCACCTAGCTGTTATTTTTTTGCTGCTCATACATTTATCAGATCACTTTGTGCTCGCTGTGTTGGCAAAGGAGATGGGATGCATGGAAGGTAAGGCAGCAAGCTGCTAGTACAAAYACTTAGCACCATTACTGAATTTTGACTGAAACCATGTAACATATCTTAAAGGCTGCCAAGTGCCAATCAGATAATAACAAAAAAAATACTTAATCTGTATTAGAAAAATTTATACTGTAACATACAGTTTCTGTTATTACGAAGATTAAAGAAAGAGTAAATACAATTTTCCTTCAATCTTCATTTCTGCTGGTTTCTTGTATTGAATTAAGCTAGTTTTGGTATTCCTTGCTTGTTAGGCCACCTTCTCTTAAATTTGTTTACTCACCTTCCACCAGACTCCAAGTTCTTATMGAACATCAGGAAGGCACTTGGAGAAATATAAACACTGATGCCACAAATTAGCCCCAGTAAATGCCACAGAACAGTTAGAAGGTATYAGAAGTCCTTTACCAAGCTTTCTGAAAGCTTTGTGTATTAAAGATTAGGTAAAAGCAGGAATTCTATTTCCAAAAATAAAGTATTTCAAGATTGCAACACAAACCCCAACACATACTTTAAATATATCTCTTCATTGTAATCTTTGTATTAGGTACCTTTTAGACTAAACAAACATTTTCATTCCAAGTCCTGAGCATAAGCCAAGCAATCTGAACTGATTGCTCCTGAGCAAAATCAATTATATTCWGCACAGACTAGGGAAAATATTAATAAGAATGGCTCAATCTCTTAATTATGTATGATTCTGGTCTTAATATTCAAAACCAATTTGAATATTAATGTAGAATAATAGATTACCTTAAAACATTTCATAGCAGGATAAGCACACACTCCCATAAGAACAATACACCTGAAGCCAAGCTTAACACATCCACATCAGTTGTCTACCGACAGCAATAATATCTAATGTGTCATGCTCTGATTTGCTTTTCCATTCATTTGAAAGATGTTTCTATACCTATAAAATGTATCTTATTACAAGATGACAACTCTGAAATTAGTTTTTGAGGGATTTGCCACTTTTTAAAATCTCCATCTCTGAGAAGTCTGSTTGTCAACTTTCTTTAAAACCAGAAGTTTCCAGATACTGTGGACAAAAACAACAAATGAAAAAGAAGCTGACCCACGTGTATTATCTGGGCACACTAGAGGAATCCTGAAGAAATCAGGTTTTTCTTTCCCACAAAAAAAACCCAGCCCTGGGTCATGACTTCTGCAATGCTGCCTTCCTACCCTTCCAAGTCTGGTTCTACTKTAACAGACCAAACTCACCCAGAGCTCGCTTCAGGCAGCAGCAAATCAGGAGAGTAAGAATTTTGGGATCTCACTAAGCAGCTCCATTTTGAGTGTCCGTGTCTCCCTGGGGGTTCTTYTCACAGCAAAATATTCAGACTGTCAGCCCTGAAGCACTTCTTAATGAAAAGCTCTGCAATTGCTGTTGAATAATCTAATACTCAGCTCAAACATGCCTTAAGATTCCTATCCTAAATAATGAGGAAAATCTGTTTTCTAGGTGTTATTTCCCCATTTCTGTCAAAAAAAAGGACTTTATTTGTAAATTTACTTCATTTCAGAGCTACAGATGCTGGAGTTGTACCACTCAGACAAGTTTCCTTCATCAGACCAACCACTCCTGGAGAGGGGATGTGTTACCTTTCAGACACTATTGTGTAGATACTCAGACATTATCCTAGGACTCAGCAGAGCAGAAATAAGTGGAATTTTAAATGGCTTTTGATGTTTCTTACATCTMCAGTAATGAATGACACAACAGCTATCTATTGTGATACATGTGCACCTGAAGATCAATATCATGCTGTGTGTACTGGAAAATTTTTTTGAAACGTTAAAGTACTACACTAAATCATTTTCATTTAGCCAAGACCAAAAGGGAACTGTAGAAAAGCAAAAGGCAGTATCTCCTGTGTCCTTTTTTATTACTCCAAGAGGCATACTAGAGGATATATATTGTTTCTTACTCTGAAAGGTATTTTCTTTGGCCAACAGAATTTTCTTAACCTTTTTTAAGGGAACAGATTTTCAGATATTTGAAGTGGCAAACTGTTTTATGAATTATGCTAAGTTTCAAAGGTTATTTTTCATTGCAAAGCCTTCTCTCACTGGCTGTAGCAGAACGGAACTAAGACTATATTTATTTTGCAATAATCTTTCTCGATAATAGCAGGGGACATGAATAAATGCAGAATTTCAAGCTCTCTTTGCTTCCAGTGCAAAATAAAAWAGGAATTGAGAACAGTTACATCAGAAACAAAGGAATAATGGAAACAAAAATATTAAAACTTCCACATAGGCTTTGTGATCAAAGACAAAATCCAGAGTGATCTAGCAGAAGCAAAAACTGAGATGAACTTCATTAGGAYCCTACCACTGCAAGCTCAGATATTCTTTGTTTTATAAAGCACATCTGAGTATATTCTACCCTTAAAATTACACCCATTTCTCTAAGTATTATTATTCCACAGAAAGTGAATTGAAGTACCAGAAAGAGAATTATTCATGTGGCTTTGGACTTATGGGTGAGCTGGCAAAAAAATCAAATTTCCRGCATTTCAGGCTGCAACTCTGAGCAAGCAACTCTCCCTCCCACTTCACTGATTTCAACCTGAGCATTGGGATGAATAAGAATTGCATTGCTGAGAAATACCAGAACAAAAACTGTGAGCAAGAATTAGCTGAGATACATGAGCCAGCTTCAGATGGGTTAAGACAACTGCAGCTGCATTGTTTAGCAAAGCTAATTTCATCCCTAAGACTAAATTTCCTGTTTGAAAACCAACAYACACACACACATATATTCATTTTACAGATTCCATTAGATCAGTTGGGTTTCAGTAAAGAACAATTACCTGGGAAAGCTCTCTCGGTGCTTCCCCTGTTAATATGAAACATTAATCTCAGCTCTGAACCCATCTGAGCAGGAGGGCAGCAAAAGCAGCAGCTCCTCTCAGGGACACCCACTGCCCCAGGGTGGACAGGATGGAAATCTTCTGAGCAGAGACAGAAAACCTTTGAGCAAAGTCTGAGTTCATTGTCACCACAGGATACCACTGAACATGAAAAATAACAACCCATCTTCAAAAGAAATATACTCAGGAATTTTCTCAAGGGATACACCTCAGAGAATAACTCTGCCAATGCCACAGAACAAAAGKGTTTGCAGGTCTCTTTGGAAAACCAGTACCTTCTTTGTGCTGCCAATCCTAAGGAATATTCAATTAAGCCTTCAAGGGGCATTCCAGTTGCAACTGGTGTGATTTGATAGAAATTCAGGGATAAAAAGGCACAATTTGATCAGGCAAGATTAAAAGAATGAGAATATGGCACAGAGAGTATTGACTTTGCAAAGTCAAGCAGCAAAGCCTGAAATCACTTCCACTTAGCAGATGCAATGTACCAAGATGGAAAATCCAGAACAAGAAAGTCTGGCTGCTGATTCACAGGGTGCACAGTAAACTTAAAGGCCTCAGCAAACAATTCCTGCCTCAGAACACATCTCCAGAACTCCATCAAGATGTCAGATGCCTGCTGCATTCTCAGCTCCCTCTACAGTGTGAAGAATAAATCAAAAAGATTGTTGAACTCCTTGGCACCTTTACGGAGTGCTGTAAGCACCTGGCTTTGAAAGAAAGATTTTGACTGTCAAAATTTCTTTACATATAATCTGCATACATATTTGAAGGGCACAAGTTTTGAAAAYTTACAGCCATTCTTGTAGATTAAAATGACAGCTGGACCCAGCCATTCCATTTAACAAGTGTCACAGCTCACAGCAGTGGCTTCATTTGAAACTGGTGAAGGAAGGGTTAAATCAGTTGTCACTTGGTGAAATTCTGACACTGAYTTTTATGGAGATACTTGGCTACCAAGAGCGATGAAAAACTGTGGTGGCATTCATTGACCTTTCCCCCACACCTAACACTGCCTGACAGAAATACTTAACTCAGTCTGTCAATTACAAATTGCCACTCTGCTCTCACTCTGATCACCTAAATCATCTGAGATATTAAAAACAAAACCTCCCCTATACCTGCCTTGGCAATAAGTCTCATGAAAACATTCATTGTTGGGTACAGTTTTGAGCTTGCACCAATCTTTTACAGCTGTGATAAATCACTGTTACTACAGTTTGTGTGACTGCAAATTTATCTTGAAGTAGATGAAATCACATTTGCAGTTATGGCTTGTACTACAAAATAAGATGGTTACTCTTGTAAACCTTTTAAAGGCTATTTCTAGATCAGATTTCAGAACTGAGGACCTAATGCAAGCACTAGAGCCTGAAATCAGATACTTGCACAGGTATAGCATCTGTACAACTATCAAGAATGAGGGGAGGARGAGAAAAATATTAATAGAATAGCAAAGTTAATGCATAACAATTTCTTAAAATACCTTGGAGTTGAACTTAATAAGAGAGTCAAAGACCAACCTCATTTGGAGAATGTCAATGAGGATTGACAAAACCACTGAGGACATAGTTAACACCACCTGACGCAGCAACATCTAAGTACCTTCAACATTTTATAGATTTCATCACGAATACTGAATACACRAATTCTGTCTATAAAAATTAGTGCTTTCAGGATGCCAAAATCTGAGTTATTTTTTCTTCAGTTTATCTCAATTTTATAGCTTTACAAAGTTTGTGACATTAGTAAAGCAAGTCACAGCATTCTCTTGCATGTGAGTATAGAGCAACAATCATAGAKCTGCTCTTCTACTTTAATTCTGTTTAAGACACCTCTTTTCTCTTAAGTTTTATTTATGCTTTTGTACATTTATGGACTCAAAAGAGTATTTTTAAAAGARGTTTAAAAACTGTAACAAAAATGTCTTCATACCTGAGCCTAACACTCTGAATATTGTTAAATTATATTGATTTGATATTTGACCTGAAATCTAGAWCAGTTTAGAAATCTCTTTACAAATTTCTAGGCGATTGCACAATAAATGCTTTGCTCAGAGCTAAAATATTCTCAGTGAGTACCTGTTTTACCAGWGCAGAATATCTGCTTTGGAAACCTTCCTCAGTAAAAGCTCAGCTCAGCACCTGAAGGAAGCCTCTCACCATCCACAGTAAAATATGGAAGTGARATCCTGGACTACAAACAACAGCCAGAGGAGGGCACAGGAAGAAGATCCAGGACAGAGGCACTGAGGCAAATAACAGGATTTGACTGAAATTAGAAAAGTGAATTCACTTTTTATCACTTTCTCACACTTTCATATTTCAGTATTCTCTGCAGAGATACCCAAGAGACAAATGTTTTAATGAATGCCTCAGGAAGTTTCACCACACTCACCACAGYCAAATAAAGGACAGATTTAGTAATCTAACAAGAGGTACCTCACTTTAACTGCTTCATCACCCTTCTTCTAAAGCATCAATGGTTGCAATTTYGTCCAAATGACACACCAGAACTATAAAAAGCGCCTTGGCCTGCAATCTGGATCATCTCACTCCCATCTGTAAATCATCAGCWAACCACTGACTAGTCAGCAGTTACATGCTTTAGGTAGCAATTTATTACATAATTAAAAAAAAATATATATACAAAATTATTGTTGGCTTTAAGAGGCATGCAAGAATAAGATTAACAGGTTAGCTTGAATATAACTTAAATGACATTGTCTGTATCGACAGTGATATCAGTTTATTTATATCTCTTTAAGCTTGCTACCAGATTTTAYGAGCTGTATTAGCCCAAGGCATGTAACATTCATAACACAAGAAAAATTTCTAGCCACATAGTTTATATTCCATCATTTTGCAGCTGCATATTTCAGAAAGAAGGAGTAGCAAAAATAACCACAAACCACCACTAGCCTCATTCATTCCCAAATGAATTATCACTTAAAGTGAAAATTCCAGTACCTTACTTTCTAACACACAGCATAACTTGAAAAAAAAAAAAAGCAACAAAACATCACACTAAGCTTGCATTCCAACTGGACTCAGTTCTTTTCAACATTCACTCTGTTCCCAGAGAAGGCTATCAAAATCCTAATAGTTCTGTGAGCTCAAAATAAAGGTGGAGCTCTTGGCCATACTGCTTTGGAATGTTAAGTCTGTAAACTAGGCAAAGTATTTTATATACTTACAGGTGGTTTTGATTCTATAATAAAAGGAATTTAAATTCCTAAATCCTACAGTGTTATTATGAACCTTGAAGACAGTTTGCTAAACTTCAACAATGTGCCTTTATCTCTAAATTCCTTCAGCTTTCCTACCACGTTTAAAGAATTTTCATAAGGCTGATTAAAATTTTCCTAAGCTATATAGTTTCAGAACTATGTTTTCATGAAGAAAGAAGAGCTCTTGAACTCTTGAGATGGGTACTTTTGAATCCAGAAATTCAATTTCCTTGGAGAATATCTGAAAGCCACATTACAGGAAGCTATGGTTCCTGACTTAAGGGAAGTGGAGGGAAGGAAAAAGAAAAATAACAAAATGTGCAGCTGACCTGAACGTGCCAAAAAAATCAAAATAATTATTACCCTGCATATATTGTCCTGAGCACATGTTGCATTATAAACAGCCCTTGGCATGCACCAATAAATAAAAAGGGTATGAACTTTGTTTAATATGTTTACACTTAGCAAATTATCAAAACAAAACCAGCAGCATAAACTGACTGCTTCTGTCAGCATTCATGAGGGTTCTCTTGCATTTTCCTTGCATTTCAAATACATTTCTGATTGCTTTTGCTAGTAAACAATGCACAAACACAGGAATTCTCTTAATGATCATATTACACATTGACAAATCTGTTTGTACCATGTGAAGAACTGCAGACTTTAAAGACATTTAAAAAGCCCCACATTGCTTAAAGTCTGTCCTCAGTAAGCTTATTACTCCAAATCATCAATTAATGTATCTGCAGCCCTTTTAATCTATTCCAATGTAAACAGATTTTCTCATTGTACATTTCTTTTTCCAAATTTTCTTTTAAAGCATTACATTATCTGTAAGTGTTGCTCCCTGCATTCAGCTACAATTTATACAAGCATAACTATTTGTCTTTCATATAAACTAAACATAATGCTTCGTCTAGGTATTCCTATTTCAATCAAAAAACTTGGTCTCAGCATATTTAACTTGATTTTATTTATTATACTGCAATGGTAAACATTTTTTGAAAATAGTGTTTTTCATAAGTTACACCTGTATCATACTCAAATTTCACTTCCTTCAACTGCTTTCCAATTTCACTAAAAGCTCCCTCTTAAGTTTACTGCCCATTATGTCTTGTCAATGCATTTATTTGCTCTTTATGTTGATGCATCCATGTTATTCCCTCTTTGCTTACAGCGGATTGTCTATAATCAGTCACAAAAGGTCAGAATATCAAGTTTTTCCAGGTTCAAATAAAGGTATGAAGGGCTTTTAGTAGTCATTATACAGTCCAAGTGTAAAAAATTAACAGATTAGGGGTTTTTTGTTCAAACTCCAAAATATTGTTGCAGCACAGAAGAGGAAAAACAGAAGCTTGGTTTTTCCTAATTAAGTGATTCAGTAAAATTATTTAAATAGTGTCATTGCTATTTTTTGAAAAGACAAACATTATTATATTAGAAAATGCATGCATTAAAAGAAATTAAAGTAAAAATTGTGGGTTTTAATCCACGAGTGCCCAAATGGCAAACAGTGATTTTTCATCAGCACTAAGCAGATACAAGAACAAAATGCAAACAGTTTGAAAATACCAAGCGTGGATTAAATGCTGACAATTTTTATGCCTGCCAAGGAAAACATTTGGCCCTACCTCTTCTTTCCTGAGAAATCAAATAAAAATTTTGCTTTTTCTGGGTTCAATACCTAAGTATCTAATAAAAGTATCAAAAATAATGATTTATGATAATGACTTGTGTGTAAAAAAAACCACCCTACCACTAAAGCATTTTAAAATATGTTCTTCATTTAATTCTCTTCTCTCCTAACATACACAGTTAAAATCCATGTTCTTACAACTACATAAAAATAAAATTCAAGATAATTTTGATATATCAGCATTGAAGAGGTTTCCTATTTCTTTATATTTGGAATCTTTCTTTGAAGGTTAATTCATTGGAACCATTGATTTCCTTCTGGGAATCATTTTTTCTGGTCTCCAGGCTTTCAAAATATTATTACTGTAATTAACATGTATTTGAAGACTTGATATTACTGCATTGCTTTCAAAGTCTGCTGAATACCTTGTACCAATCAACTTATTCATGGAATAAAATGTCAGAGGCAAACTCAGAACCATCTTGATCCAGCATAGCAATCCAGCAGTTATCACCCAGAAATCCACCTTGAAAAGTTATGGTTTTAATTCTCCTGTAGGAACTGCAGAACTGAAACAGTACTTAAAAATCCTTGATAACTTCAGCATCTTTGGCCTCCCCGTCTACCTCTCAGATTATTTACGAAACCCAGCACATCTTCATGGTACTTTATAAATAAACAATAATGACAACTTTTCATGCAGAAACAGTTGAATCACCAGAGGATATTTGCTCACATCCATCACATTCTTATCCTTAACTGACACTGAGGACTGCACCTGTTATTTTTAATTCATAACTCACCATCTGAAGACATCACTGTCACTCCCCTCATGCTTATTTTCCTCATCAGAACCTCTGCCTCCAGATCAACACTTCCATGCAGAGAAGGAAACAAACCACTTTTTCCAGTTTGGATTCAGACAGGTGAGAATGGGCATCAAAGCTGACCAAGAAGGTCCCAAATCTTTACTAAAATGGAATGTGATCCCAGCTTCTTCAGATGAGAATGAGCAGTGGGCAAGCACTGGATAAGAGCTTCACAAAAGCAAAGCAGTGCACAAGTATTTTTCTTAAGTGTATTAACATATTCTAATGTTTTTCTTTTAGGGTTACCTTGCTGCAGGTACTGGGGCAGATTTACCATGGCTGGTGCCAGCTTTCCTACCATCTTCTATGAAATACAAATCTTCTAGAAACAAATACATCAGCTCTTCTACCAAGCTAAGGAAACTTTGCTAGGAAAGCAGCTTTGACAACATAAAAACTAACATATTTATTTAAAGATTGACCATTCAGAACGTTTAATTCTAAAGGTAAAGGGCCTACTTCACAGGGGCCCCAAAGGGCTGATTGAAAGGCAATAGTTCACTTCTGAAACTCAAGTCTGAGACCCACGTCCCCATGGCTTAAGCAAACAAGGACAAACCTAATCTCCTGAATTCTGACCTGGAGCAGTACAAGACTTGAATTATCTGATGTTGCTTACAATTGTTTCTTTTTTTCAACAGAAGGATTTTTAACCTGTATTTGCAGTTCAAATGTTCCACGTCTCTTGTCTCTAACATAACATAGTGCTAAAAGTCACTGCAGTAAATCAAGCTAATGTGAATGAACCTGCCCTTTGAATCAAAGTCAGAAGTTTTCAAAGGTCTTAAATAACAGCTAGGATGAAGCTGCTTCATGTTTTGCTGTTCCTTTTTACCTACACAGCTTTTTAATTTATGGTCATCAGCTGAAGCAACAGGAAATAATAATACTGCAAGATACAAAGTAAAACAATTTGAAAATAGATTTGCATCAAAATCTCCACCACCACTTCTGGTCTTTTGGCAACCACCATGGTGTCCCCATGCTGGTGTCTTGTTGAGTTCAGGACAGGAGCATGCTTTGAAGGCAATCCTGCTCATTCCCACTTGTGTGCTTTGGTTTGTGGCACAGCGCTGCCTCCAAGCACGCTGATGGGATTTCTTGTGGGTGAAATCAAGTTCAAGCTCTGCTCCAGGAATGCATCTAATGCCTTTCAGAAGGAGGGGAACATTCAGTCTGAAAGACCAGGCTAGAGCCAGTCTGAAATGAAAAATAAACACACATTCCCCCTCATCCCAGATTATGTAAAAAGGAGCTCTACAGCAGCATTAATGCCCCAGACACCTCTCTGGGACGGACATGCCACTACCATCACCAGCTCCTTCGCCCCAAGATCCACAGAAATGGATGTGTAGGAGCTCTGCACAAATGCCCCAGTCACCCAGGTACCTGCTCACCACCTTCCCTCCTGCTGGTGACAGACACCTGAATTCCCAGGTGAGCAGCAGCTTTACCCCAGACAAAACTTCCAGGCAGATTAAGGCACCATAACCTCTTGCCCTCAAGCGTCATCACAGCGGCTTCTATATTTTATGTCATGATGAGGAAAAGAAAATACTTCCTTCTGAGCAACATCATCCCCATCTCAGGGAAAGATGAAAATACAGGCAGTAAGTACAAGAGATGCTCAGTTAATTTACTTACAGATTACTGAGCTTCCATGCTTGGCTGGTATGTCTCAGAAACACCAAAAACCCGTGGCAAGTGACCTCCCCCAAACCCTTTCCTGTCACATCTGTGCCACAAGCCCACAGACCTGTCATTGAGTCAGCCCTGGAAAAGCAATGCAGGGATGCTTTTGTTTATCAACAGGAGCTATTGCCATTTTATCGCATCATCTGTGACCTCTTACACATAAAAACAATAAATTCTTTGGTTGTTTCCCTCACAGCATGCGCAGGAAACCCAGCACAATCACTCTCCTTTGTGTTACTGTAACGGGAGAAAATGGCAATGACATCATAAGTAGATGTGAAAATGAAGTCAGACTGAAAGGAAGAACGAAGAATCATTAAGCCCCTATTTCTGACAACTAAAGAGGTGCCCAGTATTAACCTGAAGGATGGTGTTCTGCTGTATTAACAATGGTCCCCAAATCTGTACAACATTTAGCAGTTTACTGCTTTCCTACAAGCTGTGCACCACCACTGCTCCCTCTAAGTTTTCTTTCTTTCCTATCATCTCAAAAATAATAATCCTGCAACCTAAAATCATACTTTTCAAATGAAAGGATACAGAGACATATTTGTCCAGAGGACTATCAGTCTGAGTCCTTATGGTGCTTGATTTTGTGAGGATTTTTTGCTGTTCCTAAATGTCATTTATGAACACCATCAACACCTGTCTTATCAATGACAGTTTGCTATCAAAGTACAATATGAACTTTGATTCCACAAATCACTTGTATCATAAATAAAACAAAATTTTCACTTGCTTTACACTACACTCGGTGAACAACGAATATTACAGATGAAAGTACAAATTTAGCTTTAGACAAGACCACAGATTTTGGTAAATACTAAAATTAAGTCAACATGCACATTGTCTAAGGTACTCCAACCACAAAGCAAATACTGTAATATTGCATTTCTGCCACAGACCACACATTTCTTACAGTTAACCTAAAAACTGAATTTTGAGTATCTTTAAAAATAGCAAAGCAATGAACATTCTTTTATAAAATGGATCTTGACTTTGAATGCTGGACCAATTACATAGAGCTGATTTCCCACTCTAGAAAATGGGAATTTATCTTTCTCACAAACATGATTAAAATTAATCAAGTGTCATGCTATCATCTTGCACAAAAGGACCTATTGATGTATTTCTGTCAGAATTGTACGAGCAAGTTTCCCCATTCTATATTCATTAAAGTAAAATAAGATCTTAGTCACCTTGAAAGAACACAGAATATGTTCTGCACTCTCTGTTCTTGACAAAAGTCCCAAAAACTGCAACTATCACTCTCACCAGGCTCATAATGTAAGTGCTTAAATATACAACTGATGTGTCCTGGGAAGAATTAAATTCAGAAAAAGCTCATTTTAAGTCATTCAATACCCTTTTATTTTATTAGAAATCCCCAGAGTATAACTTTTGCTACTCATGTGCCAGCTCCTATTGTCAGTTTGTATTTTCTCAGCTTGGCTATTGTCAAGATTTATTGACAATAACATTTGGACACATACTCCATCAAAATGCTGTATAAATACATACTCTATTAAGTAAGTCTTGCAATCTTTGATCATACATGCTGTAACATACGCCCTTCCCATACAAACCTCATTAATGGTGCCATTAAACTGATGTGCCTTTAAAAAGCTTTTCCTGTGAAAATGGTACCTCTCGGCAGAAATGGGTGGCAGCAATAATTTTTACCAACAGCAGAGTACCAGGAGAGCATCTGGAGAGATTACACATGAGGGGAAGAGTTCTGAACAGCAAAAGGGAACAGAAGCTCCCCTTAATGCCTGCAGCATGGATGCCATAAAAACATTTCAAGATCCTGCTACTGAATTCTGGCAAAGGACTTTGCTCTTGAATACTTTTATAATGGTTTGCATATTGTCTTGGAAAGCCAGTTTTCAGTTACAGAGGAGAAAGAAGCTTGCTGGCTTCGAGTGTTTTAAGTGTTTGGTGGAGGTTTTGTTTTTTCAGTTTTCCACAGAACCTTTCCCCCAGCATATGCATCATATCTCAATTTAATTCCAAGTTTTTAGTGGCTGTTTTACACAGCAGAAAGCTGAAATTTAGCTGCATTGCGAAACCCCTTACCTATATTTTTACTTTACAAATTGAAGCAGCAGTAATTTAATAGCCTAAAAAACACTAGAAAGCATTTCTCCTTTCCTCTAATACCTTGGATTACTCCTGTAGTGTTAGAATTTTGGTACAATATAATGTATATACTCATACCTGTTACACAATAAATCATCCATCAAAAATAAACCTAGATTACATAAAAATTTACCAGCAAATCCTCAGGGTGATTTATATGTTCTTTCAAGCAGTTGTCATTTCAGGAAGTGAAAAACACTAATTTTTCACACACAAGATGTAGCTGTAGATTCTCCAAGCTGTAAGCTTGATTGAAAGGGATATGAAAAAAGAGACATCTAACTTGTTCAGCCGGTGCTTATAAACTATAACATACTACTTCCATTGTTGCATAAATTATTTTTAAAAGTACTAAGAAAGTCTAAGAGGAAATCTTTTTAATACGGCTAAAAGGTCGCATTTCCTAGTACAGGAAAGAAACAGTGCCAAATTACAGAAATAACTTTTTTTTTTTCAATTTAAAATACAAGGTACAGAAGAAGACCTTCAAAACAGTAGTCACTGAAACATTAAACTTAATGAGTAACTTAAAGATCAAAGGATGGTAACATTCAAATCACWAAGCTCTTCATGACTTTCATCTCTRCAATAAAGCTKCTATACACTGACTTAGAGCTATACAGGGTTTTAGAAGCATCCCCTTTACCAACACCCACCACCCAATAAAAAAAACCTGGCAGCAACAGGCAGGGAAAGTTCATTACAGAAATACAGTTCATTACAGAAGAACATACTAGCATAAGAAGTTGTAGTAAAACTAATCACTGTGTGTATCCTTTTTGTTGTCAGTGTTTTTAGGTAAAGTGGCAAGGATTAGATTTGATGGAGAAACTGAATTAGTTCCGTACCTTCAAATAAAAAACAAACACTATTAAAATCACTGGGTTTGACATCTCAAGAGTTAAACTAGAGCCAGAGTATTTGGCAGAATTCAAAAGAGAACTATTCACAGATGAAGTACACCTGGTGAACACGTTTGCCAATGTCAAGCCAAAAGACACTTGGAAACTCTCCAGGTCTGAGTACTTCCAAATACACGGTGTACTACTGCACAGTCAACAACGCTGTTTTGATACGAGCAGGATTCTACTTCTGCATTGAAAACAATGAGTCACATGTTTACAAGGACTACACCAGATTGGCAGCTGCTCCCATAAAGAAAGAAACGCTGCATCGATGGTTTGATATTTWTATGTCTGCACCCAAAACCACTGAACTCATGGGTTTGGTAGGATCCATATGAGTACATGTAAATACATACTAGGAATAGATTTTCACCAGTTCATTTATTTTAATGCCCAGTAGAGACCAACGGGATCATAAAGCTAAAAACCCCTGCCAGTAATAAACATGTCAAGCCCCTAACTTGTTGAAGTTTTACAATATTCAGTCTTAATTTAAGAAGGTAAGCACTTTCCATTACAGTTCCTATGTCTTCCAAAGGTTAATTACTCACTTATATTTTCACTGGCACTCTTATTCTGAATGCATTTGTTCTGAGTTCTCAAAGACTGTATCTCATTATTTCCCAAAGTATCTTTGACATCAGACATCTTCTTTTTCTGGGACGTGATCAAATAATCTCCTAACCTCAAACAAGTAAAACAGATTTATGAGAATACATTGAAGGATACAGCACAGATTTTGTAGTTCTTAAATCATGCTTGAAACTGTAAAATACAACACCTTTTTCTGGCCATCTTATTCTCAGTAGTAGCAAACAAAATTCTGCTTTTTATTCCTTACTTTTGGATCCAAGATGGTATTATCACTGTACTTTTAGTAATATCACACCAGGAACAGATGTTTAACTGATTATGCACCATTATAATTAACTGCTCTTAGTGACACAATCTTGGAACTGTTTTCTGGAATGTGCAAGTGCAAACTATTTTCTTTATTCTGGATATATGACAACATTCTTGGCCATGTTAAAATGAATGCTGATCTATCGAGTCCAGCCCGCCAAGCGATCCGTGTTACTCCACAGAGCTGCCCCAGGCTGTAATCATTTCACCTGACTGTCTTCTGACAACTCTCTGTGCTCCATCTGGATTGTGCATAAATACACTGAACAAGTCATCAGGAGCAGGTCAGACAGGAATCCTTTTAACTCACTGTCCTGGACAGACAGTGCTCAGGAGAAGACACAGGGACACAAAAACCACAGTAAGAAGCTCTGCAGCAAACCTACTTTTTATTTCCTGTGGAACTCCAATAATTTGTTACCTGCTCAGTCCTATAATATGGAAAACAGTGAATAATGTTCCCTATTTACTTTTAACACACTCTAGAGGTTTTCAGGATAAAAGCCCGTCAGCTATTCATCATTCCTCACACATAAGCTTTCCCAACTCTGCATATTTCTATAGCTTTCCTTGTCCTGTTAAGCCCTTTTTGACAAGGCAGAATTAGAGCTATGTCAGAATCAGCATCCAAGGTGCACCACTGTGGGCTCACACAGCAGGAACAAGATGTTTCACTCTGCCATGCATGTTGACTGCTTCTGAGTTTTCCTTTTCACAGGGTGTATTCTGCCTCCAGAGCATCACTTTTGCAGATAACGAGTGCCTCGTTCACAGGCAATCAATGTGTAAGCAAAGTTAGAACTTTCCACACACCCTTTTTCACTTAGCGTTTTTCAATACTGGATTCTATCTGGATTTTACAGGAATCTTCTGCCTGATCATTTAAACTTGCAGAAAATCACAGAAAAGCAGAGGAAGAAGACTTGGACAGCAATGGAATGTTCGTAAGTTCAAGACATCAACTGATATTCTCACTCCCATTCTTTTAAACACTGGCAAGCTAACCTTAATAAAATATTACTTGTTCACTCATCTATATGTCTTTTTCTGCAGAGTAACTACTATTAAATACAACACAAAACCAGACCAAAAAATACTATTTCAACACAGCACCTGCAAGGTCAAAGTGAGCACATGTTTCCCTATAACCACATCCTCACTCAGGGCTGGGGAATCCATCAGGACCCCATAGAATCCTCCCCTGCAGAAGGACAGCCTTCACCTCGGACTCTCTGTCAGCAACAGGAACATCTCTCCAGACCTGCAGGAAGACCTTGGCAGAAGAGATCTGTCTCTGATGACTGGGCAGGATGTTCTCTGTGCAGTCTGGAAATCTTCAAACCGTGCACAGAGACTAATGCAGGAGAAAATTATCTAAATTTTTACAATTTTGCCCTGCTGTTAAAAGCACCAATGCAGCTGATGGGTTGCAAGCATGTGATCAGTCTGCCTCCAAACATCTCCTCTTTCCAGGGTTACCCTGGCAGACAGTGTACACCCTGAATGGTCAAACTGGTGAAGGCTTTCCTGCTGAAGGCTGAAGCAGAGGACTCTCCTATTCCTCAGTTACTGGATAGTGGCTCCCATAATTTGCAAGTTAAAAAACAAAACCAAAACACCCTCCCCCCAATAAAGGATACAAAAAAGAAACAGACACCAGTATAGCACAAAATCAGTGTGGTCACCCATATCCAATAAATAACAAAATCTATTCAACTTCTTTCAGCATATTGTAACTACAGAACAGAGTGAAAGACAAAAGTGAAGTGTAACCCAAGCAAAATGTTACCAACTGTCATGCAGATGAACAAATGTCTTTCTGAACAAATGGAAATTATTTTTAACAGCTGAAAAAAGAAATTAGAAAGGACTATTGACCAGCACTTTATACCCTCTAAAGCCATTCACCTCATCCAAAATCTTTTTTCACTGGCATGCTGTTATTGCAATTTAACAGTTTTTTTCCTTGGTCAGACCAACTCCCTTTCTACTTTATGCAGTGCCAACAACTAAACAAAGCACATAACACTGGCCTCAACACACAAGGAAAATTGAAGATGCTCTTATTGTTCAGGAATACAGAGGGAAACAGGAAAATCTATCAATCTGACACAAGAAAACAGGCCAACCAATGAGAAAGCTGACTTTGAACTTAGATTCATTTTTCATTATTCCTAAATGTGTAAAGCAGGAGTAGAGCTTCTTTTATTTTTCCTAGAAGACCAAAGTGTTTTCCCATGGATTGAGTTAAATATAATGATTTTTGTTTCCAAAAAAAAGTTTATCACTGTTCTTCCCCTCACATTGTTGAAAACAAAAAAAAAACACTATCAGTAGAATGAATTAATTTTAATTCTTGATATTTCATCACCCCCTTACCCTTCAACTTACTGACAGTGACTAACAGATAATAAGAGAAAAGCAGAAAGACAGATTCCTCTACTGAAGCCCAAATCTGGTCCAATCTGCCAAATTTGAGAACCTCATCAGCTCTGACTGAAACAAACTGGAACTCAGAAATAACCAAAAGTGGGGCCAGCAGGCAGCTGAGCTCTGGTGCTTTTTACCATGGGATGCTCCAAATGCAGGAACTGCCATGGGATCTCAAGGTGGGGCTGGATGAGGCTGTGGAAAACCAATCCATTCTGGTAAATTAAATGCACAGGAACTACAACTCTGAGCTGTGATGGAGACTAAAAGGTCCTTGTGAGAAATACCACAGTGTTGCTCTACCAGAGGCGCCTGCTTCAAAAGTTTTTAGTCTGGAGACACAATACTGGGATATTCCATGGCTCTGGGGCCTGGTGCAGCCACGTGTACTTCTAATGGCCCAGACTGCAGAAAATGAAAAGCTGTGCAACCATAAACATTTCAAAAGTCCATTTATCATATCTTTACTTACTCCAGAACAGTATTATTAAATGACAATTCACACAAAAAAGCAAAGCAGCAAGTAAAAATATCCAGGAAACCCAGCTGCCACATTTCTTCAAACTAAAGCTTCTTCCAAAGCCTTATTACCTGTTCCCACTTCAAAAAAGAACTGCCAGCCAACCAAAAAGGCTAATGGACTAAATAATCACAAGGAATGACTGACTTAACATGGTAATTCAGTACCACCATTTTGACAGAAACTTTCAGACAAAAAATCCAAACCAACTTGACTTAAGTGCTAATAAATAAATGATTACTTGAGGGATTTTATTTGTTTTAAACAATCACTCCGCTTCAGCTAAAGAAGTACTTTGGAAAGCCAGCATTAAAAAATTACTTGCTCTAATCTTTTCCAAACTGAGGCTTGGCATCTAATCCCTCTTCATTACCAAATAGCATAGTAACCAAGTATTTCATTTGCAAAGTAGTCGCAATAACAATATCAAACAGTTGACCTGACTTCTTCAAAGGTAACTATAGAAAACAGAAACTCAAACAGCATTTAATTACACAGAGCCAGGCAACAAACTCCCTAAGAATATGTGAAAATATATGGAGGGTATTTTCATTTGAAGTAATTTTGTCCAATTAGCAATACTGCTGTATTACTTATTTAAAAAAGAGATGCTGTGCCAGTCAGCAAGTTACTGTTCAACAGTGTAAAATTGTTATGAAGGTAATTTCCTAGAGCAATTCACTAATGGACTTGTTATTAAATATAGGCACAAATTAATTAATTAGAATTGTTTTTAAAACAATAATTCATTAGAAATAAATTTATAATGATAATCAATAATCATGAAGTACTTTACAGCAGTACCTTAATTTACTGTAAATGCAGAAGATTATAATTTAATACATTTATTTAGCTCAGGGTTATTTTTTGCTTCATCAATCCATATTGCTGACTCTTTATATTGTTATTTATAACTTTTAATTGTGCAGAAAGGGGAGAGAATTGCAAATAGTACAACAATAAATGAGCGTTAACGTTTTTTCCCTCACATTTGAAGACTTAGGAATTTCCTTATTCATAATTTTCTTATAGAAGGGAAAGACAAAGAAAAGTATTAGAAAATTTACTTTCTCTTTTCCTGCAAACCTCATTAGTTTAAACAGAAAAGGAAATAAAGACATCAGAACTAGAATATCTGCTAGAGCTCCATAAGGACTAGCAAGTATATAAATATGCTAGGTAACTGTTAATTTAACAAGAACAACAGTTGGCATTCATTTTGTACACATGGAGTCATAAAAATAAATCCCAAACATCTATGATTGGCATCAAGTCACTTTCTGATGCTCATATCTCAAACGTTGTCCTCGTCTGCTCTGCCTCAGGTATACCTGGCATCCATGAAAAACTGCAAAACATTAGTGTGACCCTACCATCATTGGTGCTAAAGAAAGGAAAGGAAAGGAGAGGAAAGCATGATTCAGAAAAAAAAGAACCCATAAAACCACAACTGGTGTCCTACTGCTCCCACTGGATGGACTTACTATTCTTAATGAGTCTCCCAACATTGAAGAAAAAAATATTGACCTTCCCTCCACAAGACGCTTACAGGACATAACCCAGGCAAAGAGCAGATGAACCTTCCGAGAGCCTGTGGTTACCAAACACAGAGGCATAAAGAAACAAACTACAGATCTTATTCTCCCATGCACCAGCAATTTAACAGCTACCTGAATATCTGGTGTTGTAACTCCCACAGCTTGACTCTGTTTCCTAAGCACCGTGTAATCCAAATTCCTTTAAAAGTTGTGGTTTTGTACTTTCAGGAGTTACATGAAGCACAGTGTGACCACATTTTGCTATTCTCCCTCCATTACCCTTCTACAGGTGAGATGCTGTGCAGGGCTGATGTGGAGTCCATCAGGGATTGCAGTAAAACCAAACTCTAATGATGAGAATGTTGGTACAACAGAATTCATTAATGCCTTTCCAATACAAAAGCCTTATAATGATGACATGAGTTATTAAGAGATTAAGACATTGTTTTCTTCCAATGGAAAGCAAGTTTCCATTTATGCATTTTGATTGTGTTTCCTTTCCTGCATCCCGTGGGTAGTATGGATAGAAAATCATGTTCTTTTACAAAATTAGCACAGATTTGTCAACTGTTACCTCAGCTGACAAACAGCCTTATTTCTCAGCCATAGCTGAGAACAGTTCATCAACATGATCTAATTTAAGATTTATGATAATTATGTGGATAATACTAGCTGTGTCACAGAAGAAATGGATACAGTTTCTTAAGTTTAGATTTGCCTACGTAAACTTTAGTTTGATGGCTCAAGAACTGCATGGAGAATGATAGCACATATTAAAATTTCATCTTTTTCACTATAATTATTTGCATTACACACATTTCAGTTTTTCGAGGAGAGTTGCAGTATTGTTTGAATGCTGCCTCAAAGGCATAGAGAAAACTGGAAATTAAACTTTTCCTCTTTCCTTCTCAACAACACACAATGCTGGGGATGGAAAACAACTCTGATCATTGTGGCTCTTCCCTCTGATCATCAGCAGCATGTCTGGTGGGTCAATACAGAATTACTGCTTGACACAACCACATCCAGACCTGTCGACTCCACCAGCTGCAGTTTTAATGACAAGCTCTAACGAAAGAGAGCTAGAGATTCACAAGATTTTTCATGTTTCTAAGTTGTGTAATAGGATCAACTCCATCTGCCTGGCCCCAATTCCAGGCACGGCTGAACTCCAGGACTTAATTCAGATCTCTCTAAGGACCCCTGTCCTCGCTTATTTCAGTTCCACTCAGACAGTTCAGAAGAGAAGGATAAAATGAGTCAAGGATCAAAGGTGATGAGGGAAGATGTAATAGAGGGTTTTAGAAAAGCAGAAGAAACTGGGAAGTCATGCAAGACTAAAGAAGTGGTTGAGACTGGAAGCTGAAAGCAGAGCCTGCAGCACACAGCAGTGACAGCGCAGAGTGGAGCACACAAGTGGAGCACAGCAAGGACCAAAAGCAGAGTGATGAGAAAGGAGACAGGTTATGAGACTGTTTGAGAAATGCACTGGTAGTCAGCAATTCATACCATCAGTGAACAAAAACAAAATGCAGATGAGAAATAAAAACAGGCAGAAGTATCAATAATAATAGGGAGGAAAAAGGAAAGTGTAGAATTGAAAGATTCTGGGAATGGGTCAGATGGGACAAAGTAAAGAGGATGGTCCATGGAAGACAAAGAACTAAGCATTTTTCTTAGTAGTGCAAAGTCCCCCAGATAGGACACCTGTTAATGTATAAAAATTCATGAGTTAGGAGTTCACGGGAGTGAGAGAGTGCTGGCAAATTTTATTCCTCAAAATTGGTAATAGCTTTTGTTTATCTGCTCTCTTAAATGCTTGTAGGTTTCTTGTTTTGCCAGACTCTTAGCACATTCCATTAGAGAATCCTTCCCTAACATTTCAGTATACTTCCTCCGAAAATTCTATAAAACTTTATCTGGTAATAAAGTTGCTCACAAACAGATTACGATCTAGCATATCAAAATAAATGTTACCAGGGAACTACAAATATATAATAACGTAATGTCCAATTCTTCCATTATGTTTTTCTTCAAATTTTCCAGGCTTGATTTGGCTCCTACTAGTTTTAACCTTATTTTCCTTTCTGTAATGCAGTTTGTTCTTTTCTCAAGTCACAGTACATGTATGCAACATTTACCCTCCCAATTAATACTTTTGTTTATAAAACATGAGTTCTCGGGGACAGGCAATCTTTTAATGTAAAGAGAAAGGTTTTATGAAGAGGCATCATCTTGATTGCTACTAATTCTTCAATAAACAAGAACAATCATAAATGTTCATAATTTAAAGACCTTGACTTACCAGGTTACTTGAAAGCCATAATGATACCTTAATAACACAGAAAATCCATTAAACCTCACTATGTGTTGTAGAAAGCCTACACAGACCCGTGTCCGACCATCCTCATGAGTTTTTATGAACTGCCACTCAGCAAAGGAAAGCATAAAATACAGGTTCAAAAGAATTTTGCTTACTTATGCACAGCTATCAGCAAATCCAGATTGTATAGGAATAAATCTCAGGTTTTTGCAAAGACTTACAGGTCTGTGAGCATAACACCCATAAACTGCCGTGTGCTTGTGTTATTGGCAGAACTGTTTATGCTTTTGACAAACTGCTGCTCAGAAAAGATGATATCCAACTAAGTACAGAAAAGAAACTGTCAACAACTCTGCAAGACTGTAACCAAAATTGCAAAAGCAGAGTTTTCGTGACTAACGTACCTTCAGAACASTCTCAAATCAGTCCCAGGCATGAAAACACAGTTGGAACTGATTTTAAGAGAAGGGTGAAGAATGGCATGCTGCCACAAGAATAAGAACAAAGCCTAAACTGTGTTCCCTGTATTACACAATTGCTAAAGTAGATGAAAAAATGTTATACTGGAGATAATACAGAGGTTTTAGCCAAATTATATTTGAGATGTTTAGAACTAGACAGCAAATTTGTGGCTGATTGAAAATAATCACAATTGACTGGAGAAGCACATAGTAAACCTTTTCATGGTTTGTACGCTTTTACTGCTGTGAGGGTTTGGACATTCCATTAGAAATATGGAAATAGAGGAAGTTTACAACCAATAGGCTATTTTTTCTCAAAAGCCTAAGTCAAATGGCATAAATAACAATTCTTGAAAACATGCATCAATATTACTGAATATTGAAAACCAAGCTGGCAAAAGCTCTGGCTCTCAGGCGTGCATGAACAAAGGGTGTAAGGTGCAGATATACAAATTTATGTTCCCTATTGGCTGCTGGAGCAGAAGTTCTGCCTTGGTGAAGGCACTCTGCCCTTTAACTTTCCTATTTATGCCAGATCTGTATTACAAAACCAAGGCAAAGGACATCGGTGAGGAAAGTAGGAATGGCTAATCTGGAACATGGCTGAATCCAACAGCTGCAAAAGTTGTGATGACAGAGCGTCTCAAATAGGGAGAAACTTTGAATAAAAACGTAGTTTTATTTTGGCTATTTCTGCCAAGAAATTTTCTGAGTCTGTGTTAACAGTAAATTAATAAATATGCTTCTAGAGCCACAGGGATTAATATGATTCTGTTGTTGTAAAGCATCTACCACTCAAATAATATTTGTGATTTTAAACCTCTGAAGATGCAGAAAAAAGGACAAAAAAAAAAAAAAAGAGAAGAAAGAACATCACGTTTTCAAATCTTTTAAGAACAATCCATTTTAAGGGATGACAATACTTTGGTCCCAAGGGCCAGCAACTCATGCAGCTTCATATAAAGGCAGATTGCATATTTATAAATCACCTTCTCCCTGGCACCAACCCTCTACAAGAGATGAAAATACATACACTTCAGAAACCAATTTCTGTTGCACATATCTTCAGATAGATAAATAGATTTTATGAATATTAGGCCAATGTATAAAAAAAAGATAAGAGAGCCAACAAGATATGCTAAATCTCTTCCCGTTGAAGAAAAACCAACTCAGTAGCCAGACAACTGACAAATTATACTGTATCCTAAAAACCCAGCTTCATTTAGGACTTCTCAATAGGTACCAGATTATCTAGACTTGTATGATAAAATTCCCTTCCCACATGCATTAATCTCCCCCTGGCACTCCTCACCACTTTATTTTTACCTCTGGAATTAAACTAAATTTAATATCACAATACTGTAAATTTCCTAGTATGAGACTAAAATAGGACTTGATTTCTACATTAAATTACCAAATTAATGAACTGTTCAATACTATAAAATAATTTTATCTGTTTCCAGATATTCTTATCCCATTCTCTTACTGCTTTTGCCAAAAAAAAGTGACACCTTGGTAAAAGCACCAGGAGGATATATGGCACCATTTGAACTCATGACATTTACAGTTTAATAATAATAGAGAAATAAACTTAAGGATGACTCACGTGACCTAAAAAAGTTATGTTGCATTAAAGTAGCATTTATTGTATTTTGGACATATTTGCTACGAGAGTTCTGTTTCCATTAACAGAATTTTTTTTTCCACATTTCTCTTGTGGAATAATGCCAATGCATCAGTTTCATCCACAAAAGTCACCATTTGCTCATACTACTAGTATTTTCTGCTATTCACAAGCAGAGAAGAATTCAGGTGAAGGTATTTCCTTGTCAGAAATAACTAAAAAAAAAAAAGTTACGGCCACTCTAGATGAATGTATGACAAGCAGTATGAAGGAAGATTTGACTAATATTTGACTAATATTAGGAGATTTTTTCCACCTCCAGAACCTTTCTCTTCTCTGTACTTTGCTCTCCCCAACCATCTGTCCCGGACCTTCCAAGTCTTTGGTGTATTTCATGTAGGCTTCCCTATTAAGAGTTTCTTTCACAAACTGTTTTTTCTTTTTCTTTATTTAAGAGTTTCAGAGAAAGCATGTATAAATATGTATATACACATAAATAATGGAGCAGGAAACCTGTTTCTTATTCTTTTTTTTCCTGCCACTTTGAGTGAACACAGAAAGCTAACCAAGGTGAAAAATTTTGCAAAAATCTTTATAAGAAAAATCAACCTACCTTCTTTAATAACGCTGTTATTTACAAATTAGCAGTGCTATGTTCAGTCTCAAATTAATAAAGAATAATATGTGACGTTTAAGATGTGGAAATAAAACTACTGAAAAATATTTTTTGTTCAGTCTTTCTTCAACTCTTTGTTTGCTTTGGCTAGCTTAAATGCGGAACTCTTTAGGACATAAAGAACATTTTTGTGATCTATTTTTAAAACAAGATGCTTACATCAAATAAACCATACTGATATACCCTAAACTGAATACAGGAGTGTAAAAGACCAGAGTAGACATGAAAAAAATAGAGTAATATAATAACTCTGAAGAAATTGCAGTAGACATGATATAAATGAATGTGACATAAAAGTAATTTTGGGACAGGGAAAAGTGGGGCAATGCTGCTTCAGAAGACTATTTAATGTTGGTGAAGTGCTTTGAAGATGAGCACCCCTTCCTAAGTATTATGGCTGTGGATTACCACTGGAGTCATGTAGCCTTACTCTGAAATTGAGATTCTGAGGAATTTGAGACAACCTCCAAGTCAAAGTCAGAAGGCACAGACATAAAAAGTATTAAGAATCCTATATGACAAAGAATTGCTATAAGCCATACACTAACATAAATTCTCTTCATTTCTATTATGGCAGTTAAAATAGCACATTTCCATAGGTGTATATGTGGGTAAAATTTGTAAAAATATCAACCTTCAGTATACATGTTGAACTTTCTTTTGAATTGGGGGAGGAAAAAAAATAAGTGATGCTGTCAGAAATTGATGGCATTTATAACTTCAAAGTATATTCTGCCCAGTGATACCAAGACACGTACTGAACTGAAATCTTCCAAGATTAAAAGGATAAAGTTTTTAACACCACTTGACAGGAAACAAAAAAGTATGTAAGTAGCCTACCAATATACTGTCCAATAGAGAATCTAATCCGCTAATTCCTAAAATTTCAAGCTGTAAAACTTTCACACTGAAAAAAGCAGCAACACAATTTCTCCACATAGCCCAAATTTCAGCAATTCAGTCAAAAGTTGAACAACTGAAATTTCCATCAACATGGAAGAGAAAGAAGATTACAAATAATCTTCTTCCCTAGAGTTACACTTTACAATGCAATCACACTTGGGAAAAAAATGTAAAAAAATGGTTTGATACAAGAATTGTGAATATCCAGTCATAGAGCCTAAAATGAGAAAACTACATTATCCTGAAGCGATATGACTCCTCCTTGTTGGGTCAACAGTTCCATGCCTACTGAGAGTGAAACAGTGAGAGCAGATCCCATAAATTACTGATTCAACAGCTGTATTCTTCATGGGGAAAAAAAAAAAAAAGGTAATTCCCTTTCTCCAGCCATCCCAAAATACAAAGCACAGAGATGCATGTTGCAAATCCATAAGCACTAGAATCCCTTTTAACCAGATACATCAGAATACTTTGTGAAGCTACAGCTAAGTTTCTCCTTTTGATCCACATCAAGCACATGAATCCTCTTTCCAAAGCAGTAAAATACTAAATAAAGAGAGTGAAACAGAGTCCAGAACAAGGGGTGTCTTGTTTGTTTTGGGTTTTAATATAAAATAAAGAGGAGAGAATAGTTGCTTTATCAGCTTATATTTTGATTTTATTTCTAGTGTGATTGTTTATCATTGGGAGCATTCAGACAGTACTGAATAGCTCTAGTGTTCATATGATTTCAAAGAACCTCTCAGACTTCCCCACCTCATAAGCTGGAAATAATTGGTCCAAACCTGTCAGGAATAAGCATTTCTTCAGGGACTTCACACGAGTTCGTAGTCACTGGGGGTGATTGTCTTAAAAGTATTTCTGGTAGCAATAGTTCAATACCACAAAGAGCCTAAATTGTCAAACTCAGAAAAGGTCCATGGTCACTTAGGTAAAAGAACTTTAAGATATAAAATCATAACTTCTAAACTTGCTGGTAAGTGACATCACTGAGCATGTAAATGAAATGTTATACATCTACAGCTTCACCTATTAAAGGCTTAAGAGACAGAGCAGAGGTAATTCCTCTTTCATCTCTGCAGAGCTGTTACCAGAGTTTGGCTTCACTCTTGCTTTCCAAAAGAACATCACACTAGGGGACCAGCAATCCCTACATCATGAATAATCTGCCCCAAACCCTCCAAAATGTTTATTACATTGTTTCCTTACCGTGTTACTGCATCCAAATATATATTCTTTTATCCACCTCTATATTTCTTAATTGTTAAAGCAATCCAAAAGGTTATGTTCCATGTGTTAAAGCCCTCTTTCTCTCTGTGGGCCCATAAAACTGAAAGGGAGCCGGCAGCATCTACCAGAATATTCTCCTTTGCCTGCATCTCCCATGCAGCTACAAAAACAACTGTAAGAGCGCTAATCTTTGAGCTCATCACCATTATTTTCTACAGCTGGCCAAATCCCACAAGTGTAACTTAATTCATAAACACAAGTTTCTCCTGGAAAATCTTTGACACATTCAATCAAATTGTCATCTCTATGCTCTAGCTACTGAAAACTACTAACACAGATTTTATATTATATATATTCAATATTTAGCCTTATATTTACTTCCTGGAAAGAAAAAAAAAAACACAAAAAAAAAACACAACACAAAATGAGAAGAGAGACTGTTAGAGGAAAGGGGTCATTCAGGTGATACATGACACTGTATGTCCATTTGAAAAAAAAAAAAAAAAAAAACAAGCAATCCTGTATCTTTTATATCAACTAAGGCAAATTTATCAGCTCTCGGGTCAACTTGCAATTAAGTTTAAAAAAACTAACACAGAACCTTTCTAATGAGCTTTGAGCAAGTGTTACCTAAAATGAATGTGTTTAGGATGATAGGATCAAGCTGGCTACTGGCACCTTAAATCATATGTGTAAGTGAGCAAATCCTCCCACCTACCACTTCAAACACACCACCTCCCCTGTTCACCTTTTCTCACTTCTGTTTCCAATTCAATTTCTTTTCACTACAGTGAATATATACTTCTGTTGATCTCATGGCTGGCTGGAGTCATCGACTGGTACTTACCTCAGCAAAAGTTTCTTGAAATCCTAAATAAGACACTGTGAATCGATGTTTAAGAGAAAAAACCTTTGCAGACGTGCTGAGAGTTTCTATAGATGTTCAACCAATAGGAAAAAATAGTTCCTGCTGGTCCAAGACGTCTACATTTTATAATTCTGGTGAGTACCAGCTCCAACTGCAGAGCCTGTTATACAAATTTCTAGAAGTAGCAATGAATTTTATCACCTGGGTTAAAACTTACGTTGATAAGCAATGTAATACTGCAAACTACCCTATTAAAATCTAACAGGAAGTGCAATTACTGTATTTTGCACAGAAGCAAGAGTTTCCCAACTAAATAATCAGGATACTGATAACCAGCATCAAGTCACTCAACACTTACAGCTAAAGCTGCACTGGAGCATACACAGCACATCTGTACATTTACAAGCACAAACTTCCCAGATGTTATAAATTACTATCTTTACCAGTTGCCTCCTCAAAATGTTGACTTAAAGAAAATGCAGTGAACAGTGGAGATGTTCACAGCAGGAATTGTCAGCAGAAGTAAATTCAACAGTAAAAGATCTGTTGATATGTGTATGATCTAAAGGGTAAATGTCACAGAGCAATTACTGCTTAGGAACATTACAGGGACATTACTTTCAGCTGTGCTTGATGATACAGTCACAGAAAGTTCCACTACCTTACTTACAACATACTATTTATTCAAGTTTAGCTATGTGCAACAGGCAACAAAACATCACAACCTAATTCCTGGCTAAAAGGACAACAAAACCAAAAAACGCAACACTATACCCCGAGTCATCCTAAATTACCAGAAAACTCTGAACAATATTGATGATTTGGGAGTTTCATATGGTCATACAGAAACTCATCTGGAAAAAAAGAGACATCAAATTCCAAACTTTATTCAGAGGAGGCGAGAGAGAAAGGGAAACCCAGTTAATGACACAGCACTCCAGAAGGCAGTTCAGTATTACCGATGCCATTCATTTATTGCCCGGACAGCGTGAGCCCGTCCCGCTGCTGGCGGAAAGGTGCACCAGAGAGCTCCATCAGTTCTGCCACCACTGACATTTCCCACCCCGCCGCCCGCAGCAGCGTGCCATTTACACCCGGGAAAGCCCAGCTCCCCCACTTCCACCCAAACGCCAACAGGACTTTCCCAACTGAGCACGAAAAAAAAAAAAAAAAAAAAAAAAAAAGGAAACAACAACCCCAAACTCTCAGAGACTTTTTAAAAGCAGGGTCAGGGCTGGATGTGCACGGAGCGGTTCCGCCGGCTCGGAGCGCCGGGTCCCCTGGAGCCCCGCGTSTCCCCCGGGGCACCCCCTGCCCGCCAGGTGCGCGCTGTCCCCGGGCCGTACTCACAGGGACACGGTGCGGTTGGGCAGCACGGCGGGCTGCAAAGTTTCCACCAAGTCTCCGCCGGTGCAGACCACTTTGATGCGGAGGGCCGGGCGGCCGGGCCCCTTGGCGCGCTCGGCGGCGCACAGGCAGCGGTCCACGATGAGGTCGGGGCAGTTCCTGCTGCCCCCGCACAGCCCCAGCGCGGCGGCCAGCAGGCAGAGGCGGGGGCACAGCCCGCGCATGCTGAGCCAGCGAGCGGGAGCCGCCGGCTGCCGCGCCGCGCATGGCACGCGTCCGTCCGCGCCGCTCCGCGGGCCCCTCCACGCCTCCCGCGCCCACCCCGCCCCGCCTCTCTCGCTGCGGCCGGCTCGGCTCCGAGGGACCCCCCCCTTCCTCCTCCTCCTCCTCCTCCCTTCTCCGAGGAGCCGCCGCTCCTTTCCTGCCGCAGCCCGTGCAGCCGCGGCGCTGGGCGGACCCCGCGGCGCCCCCCTCCCGCCGCTCCCCGGGCGCGCCCCGCTCGGTCCCGCAGCCCCGGAGCGCCGCTACCTGCGCTCCGTGCCCCCGGAGCTGTCAGCCCTCCGGGGAACCGGGGCTGCGCGGGGACACCGGACAGATGCGCCAAGGACGCGCCAGAGGGACCAAAGGGGAGCGAGCAGCCCGGGCACGGGGCAGCAAATCGGGAGCTGGAAAAATGGTGTGGGTCGGGAATGTAGTGTGGAAAATAGCCACCTTTGCTCCCGCTCTTGRGGAACCTGAGTGTTAAGTGCTGTCTGCACCTATGGCGGTGGGGATGGAGCTTCAGGACGTGGGCAAGAGGCAGGACAGTCCAGCCACTCTCACCGGGGAGGGTCCATGCACTTAGCTGACCTCACACACCTCAGATAGTGCTGTGGACATGACCTGAATCAAAGGCTTGATCAGTAGTCAAAGGCTGACTTCATCCAGGTCAACCAGCACGTTTCTTTTCTGCTTGTATTTCTCTGTCATGTATGGCACTCGGTGGCTCTGGAGCACTCTCAGTAGTATTTTGTGATCGAACTCGTAATTTCTAGGGTAGATTTCCAGCATCAACTGCAAGCTACCCTGTTGGGGTTTTTTTGCTGGAAGTGAACAAAAATTTCCACACTGCAATCCCAACTTTCATTTTTAATGGCCATTTACTAAAAGAGCAGGTTCCTTGCCTTCACTTACTCAATGGAGACTCACAACACACATTTTCATTGCAGGATCTAGGCCAAAGTTAGTAATAGTCTGCCATGGCTATAAAGCTATTTTAAGAAATTACTTGGGGTTTATAAAATAATATTGTATTATAGCCCCTTAGGGAAGATTTGTCTTGCACATTTACAATGCCTGTTATCACTGTGTTCTAATACCTAATTGGAGCCTTTAGGCACTGTGTTATTAATAAGTGATAGAAGGGGTAGTGCCCTTGTGAAATTCAAGGCTAATAGGAACTTTTTCAGGAACAATCTTTTTCTGCACGGTTGTTGACTTAAAGAATCATAAATATTACAACCTCTGCTCTTTTATTTTTAAAAGCAAAGTTGTGTAAGGCTTACTGTCAGGCAGCAAAATGGACTGTATTTCCAAAATGGACTGTATTTCATGAGGCCACTCAACATCACTATGGTTGCATGATGTTATTTATCATAAAGAAAACCAATGTACTTAATTTTGAAAATGCTCTTTTAGCTTTCTTTCTCATCCCCACTGTTTCTCCAAGTGCAGATGGAGAATACGCATTTATTGAGATGGTAGCATAGATTTAGTTCAGTTAACCTTGCTGAGAAGAAATGGAATTTTTCAGTCAAACTCAGCCCTTAAACATATGCTAGCAGAATTTTAACATTTTTTCCTACCTTAGTGATACTGAAAGGTTTTTTAAAAATACCATTTCATTAGGGAATAAGAAGGTTTATAGTCAAATTGAAGCCATGTATTAAATTCAACAGTAAAGTTAGAAAAGCAAAAATTCAAAACATTAGAGGCAAAAAGTAAGAGGAAACTCCACTTCCTAATGTATCATTTTTTTTGCTTTATTACAAATAAAATCAAAAAGTTCAGCCATCTTCCCTTTTCCTCAATGACATATCCAAATACCAAAAAAGCCAAAATTTTATGATGATTTAAAAGCACAGATAATGGCTCCTGCCCTGAGATCTCATGGTCTAAAGAATTGCCTGGACAATCGAGAACAGGACCCGAGCACCTACAGAGCTCAGTGCTGCTTCAGTGGTCACCAGCCAGCACAGCACAACATTTCATGCCGACCATGGCTGGTCATTTTCCGAAACTTTGAAAGATGCAACTTCAACCCACTCATGATATACAAACAACCAAATTTCCCATGTCTTGGGAAGGCAGTACAATCCCAGACTAGCCTGTAAGATGGGAAGGAAAAAAAGTTGTGGTACTTTGATTTGAAAAGTAGCCAACATTGCACTGTGTTTGGTTCCAAAGTGTCAATTTTAGACAAACTGTGTGCCTACAGCTTGGGTGCCTTTGGACACTTACACAACAGATAGCATGGGACAGGTCATCAGCTCCTTAGCTGGGGGTTGGTGTCTGTCTTTAAAAATCAAGAGAATTGCAAGTTAATTGTGAAATCAAAGATAGTTGGAGACCTTAGGTGTCTGTGCTGTTAAATAGAACTGAGAGAAGGTTTTCTAATTCATAGATGAACTTAGACCCTTCAATTTCTCTTAAATCTTTTCTAAATCTAGCCCAAAGTTATTGCACACATATATCGAAAGGACACACTTTAGGCTATCTCTCCTTAAAGTTTTCTCCTTGGTTTGGTCAGAAATCAGAACATGATGTGTGCTGGTCTACTTTTTCACACAAAGCCAAACACAGGATCTTAAGAAATACTTGAGGAGTCCTAAAATGCCAAGTGTTGATTAGATGAAGTTCCTGGCGGACAGAAATGAGACCAGAGATTCACTTGAAACATGAAAAAAATTCTAATACCTCTTTACAGTTAAATTCTTGCTTTAGTTATCTGATTAAATTATAGAAGTGAGGCATAAATTTTCTTAGCTCAAGGAAAAAAACAAAATTACTAGATGTGCCTATTTCCTCTATATTTTAATGTCCAAAAGTCTTGGAGCATTTTAGTAGGCCTGTCTGTGTGTCCACACACCATGACCTTATAATGGTACTTGAGACAGATTTTATCCTGTGGCTAAATGTGCAAGTGTTAAAAATGAATGTAAATTAATTTAGGAATATAATCCTAAAATGATATTAGCCTGAATGAATATACACAACAGAAAAAGGAATCAAAGGTTAGAGATACATGTGATTCATTGAACTATGGATTTATACTTCATTTAGATCATGTTCTGGAGCACAAAACGGCAGCAGCACCTGCTTAGCATCACAGGACATTACACAGCAATTAAGTAACAAGAATGTGTTAAACAATTATAGGAAATATGGAGAGGCAGAATGTAAATAAGTGAATTTGAATTTTGTCAGGATTTCAAAATTGCATGTTAATATTGGAACAGAGCCATGGAAACTTTAATAACCACAAATAGGTTTTGGTCATGGCTTTTGTTTCATTTCTTATCCAGAAGTTGGCATGCTATCAGCATTCTCATTCTTTGAACATTGACTCTTTACTGGTGGTAGTAAAACAATTTATCATTTACTCCATTTTCTCCATCACCTCAGTATCCCAACACTTTTACTCCATCGTGACTGTATCTCATGCTGCTCATCACATCAGGACAGCACCAATGTCTGTAAGACTTTGCAATACAATGATTTAAAAAACAAGCTTAGAAATTACTTGGTCCAGAGTAAGATAGGTAAAGAGAAAAACAATCCAGAGCAGGTTTCCACTGGGACACTTTGCATCCTATAAAAAGATACTTGAAAGGTGGTGGAGGAAAGAAAGCAGAATGGATAAAAATATGCAGTACAACATTCATGCAGAAAGGACCCAAGGATTTTTACCTTCACACATAATGAACTAATAATGCATCACTATTAGGGCTGGGATAATCCTGATCCACAAATGGGCTCACGTAAAACACTGGTGATATCAAAACACAGAGCACAAAACAACAAAAGCAAAGTTGTTCAGGTTTGTTACCAGCTAGGATAATTGAATAAAACTGAGTGCAGAAACAGACTCTCAGCAAATCCATCCATTGCTCTGTTGCCGGGACCAATGTGAAATTTGGCTGAAAATGAGAATATGGCCCTGAAATCATAAACAAATAATAATAAGCTATCAGTGGGGAGTGGAATAATTATCGCAAAACTATCAACAGGGAAATAAATGATATTTGAAAAGGAAAAAAATCAAATGTTTGATATTTCTCAATACTGAGCCAAGTTTTCCTCCAATGAATACTTCAGAGTTATTGCCAAATCATACCAAGTCCCCTTCCCCCAGAAAAATCACACCTACAAGGGATTATATGTCAGTGTAAATTTCTGATGGCCACCAGATACAACTCCAGCTGTTCCCAGGCCCCTCAACTGCTTCAGAGAACCTACTGAAATTGTTCAGGAGTTCTGTTGATGGCACATATATTTTAATGTTATAACCTTCATCTATTCATGCTGTTTTATTTACTTGCACAGTAGCAGCACTTTTGCATGGTCAGCCAAAGGAGAAGCAGCTTTTTTTTTTTTAACTTTGTACCTTCTGAGGTCTCACAAGGGGCGAGGTTCAGACTGCAAAACTGCACTGGAAGTTGAAATGCTGTTCTGCAGCAGTCAGAGAAGAAAGTGCAGAGGGAATGGCAGCTGCCTTCTGTCCCAGAGACCCAGGCATCTATTCCTGCAGGAATGCAGGGCTTTTGGGAGAGCCACCCTCTTTCTCACACTGTGCTTCCAAGATACACTGGGAGGACGTATTTTTGGATGTTGATGTACACATGCCAGTGCTTCTCAGTGTTTTTCATTCCTAAGACACATGAGAATTCTGACTGACTTACCAGCATGCCTTGCATGAGAGAAAAAAGGAGAGAAAAATAAGAACATAGCACCCTGAAAGCAGACTATTTTTCAGGTGGAGAGGTATTTCAAGTTTTCTTTTCCTACCATGAAAAATATTTTTTCTGTCATCATCTCCATGCATTAAGAAGGTCAAATGAGTCTTTTCCACACCTTCCTGAATTATGAAGAGCTCTTAATACCCTCCTTTGTGCTTTTAGAGGTGACAGATTAGTCACTCTCTTCATTTCAGATGAGACAAAATGCTAAGTGGATATTCTAAAGTCAGAAAGTGGCAAGCATCAGATATAAACAGCAAAAGCAACATGTGTTTGTGCATGACAGAGGGATTGGAACTAAGAGGTCTTTAAGGTCCCTTCCATCCCTAACCATTCTATGATTCTATGGTTCTCTAACTTCAGTAACTTTAAACACATTTTTCAGTAGTTATTAGGGTTCTAATGTGGTCAGATAATGCCAGGATGATTTCTGTCTGATGGAGGTTCTGGACATCACCTGGTCCAAGTCCCAAATTAAAACAGCTTCAAAGATACATTTGGTTGCTCAGGGCTTGTCCAGTGATATTTTGAATCACTGCCCTGAAGAGGATTTCCCTTCACTTTGGCCATCCTTGCTGTTAAGGATTGTTTTTTCCTTTGCTCTTAGAATAATTTCTCTTGCTTCAGATTGTATCTATTCCCTCTTCTTCTTTTGCTGCGTACATCTGAAAAAAATTTATCTTTGCCATCTTCTCTTCAAGTACCCCTGAGATAATTGAAGACAGCACTAAGATCCTCCCTTTGCCTCCTCTTCTCCAGGCAGTACAAATCCTGCTCTCTCCTTTATATGTCAGGTGCTCCAGCCCCCCAGCAATTTTAGTGATGCTTCAACAAAGTAAAACGAGTTTATCAATGTATTTTTCTGCATGACTCTACCATCTTGTGACAATATATAAATGGTGCAAAATAAAAGTAGTTATTGCTTTATTATTTCCCTTGTTAATCAACTTAATGGCACGGATTTCCAGCGAGCTGATGGGTTATGTTCTATCATTCATGCAGGGAATTAAAAGGACATATTAACCTAACCTGTATTTCATTGCTTGCGAGTTTATTCCCTTGTAGCAAAAAAAAAGGAAAATAATAATTTATAATCTGAAAGACAATGATTAAACTGAGAATCTCATTATAGGAGAGATGCTTGAGATAGGCAAATGTTGCAATGTTTGCTACATTTCATCCCCATCACTCACTTAGGTGGAATCCAATTGGAATGCCAACAGTAGCCTGATAGAGAAGGTTCCATGAACAGCTAATGATTCTAATTACTTACTAACTTGTATTTAAGTGGCCAGGTGAAAACAGGGAAAAAATTACAAAGGCTAAATGAGAACTTTTATTCATACACAAGCAGAGATTTAAGAAATAAACTTAAATGGCTTGAACTAATCTTGTAGAGGATGTAAGTGAAGTCATATTTTGTGGCCAAGATAGAAAGGCCATTGGTAGCAATACTAACATGAAGAGCCAGCAAATCTAATTATCACTAACAGCTGTGCAACATTCTGCTAATATCAATAATCCTGCAGTTCAGCTAAATTCTAACACAATTCCGTCTTTTTCCCAAATTCCTTCTGTAAAAAAAAAAAAAAAATCTGCCCCTGTTGCCTTTACAAGCAGAAAGTCTCATCTATTATCTCCTTTCTCCTTTTTCCCATTTTAATTTCATTTCCCACTTCAAACCACTTGAAATCGTGTCATTCACTATTATGTATTGTTTCCTTAAAATTCCTTTGGAGTGCTCATATCTTCCTCTGACATAAAAGTGTTTCATAAACTTCTCTTCTGTCAGGTAGATGCCTTCTTCCCTCTGTTTCTAATGTCTTTAGATTTGCCTGTAATTCTGGTGTTTGTTTTTATGCTTCCTGTTCATTCTTTGTGGCCATCATGTTTTTTAAGACGTTATGTCCTTTTATGTCATCTGTGTTGGTACTTTTGGATAGAAAAACCTTTGGTGTTAAATTGAAGTGCCGTATACAGCAACAGCAGCAAATGTCTGTAAAGAAAACATTTAAAAGAAGTAGAATTACAGGAATACAAAATTAAAAGCATATATATTTGCAAATCTTAATTGCTGTTAAGCATAGCATAAATGATTCAAGAAAGTATTAGTGCTTTTAAAGGGCCCCACTTACTTATGAATCTTATGGTATCAGGCCTAAAAGCAGAGAAGGTAGCTGCTGTCCTAAAACTCAGAAATGCCAATGTCCAAAAAGTTTATTGTGGAAATATTTTTTTTWAAATTCCTGTAATCCTATTATTCTTTATGTTTTCTTATAAAATGTACTGTTTTCCCACTCTACTTCCTGACCTCCACTCACTATGGAAGCACAATTGGAATACTGAATCACACTCCAGAGTGGCAGCAACTGCTGGGTATGTGGTGCTAATTGAGGTGGGAGACATTCCTCACCAGATGGATATGGATTCCTGTGAATGCATAACGGCCCTTTAAGAAGCTTAATAGAAAAGTATGAAACCTTTTTACAAGCAGCATTCCAAAGCAGGACTGCCAAAAGCAAGTGCACATAAATAGCTCTGATAATTGGAGCCGTATTCCTGCACTCGTTCCTGCAACAGAGCGGGGCTGCTGACCACACACCATGGTTGGATTAACCACCTGGGCTGGGCTGGTGCTCAAACTGCCCCTTCTTCTACCAAAAAATGAGAAACTTGGGGTTGTCCTCTTTGCCGGAGTTGCAGCATCTGTTGGTCACTGAGCTTAGTTTCCCAACTATGAAGTTTCCCACTTATTACAAAAGCAGTTGCAGGTTGGTGCAAAGACCTGGCCCCACCAGGCTCTACATCTTCTCCAGGCACATCAAGTTCTGTCCCCAAATCAAAAAAAAAGGGAGAAGACGACATTTTATGAATTAGAACAGAGGTAACTCAAGGAACAGGACACAGAACGACAATTCTTCTGATTCTGTTTTGCAGCAGCAGTTTTGATGAGACTCTGGTGAAGAGCCATCTACATAATACTATTCATTATCTATTTTCTTTATCTACATTTTCAGAAACATGTGTATAGCATATGTTTCACATCCTTAACTATGACCTTTGTTTATTTATAGTTTTAAAACCTCTGACTACTGCCAGACACTATTAAAAATAAACATTTTAATTGTTTTCATGTTTTATCCTCCCCTCCCCTTTCCACCCGAGTCTGACAGGATGAAACATTGTTTTTGCTTGGGATATAGCTGCTTCTGCTGCAACAAGAAAGAGGGCTAGAAGGAAGTTGTATACATATTATCAGAATAGTTTTATATTCAACAGTCTGGAAACAAAGCAAATGCTATCTCCCAGCTCTCTTTAAGATAAATCTCCCCATTCCCAGGCTCTGCCTTCAGCTGAGGGTGCAGCAATGAGTACTGAACTGCTCTTCTGCCTTTAGCTCAGCCAACTTAGCTCTTTCTTCCCAGCAGCACAGCCTCAATGCAAGAGGCCATCTTCATTTCCCATGTAAACAAATAGCCGGACTGTTCAGTGGAAGGTGGGGTTTTGTTTCCACAGGCAAACTGCAAAAAGCCTTCTGCATTGAAAATTAATTGCCCTAATAATTAACTTTGTGCTTTTTAGGTTTGTTAGCTTTTTGCCATTTGTGTTTTTGTTTGGTTTGGGTTTGGCCTTTTTTGCACATGTTTAAGCATTTGATTACAGACCTAGTGCAAAGGGGTACAAAATCCTGGCGAAAAGTTAAACCACAGCCTTGTCCAGGCTTTCTGGCTTTTGTGCTCCATCACACAGATCAATCTTTTCTGATTTGGGGGTAAAAAAGCAATATTCAGGGAACTGGGGCACCTTCTTAGATTTTACTGCATGAAGTCCATCCCATTAACAGTATTGCAGAGTTAAAATCTCTTAGGTGATATGCTGGGAAAAGAATAGAAGCACACTAACTAAAGATGCTTCTAACCCTCCTGTTGTATTATTTACAGTTCTAGGTGAACATACCAGAAGAAGTGAGTCCTTTTTTGGATACCTGATATACCTCCTTTTCTGGGGTGTTCTTTTACTTTCTCAGTCAATAGGAATGGCCAATGTTTGAGAGAAGCTGCTTCAAGAACTGCTTCAGCTGAAGATGTTTCCCAGTTTGAAAAGGGATAAGTCATACTGTATATCACAGTTATCCTTTATTCCATTTGCCTTTGTCTGAAATTAAATCTCCTGAAGCAAAATCATTCTTAGTAGGTGTGCCTGGCACAAGGGACCCCAAACAGAGTTGGGTTCAGTTTTTGTCAAGCAGGATTGGAGCAGCATCACATAACACACACAGAATCTAAAAACAAAGGACACCAAAGAACTATTTCATCTTTGGGGGAAAAGGAAAAAAAAAATTAAAAGGACAAAGGATGTAGGTAACCTTCATCCTCCATTTCTGTGAGAGTTCCCAGCTCTTCCTTCTCCTGCCTTTCATTGTCGTGGTAAGATAAAATATCTCCTTGGAGGAAAGTACCAGGTGAAGGAAAAACAGATATCCAACTAGGATATTTAAGGACAGCCTGTCAGACTTTGATCAGTACAATCCTGATAAAAAGGGGCTACTAAAAKGAATCTTCTCTGTAAAGATTACTCTCATTCTTCCAGACAAAGAGGACATAAAAATATTCTCAGCCCTTAGTGAAAGATAATGGTTAGTGGGTGTATGTCTGTCTGGGGCAGTGGAGGTGTCCAAAGAAGTAGTGAATGGAAGTTTTTGCGTTGTTCCTGACATGTCTGGGAAGCAGGTAGAAAACAGGGAGGGAACAGTTAAAAACAGAGTGATTACATGTTCTTTCTTTGCCCAGTTTTTGTTTGGCTTGGATGATTACTGGTCTGTGAGCACAAATTCCTTATGAATATATGAATTTATTTCCCTGTTCCTCTTCTACTCTCCATGTCAGATCCCTTCATACAATAGGCTGCAAATGGAATTTCGGATCTTTCCTCTAACTGTCATCAGCAGGATCTTGATGACAGAAGTGAAATCAGCCTTCCCTGCAGGTCAGAAACTCCATGTCCATGGCTAAATGAGAGGTGTGTGTTTTGGAGGTGTGTTCCTCTCTCCTGTGCCATTGTAMCTCCGAATTATGTACAGCTGGTAAACCAGCAAGGCTCAGTGCAGCCTCCTGATTCCCTATTTCCACATGAGTAAAGCTCTGCTTTCATCCCCTAACTATGCCATCATAATTTACAATCCCAATTCATAACCCAGAATTACTACTGGGTATTTAAATCACCCAGGCAAATAAAATATTTCTAAGTTATGGTATAATTTAAATTAGTGACAGTATTTCCACTGAACTCGCATAGCCAGGCTTTCACCCACTAAATCTTGCCAAAATTAATAGTCAGCCGTAATAAGTAACCACTTATTAGTAATCAGGGACTTCACTGAGAGCCTGGTCGTCTGCATAAGAGAAACTCTGTTTCCTGAATTGTGTCCAAAATAGAAGTAAAATATAGATAGCAATTCAGAAAAATAGATATCCAAATTTTCTGTGGATTTTTGGTAATGGCAATCTACCGCAGTCTTTCCTAAAATCAGCTTAAAGATTAATAACTACCTTTTCTATGTAATCTGCATCTTGTCTCTATGAGAATTTGTTTAGCTCATAACTGCAGATGTATTTGTTATCAATTGGAAAAAAGAATCTTTAGCCTAAAGATGATAAAATAAATGAACCGAACTTCTTGAGGCTTTGAATAAGTAAGTTTTGCATCCTTTTCTCATTCTTATGATTCCTGTTCTGACCATTCCAACATTTTCCCATATGAATCAGGAACCTGATATTCAARCAGCTACACACGAGCTGATCCTGCTCCTCCTTGAAACCACATATTTCCAGTAATTTTGGTGCAAGCTTGTAGCAAACTGGTTTGAGAGATTAAGCAGATGTTCTAGAAGTAAACTTGGGGGAGGAAAAATAAAAAGAAAAAAGCCCGCACCAACAAAAAATTCCCTGAAAGCTGAAACCAAAATTAGATTATTGTAAAGGTACTTCACTGTGTTTTAGTGAACAAGGTAGGCAAATGCTATTTCAGTTCATCCTATCAAAACAAATACTGAGTTACATTAAATATGATATATTCTGGAAAATTTACCAAGTGGGAGAGGAAAGAAAGAGGCTCAAAAATTGTTCAACTATAAAATAAAATTTCTCTTTTAAACCAAAATCTGGTATTCCTGTGATACTTCCACTGCAGTTATAATTATATAACTGGAATAAATTATTAGATGCCCAGAYTCTGTGTGTTTGGGGAGGGACCTAATATTTGTCAGAAGCCTTAAAAAACAACACTGGATACTTAATATTTCAATTATCATTAGCTGCAAATAAATCAATTAATTATGAACAGCTCTGACTCTCCTTGTAAACAACCCAAGAGCTACAYATGCTGATTTTTAGAGGCAGGGTAAAAGTTCTCCTACTTTATTTATAGAGGTGGAGAGAGACAAGGATATCCTTTGGACTACTGCAGCTAAAAACTCAGAAAGAGTTTCCTGCTTCCAACTGTGTCACGAGGAAACAGGAAAAGCAAAAAAGAATATTCACCAAAAAATATTCCTCTGGTTTGTATACATTATATCAAACTGCTATTACTACTGGCCATGAGAAAAAAAGGTTAACATCTAGTCTTTCTTGACTTTAGGCTATTTATTATCATAGATTTACACTTCTGAAATCATGGTTAACAGCAGAATTCCTCTGTGTTCAGAGCACATTTATAGGCTAGGAATAGCTATTGCCAGAGGAAATAAGCAAGAGGGTCAGGGGACAAGCAAATTAAAAACAAACCCAAAATAACCCAAGGATGTACTGCTTTGGTAAATATAAACTTATTTTCAATGTTGTTTTTGTAAAAAGGATGTCTATATTGGATCAATAATAATGTATTTATTGAAACTTACACAAATCCATCAGGTGTTTATTTTCATGCAAAACAAAGCCCTGAAATCTGTGAAGGTGACAAGGAGACTTMATAATGCATTCCCCACCCCCCAATGTGTGTTAATCCTGATTAATCCCAATTTTAATGATATTTTACAGCCTGAATTTTTTAAGTTGTTACCACAACACACAGAAAATCCTTAGCATGGCTGCCAAATTGATCTAATCCTTTACTCCACTTTAAGTAAAGCAAAACAATAATATTCAATGTTTTCTTCTACAAGAGGAAAAAACCTCCTGGCTATCTTTTTCTGAAGATGCACAGCAATATTAAGGCTCATTAGGAGGGTCACCCACTTGTTTGTTTTTCCAGCATAGGCACGTGGTATCAGATGGTTTCCAGAAACCATTTCATTGTCATTCCAAAGGACACCACAGTGGAAATGCCCATGGATATAGGTGAACTCCATCCATGCGCGTGGAAAGACAAGTGTTAGCATGAGTTTTGTAAATGTGCACTATTCTTAAACAAAACAAACAAATAAACAAATACAACTCCCACACACGAACAACAAAAACAACAACAAACCACCAATGAACCCTCCCCGCAAAATAATGCAACACACAATGCAAACAATAAAAAAACCCCACCTCAGCCCCACAAAAAAATCAGTATTATTATTTGCAGGAATTCGGGTGCCAGCGAAAAATAAATTAAGAAAAAGTT
The DNA here is from genome assembly GCF_030028575.1 of Malurus melanocephalus. NCBI lineage: Eukaryota > Metazoa > Chordata > Aves > Passeriformes > Maluridae > Malurus > Malurus melanocephalus. The sequence continues at coordinate 3,584,294 of NW_026623244.1, read as the reverse complement.
GCTTGGCTGAGGCCTGATCCTGACACTTCAGAGATCATTTGAAAAAGTCATTGTACAGACACATGCCAGTCAAGAGAGCAGATTTCTTGAAGCTTCAATTTCAGAGACAAGTACACGGCCACTGCAAGGGTAGCAGATAAGCTCATCTCAATTCCAAGTGCTGGACTGAGATTGAGTCACAGTGTTACAGCTTTTCTACATTCCCTCTAAAGGTCTAACCTTTCACATTTCAGACACGTTACTGCCATCAATACTGGGACCAAATTTCACCCAGAGGGTTGATTCTCCTGTCCAGGCCTCCAGTCTGGTACAGTAAAGTGTAATGTAAAAGAAGTCAAGTGATCCAAACTGCTTTGAATGGAGTAAGTAAACAGTACTTCCTTATCAGGCCATGTTAGATAGAAAACAGTTTTGTTTGACATTTATAACTATTGGATAGCTAAGTAAACTAATGGTTGGCTGTGAATACTGATCATGAATAATTTCAAATATTGTCATAGCTGATAAAACTTTTAGTTGGTTGTATGGCTAAGTTCTGCTACAATAGCAGTTGACCTTAAACAATCATACATTYTTTAATAATCTCTTCATCTAATGTCCATTTCCCCCTCAGCCTAAGCACTTGTATATTTCAGAGAATGGTTTAAGCATTAGGAATGTGTTTTTAAGCCAATTTTCTGGGGTTTATTTTCATTAAAAAAAAAAACAAAACTTACCACTTTTAAAGGGAACAACTTCAATATATTATTTCTCCTCTSGTATAGTGGGCATTCTTACTACTGAAAATCAAGACAGTGGTGATTTTGCTGATATACCAACAGCTTAAGAAATGTCTTCAAAGTCACTGAGGTTGAAAGACGGGGTCTGTGCTGGCGAAGGTCTGTGTTGGGCACCCGGTGCTGCAGCAGAGTTGCACTGAAATGCAAAGCATAAAACAGAACCAGGTTGTTCTCCTGGGTTGTTTCAGCCTATTTCCCAACATGAAACACAACATCCAGCATATCTAAGAATTTTCTTTAAGTCTACCAAGAGCCTTTAAGAATTCAATACACTTCTGCAGAAGGTCATAGGTGTATTTCCCCACACCACTTAAGAACAGATTAAAGAGTAAAATTTAAAATTAAGGCAGTACTCAGTTTAAAAGTAAGTGAACTAAAATAGGAGGAATAGGTTTCAAAACTTGCATGTTTTTGCACAATGTTCCTGAATTAGTTACAAAAGTAACCAAAGAGACTAAAACCATCAAGAGTAGCAATCAGGCATTTCTTCTCCCTTTTATGTTTTCTATGATCATTTGGAAGACAGGGACCACAGAAAAAATATAGTTTTACCTTTAATCTACATAACATGAACTATCAGGTTTTACCTTAACTGACATGATTTTAATAAAATTTGGTTTTATGTTATTTTAAAGGAGTGGCCTTGTCTACAACACGTGTATACCAACCAGATACATGCAACAATCTTCTGTATAGTGGAGGCTTTGCTGTCGAGTAACAGAATTCTGCAGGCTGCTTGTGCAAGTTGGAGACATCTGATGCTCCTGTTCATAAGAATTTCTTCATAGGATTACCCAGGAACAGCTCAGAGGGGCCCAAACCGCCCCAGCACATTTAAGATTCAGGCAGCAACTTTGTTAAGTTCCTGTCTGTGCAATGTCCCAAGTCAGCCTGGTGTTCTGCTGGTTACCAGAAATTTCTTTTAAAGAGGGGAGGGAAAAAAAAACCTACACAGTGAAAACCAGAGAAGCAAATGGAAGTTAGTGCTCACAGAGCCCTCAATGGGAATTAAAATAAATGCTCCTTGTCATCCTACTTACAACAAGGACTTAAAGTCTGGAAGTAAATCAGCAAGAAAAGCTTGTCCTTTGCCTATCTTTTTACTTATTTTCTCCTTGTCACCAGAATGAATGATTTCTGAGTATCTAAATTGGTCTGAAGAAAGAAAATATTTATAATACATGGGGTGTTTATAATAAAATAGGATTAGTGAATATTTAAACATATAAATCACAAATGCACTAYAACTGTGACACTCATGGTCTCCCATACTAATATCCAGAGACTTCATCAGTACTGTGACAGGTAGGATAAGACAGATTCCTGCTGTCCCCATCCCATTTATTTACTAATGCAAACAACATGAGACAACTTGCCCTTGTTTTACTCCACTGGTAAGGAACTTCATGAGCCCACTATCTACACAGAGATCATCAGATTAGATTCCATTAAAAAGATTCTTTCGGAGGATCCAATTTTCCACCTCTCTTTTTTTCTTTTAATAGAGTAACCTTTTAAAGAAACTCAAATCAAGATTATTTGAAAACCAGCAAGATCAAAATCTAGCCATTGTAATTTCAATTCACATTACCCTTCACTAYTGTATCTACTAGCAGTAGGCTTCCTTGAATTTGTGCAGGATATAAAAAGAGAAAGCTTTGTGGTCCTAGCTGAAAGTAGTTAACTGTTAGTGTARGAAAATAAATTTCATTCCAAAAGAAATTTAGGACTGGAATCCATACAGTTGCAGAATCACTGGGAAATCCAAAATGGTCAGACCAAGCTGTCTTCTCCAACTTGTCCCCTTACTTTCCATATCACTCAGAGGATGTGTATACAATTGTATCACACCTCTGTCCATTCCCCAGGCCAGACTATTAACACTCAAACATCATAAAACATYATAAACCCAGGAATCATAACACTCTGTAAATTCACTAGCTTCAGAGARGCCATATTATATTATTATTATATATTATATTATTGATAGTATCAATATATTTAGGAAATTATGATGAAAATACTTCACCAATAAGCAAAAGGTCAATTTAGATGTGTCAGCTTCTACACTAAACCAATGTTGAGTTTAGGTTGACTTGTTAAATAAATGGAGGATGAAAAGTAAAATTGCTTTGCTTTTTTAATTCTTTGCAGGAATTACTTTGGGRGATACGCATTCAGATGTTTTACAGATAAACGTATTAAAGGACTCAACAGGACTTGAAAGAGCTGGGATCTATCCCTGCTTACCAGGAAACCTTCCCACAGAGCCTTCTRTATCTATTACTCAGTTCTCTTAGAGATCATGTTCCTATTAAGTGCTTTGCAAACTATTAGGAAAAATACATAAAATAGTTAATTCTGCTACATACTTCATGATTTTAAYGCTAATCCTTCTTTCAGCTTGCATATAAAGTTCTCATTGATCTCAGCAGAAGCAGGATCAAGGCTTCTGGTAACAATTTTGGAAAGCTAAGGATTTTTCCTGACACCCAGGTAAAAAAGTTTCCAGRAGAGTCAAAGTACTCCAGATGGATATTCATCAATGGGTCTTTCTGCAGGAGTTGTGAGATTGAACCCAATGGATGGAGCAGAGGGGTGGGTTTATTTGGTTTGGTGGTTTGTTTTCTCTTTAAACACATTGCTCTCTTGCTGTAGAAGATTCACAGMGTTTTAATTTTACCAATCCAGTGTCAACCACCTGTAGGGATTGCTTAACCTACTCTCCCTTAGTATTCTGAAAATGACTATTTTATGTGTTGTCGGCCAGCTGGCCCAAACTTCTTTTAAAGTGTATAAAGTACTTTCAGAAGCARGCAGTAATACTTTATTCTATCATTTAGTAATCAGTTGCAAAACTTGTCATACAAACTACAGCTTGTCCTAGACTGCAAAAATGGCAATACGTTACTTAATTTTGATCCAGCATTTGCATAATAGTCCAATAAAAATCTAAATTCCCTTATCAACAATGTCTGTTTGGAGCCACCACTTTCCTTCTGTGGTACAGYACAGTTGATCTGTCCTGCTCAGTGRCAAAACCCACAAATTTCCAAGAATTAAAGCCTACTTTTGAATTAGTTTGGGTTTACTTTGGTTAARCAGTAGAAGAACAAAACTAGAAGAKGCAGATGTAAAATATCTGAAAAATTAATATAAATTAGAATTAAATTTTGTTACTCCTAGGATGTGCAGGTATCTCCTGGCATCTTGGTGGCCCTACAGAAGTTTTTAAAGCCCTTGGAAATGCCAATAATAGTTGGTTTCATAAAAAAAAGACACAGGTGGGAAATGCAGGGTGGGAAAGAGAGATCATTCAAACATTCAAGCTACTTTCTGCTCATTCCAGCAGCTCTCCCTGCTCATGACCCATAGATCTTTAAAATGTCTTGTTTAAATATCCTCTAATTTATTTTAAAAAAAAGAGTTGTCAGCTGGCCACAGACCACACATTCCAGAACTGAAGTAGAAAGGAATGTGAATGGGTGGGTGGGGGAGAGGAAGGAAATCAGATTTAGTATTGAAAACAAGACTAAACTGAGGAGCAGCTGATGTGCACTCAAGCAGTTGCAGTGTGCAAGACTATTTTTGTTTATAGAACCTGACATTCAAAAAAATAGGGGTGAACAGCCGGTTATTCTTGTACACACACACACACACACACACACACACTTGCACACACACTGTTACATACTCTTACACACACACACACACACACACACACACTCAAACACACTCTTACACATTTGCACACACATTGTTACATACTCTTACACACACACACACAGTCACAGCATTAGAGGTTCATCTGTTTGCTACAACCATTTCTTCTGCTCAAGAAATGTGAGCAGATATCAGCGTTTTCTCTCCAATGTGAATGTAACTGCTGTGGAGATTACTGTTCAGAACACTGCATATCTCCTCTGCAATCTGTGCATTAAAGCCAAATCTAGAAAGYGTTACATAAAAATTTTCCAGTAGTGGCTGAATGCATATTAGGTGCTGTTAAATGTCAGTWGGCAATACAGTGTGCATTCTACTGCATGAGCTATCACTGGAGGCAATGCCTTTCACCATCAATCTAAAAATGGTTGTGCTGATAAGATAAAGCTARTACTTACACGTGTAGGTCTGGATACAGGGCTCCCTTTTATTTACATGGGGAAACAAATGGTCTCAGCCTGTGTGTATATTTCAGAAAAGCAAACAGAAATCTCTTTTCCAGTCCTTGCAGCGAGGCTGGGTTTGTTCATATTAAGGAATGACCCTACAACACAGGCTGCTGAAATCCCGTTTATTTTTAATTCAGGAAAAAAAKAAGTACTAGTCTTTCAGAATGCAGATATTTCTGCAGACATAGACTGGAGAGTAGATTAGTTATCTAGGGACTATGGAAGATGARATGTCCTTTAAAATGTGTATTAAGTACCACAGAAAGCATTGTAATTGAAATGACTCACAGCTATTGCTGGTGATAACTCCACAGTGCCATTAGATGAAGAAAAAAAGTTGATACAGTTCTGGCATATCTTGAGAGAATGAAAGTGCATATGTTCAAATTGCTGTTATTATTACCGTAACTATCACTCTAGGGCTGAGTAGGCATAATCATTTWGTGCTAATTATTGTACAAAACACACACCAAAATCTTTAACAAAAGCACAACAACCTTAAGTACGAAAAAAAGAAGCAACAAGAAAAGATTTAAAGGCAGTGAAGCAGAAAGAYATAAAGTACAAGGATGACAAGACAACTCAGCACCACAAGGTGTTTGTTTCAGGACACCACCAACATAATTATTTCCAAGTACCTATTTTATCTAAGACAAGAGACAAGCAGCAAATGACTTGTCACCTACAGTACTTTATGGAGCAAATGGAGATGCATTTCCCTCTTGTGAGACCTCCTCTGGAACTTGCAAAAGTTTCCTGTCACCAATGTTTAAGATTATTCTGAGGATAATCAAAAGGAAAAGATCCTGTTTCATGAGAACAGATTAAAAGATTTAGATTTCTGTTTGTTTTGCCTTATAAAATGTGGAGGGGTTATAACTGCTGTTATAAATATATCGTGGGTAAGAGCTAGAAGGGAAAAGTTTTACAGTACTAGACACTGTTAGTATAGGAATAAATAGTTGCAGCATTGATGTGCAGTCTCTAGCCATGAGCGAGGAAAAATTCTGCAACAACTTCCCAAAAGAAGTTAAGTTGGAGCCTGAACTAATTCTTTTAAAGATTGCATTAAATCCATTTTATATAACATGACTTCTATAGCAGTTTAGTTGCCTATATACAATAATCCAAAGTACCTTCCCTTCACTTTTTGTGGTTTGTTTATTGGTCCAGTTTTAGTTGGCTGAGGTTGGGGGGAATGAAGTCCCTAATCTCTTTTTTTTATGTGTATAGAATTTTATCATCATTGGAACAGTAGGAAAACTATATTGYAATTAGACACGAGCAGGCATCAGCCACTAAAATCAGTGTGGCTCCATGGGAAGTAAATATCTGCTTACATGGATTAAAGTGTCATTCAGGATTACAGATTACAGTCTCCAACATGTTTATAGGGAAAAAAATAAGCTTACAATATATCCTGCATTTCCATGGAATTAGTGAGGCTAGTGTTAGGCCTCCACAGACAGTAATTCATCATTTTTCCTCGTGAATGAATGGGTTATATATGATTAATGAAGCTTACAGATGACCCACAATCCACGTTACATAACACAAGGTCTGGAACATTCCCAGTGATTGACAAAATCAATCATTTAACTTGTGCTTCATTGCTGCTGATAGGTTTACAGCCACCTTCAAAAATTATGAAGCCATAAGGGATAAATATTCCRCTTGATATAATGGTTTAATAATTTAAGAACAAATATTTACCCTTGCCCTCCAAGTAGGAAAGTTTATCATTTAGTCCATTTGTAAGTGCATTGGCTCTGCCATGTAATTTTTATACCTCAGCTTTTACACTTTCTCCTAACTTTTCAGGAACCTGCAAGGAATGGCATTTCAGTATTCATACTGCATACCTTTACCAGAAAAATTTCATTTGTAAAAAAAAATTTTAAAACCATCAATTACAAAAATTTTGTTACCTAAGTATTTTTTCYTCYGATTTTATRAATAACARTAGGTATCTAATAAACAAAGCTGCAGATAACAATAAAGTAAATATTTCTTCACCTTTCCAGCAGTGCAAAAGTAATCCTGTACTTTTTAATCACTTGAAATAAGGTTTTCATTATTATTCCATCAGAACATGAATGACTGAGATAAAAAAAAAAACTATTCTAATTTTTGGGATATGAGATTGTTCAGATCAAAATTAATTACTTGTGTTAAGAGGGTGGTTTWATTTTGTTCTGTGGTTTTGGTGTGAGTCTGTGTTCTATTAATGGTSAGATAGAGAAGTAAATTTCTTGCTCTGGATGATTCACTTACCAAGAACCCTGGCTCATTTGGGCTAAAGCAATGGAGAGCTTTTGTTACAGCTGTAGGAGAAACAGAAAGTGACTAAAGAGAAAAAAAAAACTAATAAAAAAAGAATGCATGKGGTGGAAGAAAGAAGATAACACCAGATGATTCATTGATGGTGTTTACTGGTTAATGTTCATTTCTGCAGTGGAGGTTGGCTCCCTGCATCACTCACTGACTTAAGTGGTTTCATTAATTTGACATTTATGACACAGTGRCGTTCAAAAGACATGTTTTGATGCTGAACTCTCAACTCCACATAATGACAATGACCCAAATGGCATCAGAGTTGACAGCTTATCCCCTTGTCCCCTGTGTTACAAGGCTCCGTGAGAGGATTTTTGAGTTGATAAACCCAGCTGTCTGTTTCAATTACTAATTCTTCTTTATTTTACTGTTGATTCATGTCTGAAATTTATTTATGTGTTTCTCTAACTGACTGATTCAAACTTCTGAAGAAAAGTGCTTTCAGTTTCTGGGATGTGCACAAAAACATTAGAATTTTTAGTTTAATGCTGTTTTCCCTTTAATAACCTCTGGTTTTTAGGTATTTTTGACATACCTAAAGGTTTGGGGTCAATTCTGTTATGGATTAAGATCAAGATAATTCTTAAGTCCAGAGAATGACCCTTAAATCAAAAATTGGATAGTGTGTGTGCCCTCTGTTAACAGASATGTTTTATTTCTCTGTAGATTATTGGTCACTTTTTCATTTGGATGTTTACTTTTCATATTGAAAYTCAAAAGAGGAAGTTGGAGAGCATAGCTCAGCCTGAGTAATAAACTGAACACAAAATGGATGATTCCTCCCTCTGAGTTTGGATTTATAAGCCACAGCATATGATTGATGGAATTATTGACCAAGTGCAGTGGCTTGAAAAATTTAAAAAAACCACAAAACTTGGCTTTTAAGTTTGTGTTACTTCAGTGGTTTTCTAGAGAATGCCATCTTTTCTTCCATATTTTGATTATGTATCTCTTTGTCCAAAGCCTATTACTTGATTGATGTGTCTGTGACATATGTTGTAATTCTAGATCAGAGAGAGATCTCTATACACCTCTCCAATKCTGGTAATGCTATTGCACACAGCTGAATGTAATGCAGGGGGAAAAAAAAAAGAAAAAAATAGGAGCTAAATAATACATTAAGAAACGTTCCTGAAAGATTTCTGATATTGTGCAATATTCTCAGGGAAATGGTGTCTTCATGTCCCCACTCTAATATACACAGTTTAATAGTTTCACACTTTTCTTTGCTCACTTTTTTTTAAACTCAGTGAGAAACTTCTGTTAAGGTTCTCACCATTAGCAAGTGAGAGGTTGGAGGGGTGTTGATGGCAAAAAGGATTGCAGAGACCCTTTGTGTCTCCTGATCTTCGATGAACAGTCTACAACCAACTCCAGGAGCATTTTCCAGCAGTGTTTGCAGTAATGCCCATGTGAAACATAACAACAGAGAGAAGGAATTTTGAGCACTAACACCATTGTGTTGAGAAAAAAAAAAAACCAAAAAAGAGCAGCTTCTCAAGAAAGAAACAGCAAAAGCACTTGACAGAGTAAAGAATTTACTGATTAGTCTTATAATTTATCCACAATCCTTTTCATGTTACTAGGGAAGTGACAGCTGGAAAATGAACTTAGGTGTTACTTGCTGTCAGAGCATGAAAGAAATGTTTGCCTTGAACACAGCACAGCCCTGGTACCTGCAGGATCCTATTAGATACAGCCAAGCTTTCCCTATATTCACAGATCCTAGATGSTCTTTATGTTTGGAAACTGCCAGGCTTTAAGAGAAAAATCAATCTCCATAAATCAACAAAGCAATTATATACAGCAAGGGGTAAAATTCCTTTTAAAGAATTTAAATCATGACTGATTTGCAAAATATCAAGGCTCTTCTAATCCCACTTAAAATGCTTTCTTAAAAGGCTGCGCATTACAAAGGGCAAAAGTAATTTTGCATTTACTGGGGAAACACTTCCAAGTGGCAGAGACTGGATGCCCTCCTGTGCATGAAAATAAGTCTAAAGACTGGATCTCATACAGGAGAATGCCAAAAWAGCCATACAGCAAAAAAAAATTTATTGCAAGGGTTGCGAGTGTTGGTTTAACTGTTGTGCAATTGTATGAAATTTTGTTTGAGAGCTTGGTCCCTGATGTCCTGTGAATACATGAGAGTCTCTGCTCAGAGCAGTGCCTGGTCCTGACCTGAACAGTGATGTTTGAAACTATGGACTCTGGGATAAGACTGAGTTAGCTACTGGGGTCATAAAATTCAATAGTGAAACATGTGTTAAAGTATCATAATCTTAGACTATATTTATTATTTTTGTATTGACTCATAATCATGACTTTGATTAGTTTTGATTAATCTAGGACTTATAAGACTGAATCCAGACCAGAATAACTGACACTGGGCAAGAAATAGTCTTTTGCCTATTACMGTCTTCAATACTATTGAAAAAATAAACAAAAGAAACGTTTTTTGCCCTAAACAACACAGAGTAGATTTCTGTTGCTGAGATTAAATTTAATTTGTTTCAGCACATATCTGCTCTGCACATTCTGGAGGTCTTGCATGGTAATATAAGAAACTTTCTTCTATATTTTAAACATCCACCTTTTTATCTTTATAGCAACTGTGGCACAGTTGTGGTAATGCAAAAATGCGACTTTCTCAGAGATAAGAAGAATTGAGAAAAAGTAAATTTTCAGGTAAGATGCTTTCTCTAGCACTTATCACTCACTGGGGAACTTTGCCATTCCTTTTTTCACTTAACAATAAGTTACAAGGCTCATTTGGTTGTTAGAACACAAATGCATCTTTCTGCCTGGATGTCCAAGATGCCTTCATTTCCCTAATGAGACTTTAGCTGATGTCTCCTTTTCTCAGTACTTTCTCTTCTGAAATCAATTTTTTAGCAGCAAAAGGTAGCATAATGCACTCATAGGAAATTACAGTATTTTATGAATCATTGAATGAGAATGGCAGAGATTGAGGTTTATTAACTGAGACAGCATTTGCATCTGATAGTAAATATTTACGACTATGCTGAAGGAAAGCTGAAGKAAAAACAATTCCAATAACTTGCTGTCCATCTCTTGCAAGCAGAGATACCAGCCCAGCCCCAGTCCACTTGTCCTTCACCAGCACATGCATGGAGATAAGTAACACTTTAGCATGAGTGCATTAGAGGTGTCAGTGGATGGAAGAGTGACTGGACAAAGCCAGAGTCATGGCTTTGTTTCACATCCAAAACAATCTGCAAAATCAGAGCAGAGCCAAGGAGAAAAGCTTTTATCCTGCCACAGCTTAGCCCAGGCACTCTCACAGGCACTACTCAGCTTTATTGCATGAACATTTTCTTTCTAAACGTTCATTTGTAAATTGGTCACTATAAATTAGGGCTGCAGAACCCCTTTCAAAGAGCAGTATATCTGAGTTTTCACTAGCAGATTTCTAATTACCCATTTGGAAGTGGTCTTTCTTATTATTGCTAACCATTCCTGCTGAGGAGAACAACACACATGATAGATGCAGTATAAGTAAAATGCTATGGTCAAATCTATTTAAAAACATCCTTTAAAAGATACTGAACCATACCTTTTATATGAAGTTACAAATAGAAACCTTCAAAAGTCAAACACAGTCAAAATTGCTGTGGCATTTATACATCTATATAACAATCTATATAATTTTTAATTATACAACAAATTAATTTTTTTTGTTCTTTCACTCTTATCTATGAACTAAAATCAAAACAAAAAAAAAGTGGAAATCTATGTGCATCATTTCCCATTGGGGATCTGCTGCATGTTCTACTTGGTTTTAATTATTTTGGAGTCAGAAGCAATTGTTTAATTCTCCTGTTCTGATAATGGTCATCCCTGTGAGAAAGCAGATGAGTAACTTAGATCAGAACAGTGTCAAAGAGGACAAGGTGAATGGTGAAAGTTCTACAGAAGCAAAAAGTAGATTTTTGCATGCAAAGTGGTAATATGTAGGATTCTGTAGCAGATCCAATGCTTTCAAAAATGGGCCACAGAAAAAGGGTCACATTAGCATCTTTTATGGGAGTTAAAAACAGGTCATGCGTAAGTCATTGTACATGAAATCTCATTGCCAGAGGTCAGAGGGAAGGAAGGTGGCCAAGCATGAGTTTTGTGTGGGATTCAGCAATAAAGACAGATATTTTCAAAACTTCCAAACAACTCCTTAAGTGATATTTTTTTCTATTGCCTTTCAAGTTGATTGATRGCATACAAGGTCTGAGTTTACCTTCTGATTAAGCATCAGAGCAGACTACACACCCGGCAATTTGTTTAACATTAATAATACAAACCCACCCAGACTGCAAATGAAGAAGAGGTAAGACTATAAGGATTCAAACACTTCTGGATAATATAAAATTTTGAAAGCCAAAATTTAGGTATGGAGATTTTTAATAAATTGTTTTTCGGGCAGCCTGTAACAAAAAATGTTTGCTCTTTCTAATGCCCTGTAAAAATGTGGAAGTACTAACACAAGTGTCCTTCTAAAGCAGGGACTATCCAGTTTTCACAAAACTCACTGAAACTCTATGTCTGAACATTTTMTTCTTACTTTAAACTTGTTTGAAATCAGACAACACATTGTAAAGTTGTGTAGAAAAGACAGGAGGAATACATAAAGGCATCATTCCATCCAGAAACAAAACTAAAAAAAAGGAAAGAAAGCATATCCAAGTTTTGATTCCTCCCCCCTGTAACAGCCATGCTGGGTTGAGTTGCAAGTAGACAAAACCAGGGATATTCTTTGCAAGCTCACTTGTCCACCCACCATTAGTGAATGAAGTTTAGAACCTCATTCTGCAATTGAAGGAGGAAGGGAATGGGAAGGTAGGAGTGTTTTCACACCCCCACAAATATCTTCAAAYTGAGAGAGCTCAGCTCATTGGCATCAGGATGATAAATAAGCATACGTGGTTTTAAAGTGTTGTCAGTGAGATGGATAAGCAGCTCAATGAGACTAATAAACATTTCATATTGTGATTCAGAGTTAAGTATRACAGATGTAGATGGGACTAATGCTAGTTTTCACTCTATGTCATGATTAATTGTGTAGACAACCTATTGGTGTAGTACTGCTAATACATTTGTAATAAATAGTTGTTTTTCAGGGGTTTTGGCTTAGAAAAACTGCCAATAACTTCAGTAACAGTGTAAATGAAGAACTGGATCCAGTATGAGGAAGATGCTGGTTTGCCTTCTGCTCACTCACTGTCTAAATTAGCAGGAAAGGGATACTCAAGAAATCAAGTATGTTCTTGTTTCTCCCAAATCTGTGAAAATCCTTCTCTGTAATATTTGCATATTTTGAAGAAGAAGAGCMAGAACCAGAAAGAAGCAGATAAGTTTGCTGTAAATCCTGGGRAAAAAAATATATTTAATAATGGATGAAGACCTGCAAGTTCCCCAGTGGTTTGGATCTCTGAACAGAGGTTTTTCTGGAGGCTCCTTGTGTGGTRGGTACCTCAGGTAACCTTAACAAAATCATCCCATCCACCTCGATGGGACAAACAAGGATGGTGTGAGGAGTTAAGAGAGCTTTTCTGAGTGAWTTGGGAGCCTTTATGTATCCCTGCTTTGCTTCTCATGTTTAGAGATAAAAGTTTTTCTCCTCTCTCCGTGTGTAGATTATTCCCATTTTCTGTCAGTCATTATATTAACTATGTTCAGGACTTTTTGTTAAGTTATAGCTAAGTATATTGAAAGTTTTGAAAGTGCCTATTTCAGCAAAAGTATTGGATCTCCCCTCTGATAGAATGGCAGCATTTAATGCCTCTACATGCTGAGCAGTAGTCAATGTTTAATCATGTACTAAGCCAGTAAATACTGTTAAATTCCCTTACATTTACTATTTTATATATGCTTGATTGAAATGTCCCATGTTCTAAAATAGAAATCATTAGTGAATCCGTTAGCTCTTCTGACCTTAATAATGTGTAACCAGAATTAATTATCACATTGAAGTATTTGCTGCAACTTGTCATTAAGTGATTATTGCAGAGCAAGAATGCAGAATCTCAGTGAATTAATCAGTGACCTATATTTTCTGGTGCTTCTGCTCAAATTTAGCCGTGGTCAGAATGACGGAAGATCTGTCCAATCACATTCTTGTTAAATGTTCTCAACTGAGCAAGTCTGGTTACTGTCACCCAGYGAATAAAGGAGCGCTTTCTTCACAATGCTGTCACACATGGATTGTTATATTGATGGGAACTTTTAATTCATTCAGCTGTGTCCACACCAGAGTCTCCCCAAAGTCTGTGTAGGAACAGGACGCTGCTGTCTGGGAGCAATGAGGGCTTTGCTGCTGACTACGCTGGGAGCAAGTTTGAAACATAAATTATTTATCTACTTTTACTTTAGAGCGCTCAGCAATGGAAAAGATGTTTTTCTTCAAACCCGTTTGAATGCTGTGATAGACACCAGTAATTCAGCAGTTTAGAATCAATGTGCTGCAGCAATTTACTTGTGCCATGATGTATGCCCAGGAGGATGGAAAAAGTGATAACCTCATGGTAAATGCAGATTCTGACAATAAACAAAAATGTTATGGTTATTCTGAGAGAGAACTTTTTCCTCACCCACATTTACATATGCAAGCTATCATGAAAATAAACTACATCAGAAACAACAGGAACGTAATTTTTAAATAAAAAGCATTGCACTAGTATGGTATTAATATATATAAATGTATTTCCCTCCAGCAGAAAATGAAAATTYCATCTTCAACAGCGAGATACATTTTGAACAGTGAAATATAACGTTTAAGATGAAACAATCATTGATTTGGATCCATATTGTGTTTGAAAAGGAAAAAGGATGTGGGAAGAATTAAACAGGTTGAGACAGAACCTGTAGACTACATAGCAAGATGAGGAATACCAAAACAAATATGCACTGCTGGCTGTTTGACCAACATACTGCAGAGCTGSTGAAAAAGAGAGGGCAAACACATCAGGTTTTTTAATATAGAGCCTAAATGTAAGGATCAAGAATAAAATGGACAGGTTGAGGTTGAAATGGAGAAATTAAAGGTCAAGATTAGACGAGCAAGAAAAGTGATTTTTCTTCTTTTACTTATTGACCTTGAAACTAGAAAATATATTGTTTGGGACCCATCAGGCAAAGTGGGGCAAGACCATTYTTTTCTGATAGGATTACTAACGTAATGAGCAGGGCTTTGAGTTTTGGGGTTTGATTTCCTTTTGAAATGTCAGTACACCCAGTCCCAGAGTGTGGGAAACAAACAGGAGTTAGAAATMTGTGTATGGCCACATAACTCAGCATTTCTGAATATAGAGGGATGTGGTGCTGTGATGAAAGGACACAGGTCTGGTATCTGATATCTAAAGCAAAGTCAGATTGGGGTTCAGCCAGGGAACTGGCAGACAAGATCCCTCAAGAGGGTACCCTGAAGGGAAAAGGGCCCAGGAGAGCTGATGGATGTTTRAGGGGAGCCCCTTTAGAGCAGAATGGAGAATCCTGACAGGCAGGAAGCCAACGGTGTTGGGTAAGGAAGATGAGGAATTCCTCATCCAGCACAGCAGGAACATGCAGGGAGCAAACATGGGGACAGGCTGCCAGAAAACAGAAATGTATCCTGGGCAAGCAGGGCCAGAACCAGGCATGTCAAGTGTCCACTGGGGTCTAAACTGGTGAGGAACATGGAGGGCAGTGAGGAAAACTCCTCCAGAGTCATCGAAGCAAGAGGAAGGCTGAGGAAAATGGGGCTGCTTTGCCCTTGTGACAAAGGAAACACAAACACCTGAACTGCTCAGCGCCTTCTGYRTCTCAGCCTTCACTGCAGAGGTTTCTCTTGGACCTTCCAGCTCTAACTGTTGTAGCAGAGTCCCTACAGAAAATAAACTCGAGCTGTTGATCCCTTCAGCCAACTGAACAGAGCACAGGTCTGTGAGCTGGTGGGACACATCCAAAGTGCTGAGGGAGCTGRTTGCCATTGTCACAGAGTGACTTTCTGTCATCTTTGGCAGCTTGTGGCAGTCAGGGAGATCYCTGGTGATGGGATGAATGAAGATGTCACTCACATTCAAGAAGAGCAAGAAGGGAAACCCAGGAAACTACAGGTTTGCTGTCCTATGCTTGTTCATTGCTGCTGAGCAAAAAGTCAATTTAAAATGTAATCAAAYTATCTTTGCTTTTTAGGAGCTAAATCTAAATCATAGACTTTTTCTTTCCTAGACTACACATGAAAAAAACCCTGTCACTAATTGAATTCTGCTTTCAAAGTCACAGTAGAAACATTTCAATATCTGCATATTAATACAGAATTAATTCATATCACCTATGTTCATTTACAACAGYCAAATATTTGTGCATCTTGCATACTGGAACACATACTAAAGGCACAAACCAATCATCTTTTGCCTGCAGATATTGAAAAAAGACATTGAGTGAAACAGAGAGCAGAATAAAGAAAGAAGTGTGTCTCCTCAGAGCATACAGTTTACATACTATATATTTTTACCTTTTTCCCAAGAAAGTCTGTTTTCTATTTCACTACATACTTATCTGCTTTGTTGAAACAGCTGCATCTTCCCAGCACAGTATGAGTGAAGATCACAAATAATATTTGCACAGCAATTTTTAACTACTGTACAAAGAGAAATAATCTCCCTCTTAATTGTCTTTTTTCTTTCTATACATASAGTACATTCTTTATTCTTAAAAGARGTGATAAYACTGAAGGCCCACCAGARAGAAAATGCACATCTTCTATTATTAATTATGTGAAGATTCTTACTTGCAATGGTTTTTCTTGCACTTAAAATATAAAAAGCTTTCCTTGCTTTGTAACAAAGTACTTGGAACCACCATTTTTGCCAATCTGGGTGTATCTTTCAGTAACTGGAGTGCCTGGGACACAARAGCCACTGAAAAGGGTCAAACCAGTCAAGAAGAACCACTCAGCACTCAGTCTTGTCTTTAGTCATGGTCGCTACAGATACTTTGGAAATGGTGCCACTTTAGAGTGATATTCTTGCAGTACTTCTCCCAGCTTTCATGTATCTATGGTTCAGAAACTTCCTGAGTTTGAGTTGCATCACTRTAATTCTGCTCAACAGCTTKGGTGAGTTTTCTTTCATCRCTGTATTAATTACCTCATAAACCCWTAAAAAAWTTTGCAYTTACTAAGTGCAGTGACAATGAGTTCCAAAGTTAAATTACATGTCATGAGAAACAGAGTCTCTTTTGTTCATTTTGAGTCTTCTGCCAGACAATTTTATCAGGCCTCCCTGAAGGTCAGGAATTATTACTACTCCTCTTGGCATTTTCTTCTCAAAGCAGCCCTATGGACACTGCAATCTGTTAGCACCTCACACACAATACTCTTGTGTTCAGTATTCTGTATTCACTAATTCTGTATTCAGAACTTCCTCAAGCTCCTTTTCTTTATAAACACCAATGCAAAAAGATTAATTTAGCTCTTTTGCTCTCATATTTATTTTTTGTCCACATGAGATGCCTGCRTTCATTAATCCTTGCCATCCTTCCCACATCTCCAGCAGCTGTGCTGCCTTCTCTCYATTCCCAGCTGGGTCATATAGTACCATTGTTATACTTTTTGTACATTGGTATGGAATTTCAGTCCACAGGGATGGTGCATAATGGATGGACAGAGTTTAAAGACATGCCACTTTTGTTACTTCATGTGATATGTACACATCACTGACGTGATCCATCGCTGCTGGGGTAACACTTCCATGCATTCAGTATATCACACAGATGACAGAAGCCYACTAATCAAAATAACATATCTATTCTAAGGATGAAAACTCACTAAATCTATTTGCGCTTTTCCTGTTAGCATCAGTAAATTATGCAAACAAGTAATTATTTTATGGCCTTTGATACAGAAACAGACATAATTGCTTTCTTAGAGTAATTTAAAGCTTCTCTCTACTACCAAAGTAATACAGAATTCCACTTGGCAGCATGGGACAGTAGTTTGCTTTTTGCAGCCTCTGATGTAGAAGGAAATATTTTATATGGGTTGAAAAGGACTGCAGAAGTTAATGAAAGAGAAAACAGGGGAAAAAAAGCCTGTTAAATCCATTGAGGATTACTAAACAGATAGACATGATGCCTTTCAGAAAGGCCCTGAATTGCAAGCAGCTAGATGCTCTCAGAGGGAAATATCCTCTKTGCTTGCCTTGTCTGACATGGTTTTCTGGATATCTGCTTTCCCTGGGCTGTGTGAGACAGTGCAGAACCTTGACCTGACCTACTGCAACTGCCCTCCTGTTCATGTGCTCAGTGACAACCTGAAAATAACACCAACCACCTCCCAAAACACACACAGTTGTATAAAATATGACTGYAAATCCTACTAGCTGGTATAACCTTAAGTGTATTTTTGCAGGGTTCTAAGTGGTGGTTTTAGTTACCTTGAGTTTGTAAATGTATATGATTTCCTTACAAATATTTGCATCTTTCCATCCCAGGATTCCACAGACTTCCATTGTCCTCCARCTTCTTCCAGGAACATGATGCTTTCACAGTTGTAGAAAAAGAATTTACTGTTGGGCTAATGCCAGATGGGACTTGGAAAGACCCAAGTCTTAAACATCTGCTCTTTTAAAATAAGATTGGACATTTTTTCAGCTTAATGAGCTGAAAGACAGATTTGTGATAGATTTGTATTATCAGCTGAAAATCAAGAGTGTATCTGACGAGCAGGTGCTGGAACTCATAATCTTTTTTTTATTCCAAATCCTCATCAGAATAGAGGGAAAATATCTTAATAAGATGGAAAGATACCCGTGAGAGAGGATGAAGCAATTCAAACCTGTTCCCTTACTCTAAACTTATAACTGGGAATATCAAGGAGTTACATAAATATAAAAATTTCACAAAAGCTAATGAACATGATTATAGTTGTTCTGCAGATGGGTGGAAGGCTTGTGCTGTGAGTGGGATGTATGTTAAAAATTCCAGCTGTTGCTTCTGTATTTCACATGAGACTATAAAAGCTTATAAAAACCTAAGTCTGTTTTAGTTTCAGTGTGTATGTCTATTTACTTTTCCTAACCGAAAGGTTATGTGACAGTTCAGTGCTCTTTTTGTGGAAACCTGTGGCTCTAGCAGAAGGAAGAATTTGAAAATAATTTTCACAGAGGAAAGTAACTTACTGTGGTTTAATTAAGTTAGGTCCTCAGCTTATGGGTAAAGAAAAGGGTTGGATTCAAGAAGGGATGTGTAATGTCTCTTAATGATATCTGATATRTCACTTGTGTATATATCTATTTATTTGTGTAAACACTCATTCATTTGATTCAGGGCTTCTTTAGACAAACATATGGCTCATCATACATATTTACAGTTCTGTGTTTGACTTAATGAATTCACACAGATCTGATTCTGTCTTTGAGTAAATAACTTGTGATGTTTCTAAGGAATGGCACATCTGCACTGGAGATCTGAAAATCACATAACAGGATGCAATTTTGCACCAGGAGTGCAGCTGAGGGATTTGGTCCAAAACCTGATKAAAGTGTTAGCCACAGAAATATATCCTTATAAGCTTTCTTTCATGGGTTTCTTTTTCCAAATTCACTTGACATTTCTGTTACCTGATGGAGAAAGGTACAGTCTTTCCCAAATACTTTAAGCAATTGCTGTGTAAACATAATATTCTTTGTAGCTGCTTGTCTGCAGCACACAAGTGCCAGCTACAAAATGACTTTAATTTAGCTGACAAGAATCTACTCCAGACCACTGTAACATATTTAAACAAAGCATTTTAAAACACACAGAGAACAAAACGTACCTCTGTTAAGTACCCCATACRCACATTTTGAATTATTTTTATATGTAGGAAGAAATTTCTCAGTTGCACTGGAAAATGTTACTTTAAATAAACACCAAAAAACCCCCAACAGTGCTGCCCCAGAAATAATCCACTTGATATTTTAGACGTGTAAGAAAATTCAGGATTTCATGTTATATTGTACAAAATAGTGCTGTTCTGTTTGTGTTGTGCTSCCTGGTTTGTGGCTGATCCACAGAAGATATAACCACATCAGRTTCTCAGAGACATCAATATCCGTGGATGTCGAGGCACTGGGTGCCACTGAACAGCAGAAAGAGAAAGTGTCTGCACCTTTACCAGTCTTTGAAAAGTAACATCAACTTTCTGCTAAACTGATGTTACACAATGGGTTAAAAAAGGAGGCAACTATAGATTCATTTAATAAATTATCTCATTATAGGACTCTGAAGAGTCCCATCCTTTGTTATAAAATGTATAATCTGGGTGACAGTAACTGAAGTGATGCTCAAAAAAAAAAACCTCAATGTAAGAAGCTGCTGTTAAAAATGGTGCTGATTCTCAGATGATTTACATTCTGGGTTTTATTCACAATAGGAATATAAATGAAATTTTAAATAAAACATACCCTTGCAATTAAGAGATCTAAACTTGATCTATAAAAGACATGTGATCTGGTCTAAGCAAACAAGGAGAAATTCTCCCTGAACCTCTATCTTACAGGCCCATTCCCATTCATGCCAAGGAGCCAGGACATCKATTTGAGTTCAGTTTGAGGAAACTGATGGAAAATTTGTCTTTTTTCTTGTGAAGGAAAAACAAAGAAGGACCTCTACAGATGTGTGTATTTCGGTACTTTCTTCCCCTAGATGTTGCTTTGTCTCCTGCTCTGGTGCTCTGAYACTCCCAGGGTGGGCTTTGCTCTCTGATGCTCTGATTTTCCTGCACAGTTCAGAGCCCAACCAGCCCAGAGCTGACTGTCCCAAGGATGGGGCATCCACTGGGCARCCTGTGCCAGKGTTTCACCACCCTCCTCATACAAAAATTTCTTCCTTGCATCTAGTCTGAATCTACCCTCTTTTGGTTTRAAACTGTTACCCTTTGTCCCCATCTTTCTCATAAACTTCCTTTAGTAACTGGAAGGAAATATCTAGATACTATCCGGGAAGAAAGATTTAAGATAAAGCTTTGYTCCTCTGTCTTCATGCAACTCAGTACATTGAAGCTCAAGTTTTAGCCCTCTCCAAGGAAGAAAAGCCGGAAAAGAAGCTACTCTAGGCTGCAGGATAATTGCTCCCAGGAAGGAAGGATGGAGCAGAGATAGGTTGGAACTTTCCTTTTGCATCTCTTTCTGTAGTACAAATAAACACAAACAGAAAAAATAACAACAAGAGGAAGTAAAACCAAAATGAAAAACTCTTACAAMGTTTTCTTCCCCTGGGGAGGTGCTGAGTGTACAAACAACATAAGATACAAGTGGGCATGYTGGATTTTTCACACCCCCCTCATTGTGGCTCAGGAAGGATCTTCTTAAGTTATGATCCCAGGCATGATATAGGAAACCATACAGAAAATAACAGAGGATAAACTGTTTCCTGCCTGTATAACTGCATTTCACTGCCAATTTTGTACTGCATGGTTATACACAGATGCTGCAAGAATTTGGCCCCAAAACCAGTTTTATTGCCAGCTGTAACAACTGAAGAATTAGATCAACTTCTGTACTGTGCCAYAAAATGAACAATGACTGTTGTAATACTGTATCTTACAGATTCTTCCATGTGTTCATTACTTTTTGAACGATGAATGTAAATATTAAAATGTTGTGATATTTTTAAACTTGGCTTTAGGATACTGGAGTGGCTCTGTGGGAAAATAATTTGTCCCTGGCTGTGTAACAATCACTTTCCACCAGTCAAAGCTCTGGCTACAATCTGTTTCTAATTAATCAGGAAGACAAGACAGGGCGAGTCTTGCACTGAGACAATATCATACATAGTGGACTGACTGTAAAACATGCCAGATGAAGATGTGTTTAGTGYACTAAAAGGAACAATCTAATTATCAGTTTACTGCTGGAGCCTTAAATTCTTCTGAAAAAAACAATGCACATTAAAACATAGCAGATAATCTGGATACAGTGAAATCACATAGTGTAAAGCAGTGATGCCTAGGCCAAACCAAAATATTTAGAACTTTAACATAAATTTTCTGATTCTTCCAGAAGCCCTGCAGAGTACAGGAAATTTAAAAATGTTGACACTCTAGCACCTCATTCAAAGCTAAATGTTTGACAATTCACCTCCAGTAATTCTTAGAGCTGACAAGAGTGAAAATGATTTTTACAGTGTAGGAATTGAAATATGTAAGGCTCCAAAATACAATGAAAATACAGAATTTTTTTTTAAATAGTTTGTGAAAGCCACTTCTATTTTTCAGACAGCAGTCTGAGTTGCTGAATAGAGCTCTCTCTTGCAAGCCTCACTGGCACAGATGGGTCATCCAAAGCAAGGGGAAGCATTCATCTATCAGCTATGTGCAGGGGCAGATCATAAGAGAGAAAAATGATTTACTTTAGAAAATGGGAGTAATGGAAAGTCTGTCCATGTTCACTTTTATTTTTCTCTTTTTCCCTTTATTCCTGATGTAAGGAGCATTGTAGTGAGTGCTGTGTGTCATTGCTCTTTGGGATGCTGRAAATAGAATAGGAATTGTTCCAGCAACAGAGCTTAGAAATTATAGTGAGTGTGTTTGTGAAAGAGGAGTTATGTCTGTTTATTATTCTGTCTTCTTTTGAAGAAGAACAGAGCTGTTCTATAATCTCTTAAACTCTTTTCAAGCTCTTTCCAGAAAAGTATTTCTGATTTCACTGTAAATATGAAGTCCAGGGTACTGTTTCTGTACTTAAAATAATGATTTGTTATTTCTAGATGGAGAAAGCAGTGAAATAACCTGTGGGTTGTTCAATTTCTGTCTGTGCTATAACGCAGCAGTGTCCAACAGAGCGATGCTCTGAGAACTCGGGTTCAGCTGAATGGTTGATATTATGTTTCAGATTAAAATCGCAGATGACAGGAAGACCTACAGGTTGCTCTGAGTACCAGCAGCAGTCAGGGACTTCAGCTGACTTTTACATATTAAGTGGTTCGTGTGAGTGGGTGGGCTTTGTGGGCAGAACTCTCCCAGGGCTGAGATCTCGCTTGATAATCTGSCTCCGGATATAAAAATGTTGGCCATTGGAAATTTAATCCAGCAAGGGACTTTTTATTTTCTTTCTAACCTTCCATCTATGAAGCACATACACTTTTCCTCCCATCCCTCATGGTGTCATTCCTTATCAGCAAAATTCACAAAACAGATTTGTCACAGACTTGTTTTGCAAGATTTCCCATAAGTGACGTGAGCATATGAACAATAARTATTTTAATTACACCACTCTGATCTGTTTTAAGTTTTGGTCTGTGTTAACGTCCCATGTTGCTTCACTCTGACCAGAATTGTCTGTACATTTTTTGGGGACAGGAATTTGTGTGGAAATCCCAGTTGTACTGACAATAAAGATAGTTTTATGCTATGGGATTTTACTACTTGGTCCTCAACCTGTAGTAAAAGGTACCTAGTCTGCATTTGGCCTCTAAAAAGGTGAAGAATAGTAATAGTAATTCAGAGGGAAAAAATKCTTGTATCTGAACGAGGCAGGTAAAACCATAATAAAGTCTGCTGAGGCTGAACTAAATACCGTGAGTCATTTCTCAGCAGGGACTCTGTGATGTACACGGAGCAAAGGGATGCTCAGGCCAAGAAAGATCATTGCAAATACCTGAGCTCAKAACTGCTGCAAGATGAATCTTTGCTGAATGTATCATGAGTTGAAGAAATAACAGGACAAACAGCACCGGAGAGCAACACAAACCAAGGAAGCAGAACGATGACTGAGGAGCCCTTCATCAGACATTCTCARCTATGGCTCTGAATCACCAGTGGCCCAAAAACTCCTCCCTGGAGGTTCATGAAAACACTTTGGCCACCTGGAGTTGGGTTTTTGGTTTTCAGCCTCTAAACTCGATTAAAATAGAGTAAAAGTAGGAGGAAGTATCTCCGTGTTGCTGTGATTCTGGCTGCTCACAGCAGGGAGAGAGAAGAGAGCGGACAGGTCACACCAGGCTGTGTCAGACAGCCCCGTGCCATGGTGGGGTGCAGGAGCTCCGGCTCTGGTCTGCAAGATTTTGGGGTAGAAATGTAGCTGAGTGTGTTTGCTACCTCTGAAAATCATACCTGTTCCAAAAAACTAATGGTATCAGTTGACAAGATCCCATTGAAAGACAAAATATTTATGCCACTTACATTTTATACACAATTCCTACAGATATGGCTTTTGTAACTAAATACAAATAAAATAATAAATACTTTCCTTGAAGTTAAGAGAATTATTGTTAAATCAGAATTACATGTGCTTCTGATGCATGTGCAATAATGTTAATTAATATTTACCCTGAAATTTGTATTGAAGATAAAGTTTAAAAAACCAAACAACTAATTTTGGATGATTTAAGTTTTTATATTTGATTGAAGAATAGTGCAATAAAACAGGTGTCTCTCCGAATAGTTAATGAGACCAATACCGGGGGAAAACTGCAGCACAGAGTCCTGCCAAATAAAAATAACATGGAATTCTAATGCTATACATGAAGCTCACTGTGTAGAAAATTTGCTGTGTTTTTTATAGCAATTGAACTGAGCACCTACAGCTTGAACTTCAGGAATACAGAAAAGCAGTCCTCCAATAACAGAGAGTGCAGAGAGGTGGGTGGTTTGTAGGTTGTCTTGGAGCTGGGCAGTGACTTTTGATGGATTTATCACTTATGCTCCCTTGTCTTTTTTGTTTAGGGAATGGAATTGAGGAAGAAAAACAACATAAGAGRATAGACTGAACATGAAGAAATTTTAGTTTATTCTTATCTTTWTTGTGCATTTTCTGTGGGCCGCAGGGCACAGATAAACTTCAGCAGCTTTGCTGTGACTGCCCAGGTACATCCTTGTACAGCAACAAATAAAGGTTATTTGAGAGAGTGGGAAACCTTTTAAGGAGAGAAGCTCTGAGAGGTCTTTCCACCCACATCAACTATACTCCTGTGTAAGCTAATTTGTGGAAAATTATAGTTACCAAGTGCTGGGTAAATTTGTTCCAGATTTATGGATTTAAAGTCACATCTCAGCATTAAAACGTATTTATACAACTCCTTGAAATTAACCTTATCTTTAAAATTTATCAKTGGTATACTTAAAAACAAAGTGGTTCTGTAAATTCATTAGGCTGTACTGAGTACTCCTATGCATGATAATCTGTTGTTTATGTAAATAGAAGAGAGATTTCATAGCTTAGTTTTATTCTGCCCTTTAAAGTGGAGATAAAAGTAATCATTTTAGGGATTCTGAACTTACTGAGGCCCAAGGATATCCTGTGATGTGCTATCACAGCCTTTCTTGAAAAGGGAGAAGCAATAGAAGATTCTGGTGTCTTCTAAATAAASTTTCTGACCAAACATTCTAGGAATCCAATAATGCAAAAAGAAAAGAACACATCTGCAATTATTCTGTAATGAACTAATCATGAGCATTATAAGYTAAAATCTCACTTTTCAGTGTGAACCAATTGTACCTGCTCTTGAACACCACACATGCCCTGCAAACTGGTGTTTAAGCACATTGCAAATTGTATTTTGGGTCTGTATCTCGTTTCCTTCTGAAATAGTCCAGTTAAGAAGTGAAAACCCACAAATTAATGGGTACTGTYCCATTAAATTAAATGACATCACAAACACAATAACACCCACACCACCTAAAGCCATCAAGACACTGATCATTTAGGAAAACGAGAAGTTAGTCAGTTCTGCTGAATTTTCAAGTTATTATTTCTTATTATGGCAAGATACTAAAGCAAAAAATTTGGGTCTCTGAATAATTTCATGAGGATCATGTATCTATGAAATGTGCCATAATTAGATATACATGCCTAATTGCAGAAGAGAAAATGTGGTTAAACCTATGGATGTGCAGACTCTGGAAAAACTGCCTTAACTCAGATCAGTTCTCCTACCTGGATTTTCCAATCCATCAACAAATGCCACTGCATTATTGCTCATCCTTTGGAAGTTCCAAAGGCTAAATCCAAGGAATTAATGTGAAGTATTGCCTTAATGATATTTCTGCCAATYTGAGCTGATCCAAGAAATGGAAAGATTTCATGTTTCAAGCTGAAGACAGATAGGAATACACATCTCCTCTAGATGCTCAGTTATAAAACTTGTGCTTTATATGAAGAGTTGCCCAAATGCTACTTCTCAGTGTCTATCAAAACTGAGAAAATGCCTCACAGGTTTGATTTCCTCTGTGAGCTCACTGGTGAGATAATTAGCCTTTGGAGACTAACAGGGACATTTAGCAGTGGAACAYAGTGTTGGCATTAAAAGCAACCATTCCTTTTAGCACAGAGGTAAAGAATGACAGCTTGAGAATCTAAGAAAGGTAAGTAGTATTTCAACCACTACTAATAAAATTGGGTAAAAGACAGACGAGTTTCAGAACCAGTGGGATGTGTAGCACTCACTCTCAATGTCACCAGATTTGTGTGCCGTAATTAAAAAGTGATAAACCAAGGTCTATGAAGCTTTCTGCTGAGAACATTTCACAGTCAGTGGTGCATTTGGGGAATAAATTCAGAGCAAGCCGTGCATGGAAGYCTTCAGGGCATGCAGAATGTTTTACAGTGTGGCTGTCCTCATGTCAGTCTCTGCACGGGGTAAAAAGGGAGCTCAGCCCATCTTCCTCAGTTGTGTTCAGATGCAATTGSTAAGTAATCCTCACATGCCTAGTCTCATTTTATAAACCTAGTTACTATGAAAAGAGGTTTTCACTTAGGAAAATGTTTTGCGACTCTCACTCCTGATTGCCATCATTTGTGACTCAATAAGCAAATCACAAGTAGTGGAAAAAATATCTCCCTTTGTACTGAAAGAAGCTCAAATTTATCTTCTTAAATCACTATTATCCATAYGGAAAACAAGTAATGTCTGATCAGTGTATCAGACATATTTAGTAACATCTGTTTGTTGCAGGCAAGTTTCAGATCTTAAGAAGTTTAAGCAAGAGCTTGCTCATTCACATGAACACACTCCTTCCACATTGGTTAATTTGCCTGGAGGCTTGAGAGTCTGACAGAACTTCAATTGAAGTCAAACAAAAAATTTCATTACCTCCATTGGAAAATTAATCAGGTACTTGGTCTGCAAATAACATGGATCTACACATAATCAGTCATCTTTTTCTTCAAATTGCTATTTACTATGTCCTGTGACTAACTTTTAAATTACTTGCATGAGAAACAATATTTGAAAAGGTTGTGATATAATAAGCCAGACTATTGACATTTTTCTGGAATGTTATCGAGTTCAGTGGTTTTCARTTAAGAGTATGATCTATACCAGCTCAGTAAATACACTGTCACACACGTTAGGAGATTWTTTAAGCAGAATACAGTGAATACCCAATAGAAATGGTCCCCTTAACACCAAAATGGGTTGCAAAGATTTAAGAGCCTGTCTCAGTGCACTAAATACCAACACACAAGCAAATAAGAACAGTGACACAGAGCAGTGATCCAAACTTCTCCTTAAGCAGACATTGCTGCAAATCTACCCTTTCTCCTCCTCAGCTCCTTGTGCAACCTGCCAGGCACTTCAGTATTTCCCTGCCCCCTGACCCCAAAAAACAAGACAATTCCCATGCCCAGTAACACAAAAAGAAAAAATTCAATTCTGATGTTTAATAGCTCATTGGTATTTGGAAACTCCATTCATTCCCCCATGAGGGCAGGAGGGAAAAGGAATGGATATCTGAGGTTTGCTACAACAAATCTCTGCTCCACAGGTCCTTCACCGGCAGAAGGACCCCAAACAGCCACATCACCCCAAACATTCCTTAYCCACTCTGCAGTGCCAACCTGAGCTCAGGTTCAAGGGACAACTGAGCCTMTAATGCCGAATTTAGAAACAAGAAATACTCAAAAAAAGTGAAGTAGTTCATGAGTATAATGAAAAACAACATTCCTTTCTTTCACAAGGAAAATTTAATCTACTCTTGGCAGYGTAAGAAATCCTCTGCATAGCAAAGGATAACCCCACTACTTGTCCCTGTCAGAGCTGTTTGCAATTTGGACASAGGCACAGAGAGAGCCAGAGGTGGAATTCTTGGGAAACATCTGTCCTAGAGGACTGGGCAGGTGTCAAGTGCAATCCTTTTCCTGATCAATGAGTTACCTGCAGTGGAGCATCCGTCTCCTAACTGGAACTACTAAATGGAGTGCAGTCGCATGCAATCCATACTTGATTGTTGTTGGTAGGGGTTTATTTATGTTTTAATACTCTCAATTAAATCAATAATACAAAAAAATATTAAACCATCATGCATTCCAAGTCAATATTGAAATTCAGAGAAAAATATCACCTGCTTCTGCAGCTCATCATTCGGAAAAAATAACACACGATCCACTAACCAAGCAGCATAACCAAAATTATAAATCAGTAAGACTGAAATCCCCACA
This sequence comes from Malurus melanocephalus, assembly GCF_030028575.1. Classification (NCBI taxonomy): domain Eukaryota; kingdom Metazoa; phylum Chordata; class Aves; order Passeriformes; family Maluridae; genus Malurus; species Malurus melanocephalus. The sequence continues at coordinate 3,556,601 of NW_026623244.1, read as the reverse complement.
GCACCATCTTTCTGTCAGCATTTCCCCAAGACTTACAGCTGTGAGATGTCTGCCAGAGAAGTAACATAAAATGCCGCAACACAAATAAAAAAAAATGCAATTACTCAATCTAAAATTCAGATAGGTTTTTTCTAAAGTACCATTCATAGGTACATGCACACACACACACATATATATATATCTAAACTAAATATCTCTTAATCTCTTCATTCTRTGTTATCCCTCTGCTTCTTTGCTTTATCCAGCTAGGAAAAGCTTCAAGAAAACAAATGGAGTGTGCAATCCAGTCACACCACAGGTATTCCATCAATATCCTTCCTTAGGCCTTTTCTCAGGCATTAGCAAAAAGGTTTCAGGTTCTGCTTCACATCTGGTTACAAAAATTATTTTTATTGATAAAAATAAAATTGTAAAAAACCATCGTCCTTTATTCTAATGGTACATTCTCCAAAGCATSCAATTYACATGCAACTCATATATCAGGGATRAARAAAGGGACAGGAAGGAGCTGTAGACTGGCAGCCATACACAAATGTAGGGGAAAACACTTTTGCCATTTGTGCAAAGATTAAGTATAGCTCAATARTCTTAATTTTGTAGGGACTTGAACAGTGATAACAACTGAAGGGCTTCTTTTTAAACTCTAAATTTTAACTCTGTACTTCCAGAGGCATTATCAGTATTAGACACTGGTTTTACCAGTAAACTAAATCAGTAATGTATCACCTCTTTCACCTGGCAATACATTCAAGCTTAGTTCTCTCACTGACAGTTTTTCAGAAGAAATATTTGCATGTGGGCAGGRGGAACCTTTTAAACTCGCATTACTSTTCATCTTTGARCAAAGCATCTAAGCACAGGAATCAGCCTTCAATCCTCCACTTACACAAAATTCCCCAAAGTGTTTCATGTCGAGGTTTTTAAGTCTTTGGAAAGTCAGTGTTAAAGACATAGACCTTAAACAGATCTCAAATGTGAAAAAAGAAGGACATRTGCATTGTTAAATACAGGACTGGTGGAAAGTTTTTACAGACAAAATATCTTACCGATGAAGAATCCCYAAAACAATCCCATGAATAGCTGAAATCTCTGTGTCAGTGTAGGGCAGGATTTTGCAACCCTTCATTCAGTCATTTAKCCCCTATCCACCAGCTGTGATAATTCTGAAAAGGATTGAATTCACATGGTACTGAATAGTTCTCTGTCCTATAGAAATGTCTGTGGGTTATCTGAAGCAATACAATTACAGTCATTGCAGTGAGGAAATAACTTTGTGGTTCTTTATACATAAATGAACTTCCACTATAAAACATTCGTTGTAGTTCTTGTTGTCTTTGGGGAAAACAAAATCAACTCTTACAAATGCCTGTTTTAAATCAAAACCCAGCTGCTGCTGTTTTTAAAGTTTCATTTACTCCAATTAAAAAAACCTGAGATAGATCCCCACAGACTTCACCAACAAGGGGTAAAAGGTACACAATCAGTCCCATATCCTTTGCTTCAGTTTTATTGCAGAAGTCCATCCTGATTTTGTTTCCATATATCTGATATTCTGAAGTCTATTCAAGGATTTCTGTATTTTTCTTGCTTATATTTTCCTCAGAGGTCCGAAATTACCTTGCTAATTCACACTGGCTATTCAAGGAAGCAGGATATGTTCTGGCTGTTGTGTTGGTATCCCACCTGCAGTAAAGTGGTCACTCAGAAATAGTGTGATTAAGATTAAGAATTGATTGGAAAATAGAATCCAGGAAATAAATACACTAGTGATCCTTTCTGATGTAAAATCATTGCCAGTCTGTGGAGGTAAGTTGGCTTAGCAACAGCTTTCTGAGCCTGGGTCTTTGTGAATGGYAAAAATATTTACTAGTGAACAATAAAAGCTACAGAAAAATTATGTGAGGTTAAATCATTAGCTGAATAGCAATTGCCAACAAATAAAGATCTACCCTTGTACCTGTAATCAAGTCAAGCTTTCAGGGACAGCCAAAACAAGAATACAAGCAAAAATAGAGAATGCTATGCACAACCATCGCGATTTACAGCTTGTTGCTCCCCCAGGTAGTGGAGCTAGAGGAGCAACATTCACAGTTCATTTGCTARCTCTGAATGTGCTGGTGAAGTTAAAGACAAACAGAGACAGAAATATTGAATATAAATTCTCTGTTGTGACTATAAAAAACAACCCATTGCTCTTTGGTATTTTCRGTAGTGAAATAATTCAGATCACTCTTTGTAGGCTGAGGCATCAAACACAAAAAATGCTAAGATGCCTTCTTGTGAAAAGCAATCATCTCTTTCCACTGAAGTAGAAAAACTACTAGAGTCATTTGGAACATTAAATTTGCCTTAAAAACAAGGTAGTTTTWTATCGCAAAATACTTTGCAGATAAATGTTTTACATAGTATATACTCATGTTTGTTGGCCTCACACATACAAAGGGCTGTGATTCAGAGCTCATAAGGATAAAYTGAATCTGCTTTTGATTAACACTGCTTTTTATCAAGAACTATTTCAAATCCAGTTATTTTCACCATATGACTTATGACATGTCTTTGTGCCTGCACTTGCCCTGACAATAAAGGCCATCATAGAGACAAAGAAATGGGGACTTAAAGATACCCTGAAATCCAGTGCTCTTCCCTTTTCTGTAGTCCAGAAGAGTAGCATGCCCAAAGTCCCACTCAAACATCTGTTCTCTTAATTTAAGTGTAACATACCAGTGCTGATGATAGTTCAGTTTATTAGACAGAGGACTTCCATGTGAAATGTTATTTAGAGGGCAGTTCCCATCTGAAAAAGAACACCAGCAGAGCTGGGACTATCACTAAAGTCTCAGAAAATCTCCAGCCACTGCTCTGTGACACTACWGTTCTCCTTATGCTGGTTTGTCAGWGGGAAGTGAAATCTATTGAAAATCAAACCTTCAGACTCCTCTTTTGTTCAGWCTACACCTCAACAAATGCAAAGGCAATCAGACAGGAAATTGTGGTGTTCTGGGATGGGATTGTCTATCCCCTTCCTTACTGCAGTAGCCCCATTTTGAGTAGAAAATTCTCTTGGAAATAGGTGAAATAGCTTGATGCTTTTCAAAKTGTCATTTTATGGGGCTCTCATTACACTTCTGCCAGTTTTCTTCCAGGCATTTAGAAACTGAGTGATTGTTGCTAACATCATTTTTTGCCTCAGCCAAACCTGAGTGCATTTGCCAGGCAGCAAAGGAAGCAGCATGTTACCAGCTCTCAGGTCATGCTACACACACATTTGTATTTGTAATACTTGCTAGATCTTAAGGGCAAAACTCCGTTCTGCTGTCTGCAATGCAGTGTTTTAGCTGCAGTGCAGATCATTTRTATCTGTGCTCCCTGTCCAAGTCTCGGAGAGGTCAGCTGTGATTTTGTGAACATCCTGCAATTTCTTTCCACATTTTAGTGTCTGTTTCACAATCAGTGTGATTAGAGGGTGTGTATGGCCTTTCTGTCTGTGCTGGCTTGCTGCTACCCCATTCCTGCTTTTTCCTGTGACTCCCAAATGCACCCTCACTGCGGACCCTGCAGACACTCCCCAGCCTGAGCAGCTACAAGGGTGACCTGTGGGCTCTGACTTCACTTCTCCAGTATGTTGTGGATATCAAATAATTCATATTTTATTCTCTGATATGCCTTCGGTTCCCACTTAATATCTAAACCATAAAAGGCCAGAAATGAGTTTCTCTCCTGACAGCTGGGACAGTGCTGCCCAGATACAGGGTTCCTTCATTTTTTWTCTGTCATGTTTAGGAGTGCAGGGACAGCAGGAACCTGGGTGGAAGTCATTASAATAGCAGTGACAAGTTACCTCCTTGCAATATAGTGCTTTCATATAAACTTTATGTAAGAAAACTGATCTTTTTTGTGGTTTTTTCACTTCCATTTCTTTGCTTTCTTCTGTAAAAAAAATTGAAGTGTAAACCTGTGTGTAAAATGGTGGAAGACAGGTTTCCCTTGATCAGAGTCCTGGCAAACATCAGCCATTTTCCCCCAAACACAAACAGGCATGGTGAAGCAGGGATTCTTTTTTTTTATCTCTGATCACTTTTTTCACTCTTTTCTGAAGGCCTCTTGGATGAGAAGCCCCTCTCTGCACGTGGACCTGCAGGAGCCCTGTTCATTACTTGGTTGTTTTTTGACCTGGCCATTGATGCCCATAATTGAAAAGCAGTGTCTAAAGGGCAGCAGGAGCCAATTGATAAAATCCTGCCTTTTCCAGACACATCTGTGTGGATTTACAGGCATACACAGATATATGTACACATATATATATAGACATCCACAGATATAGATACAGAGGCACAGAGAGTGAGAATCCTTTCACACACATTCACAATCCATTCCAATCACTGCTGTTCAACACAAGAAGCACGACTCTTCCCCCTCCAGGCAATTTTTGCATGTGCCTATAAAAGACAGCAACACAGTACTATATTTAAGTGCAAGTATTACTAGGAAAAGTGAAATAGTGGGGAATCAGAGAGATTTCTTCCAYGAGCAGGCTGGACCAGAGCTAAATGCTGCATTGCACCAACTAAAAGAGAGTGSCTTCCTTCTGCCTGAATTTACCCTSTGCTTCAGCACTTCAGACAAGGAGAGGCTGCAAACATCCAGGATTATAGCCATCACTTATTCCTGTGTTCCAGTGCTGTGTGCACAGCACAACTTCATCACCTTAAAAGACTGGTCATCCAAAAATGGAAAAACTGCCCACATATATCAACTAACTTTTAAAAGACTTGTTTTTATCCATGACRTCAGCACTGCTTTAATAAAACTCAACAAATGTCAGGTATTTTCTGATCTATCATCCTCCCTGAAGTGAACTCTGTGATCAAATGCTTTGCTAAAAATCTCACTGGCAGCACTAAGTTTTTATTAATCCTTCTCTAAAGATCAACTAATCAATTTTTTTGGTGGGATATTTCAATAATTGGAAGCTGATCACTGAAGTGATATATTACTGTTTCTTTTTCCTGCCTGGTTAAAAATGCAACTGATATTGGAATGAATTGCTGCTCTTGCAATTTTTGAAGTTTTCCACAGCACTCAGTCATGGGTGCTAGGAAATTGGTTCCTGTAAATACTGATTTCCACAGAGTATGACTGCGTGAGAATATAAACATAATGTATAAAATTCTGGGAGCCCATACATGAAACTCATTGTGAAATGACTTCTGCTAATATTACAGAAAGCTTTCTAAAGCATATAGAAAAACCTAAAATCAAAAATTTGAGCCTGTGTTCTATACATGGTTCAGTAAGAAGAGCAATCTATTTAGTCAAAAATCCCAGAAAATATTTTGCAAAAAGACCTATTATTAATCTCAACAAAGAGAGAAGAAAATTCTGCAGAATTCCACCAAAATGTTCAAAACAAAACCAAAAGAACATGAGCTGAGAGCACCCTCTTCTGATCATTATTTTGTTCTTAAAGTTCCAGATAAAATACCTTCTGCATATGTTGTAAAATTCCAGTGACCTGCTCTTTAACAGAATCACAAATACATATTCTGTTTGGGAGATGAATACAATAAAGTTGTTACAACTGCAAACCAGTATTTTTAGTTAGGTTGTTCCTTTTTTTTTTTTTGTGCAAATATGAAGCCACTTCTTCCAGTAGCTCTTCCCCCTTGCATGTTCCAATCTGATTTCCATGAGGCCACCCAGGGCCAGAGGTGCAGGGGAGAGGCTGATTTTTTATTTAGTTCATGTCACTGAGAGAGATTTAAATTCAGGTGGGAAAAAAAAAAAAAAAAAAAAAAAAAAAAAAAAAAAAAAAAAAAAAAAAAGCCTATCTGATACTTAGAGTGTATTTACAAAGATGAAAGAAGGAGCAGAGGATGGGGGAGAATAAGACCAAGAGGAATATGAGGAACATAAATATTTTTCTACAGCTATAGCATCTTTTTTACAGTATTCTCGCAGAGATCAAGCTGAAGACATAAATTTTAACTCCCACTGTAATTCGGAGGGGAAAAAGAGGAAAAAGTGCAGCTCCTCTGACCTTGTACCTCACTTTCAGTCTCTGGGGACTGGAGCAGAGAAGTAACTCATGAATATTAGAGCTAATGAAGCTTGATTTTCTCCAGGTTTTTGGTTCAGTATTGATTGACTCTCATGTCTGGAAGATGTAAATTGTGACTGAAGCTTGTTCTGCATTTGAGGCACTTAGATAACACGTTCTTCAGGTGTATTCTCTGGGATTTWAAAGGACTCCAGCTCATGCTGTGGTGTTTTTCTCAGTGGGTACCTCTCAGATGTCTCTCTGACCTGGACATCTGTTTACCTGAAGCTTGTAGGAACATCCTGTCTCTGAGATTTTTATTCCTTTATCATATTTCAGAAAAATACTATAGGTTCAAAAAACTAGACAGCACTATCTGCACTAGTGGGCAGATATCTATTGAAGCATCTAACTTCTGACTGAGTCTCTGAAGATTTTCAGTGGAGAGCCCTGGGTAGGCAGAGGTTTGGGGAGCAGTTCCTCTTGGTGTGGGGARTGATTCAACTCAGAAGTGGAGCCCAAAGAGGCAAAGGCAGAGATYAGCCATGGCCAGAGCCTCCTGCAGTGCAGATGAGGAGTTTTGGGGTGAGTGATCCCATCTCTCAGCAGGAGGAGCTGAGGCACCAGCACACACCACCAGCATCACACRGGTTGGAAACCAACAGAAATGAAATTGGAAGATACAGGCACAATCCTATTATGTGATAAGGAGACCAGGGTGGATAGAGACAGCACAGAGATAAGAGGGTCATGAAAACTAACAGAGCAATTTGGATCTGAGAAAGTGGATGCTCTATTCACCAGATGCACTCAGCCACACTGCATTGCCAGATGAGGCTTGTCCTTGTCGAAATTCAATAAATTTGCCTCTTCAGCTTTTGCTACATTTAAGGCTCTGGCATGAACATYTTAGACAAACACAGATTGATGGCTGAAATATACACAGGAATGACACAGGACCAGGATGATGCTGCAATATCATTAAAATTGATGATTTTGGCTTGTTCATCTGTCATCTTTCRTACAGCATGGCAGTGCATTTGGAGCCCTGGCATTATCACAGAACAGTGTAGAGCCTTGTGGGAAGGGAGATGCTACAGCAGAGACATGCAGAGATGTAAAACATCCAGGAACAGCTTTTGATCCCGCTGGTGAAGAGCTGTGTTGTAATTCCAGGTATCTGACAGGAATGGAGTCCAGCTCAGGATGTTGTGTGCTGACAGAAACAGTGACCTAAAGCTGGGCTATGGAAACAGAGGGTCAAGCACTGTCCAAGGCTCCCTGAAAGGTAAATGCAACTTCAAGTTATTGGCCCAGCACTGCTAATTTGGAGTAAAAATAAAGGAATTGGCTCTTCTCCCTTTTGGGTGTTTAAAGAATCATAGATTCATAGAAAAGCTTCCATGAAGGAGGCCCTAAAGATGGCACAATATTCAGTCAGAGCTGCAGAGTAGGAATGATTAACCACAGAAAATTTTACAATCACTCAGCAGCTGAAATGTGCTGGAAAGGACAGTAACAGAACAAGGAATTTGCATTTTGGAGTCTGGCCATTTGTTACACCTGAAATAAGAACAGTAAAATTTGTGAGCACATGTGGGTTTGAAATGGTGCAGGGTCAGCCATGTAGTTGGCATCTCTAAGGGATCCTCTATGGAAATTATGGAAATCTCCACAGTTATCAGTTCCTATCATCAGGCTTCACAAAAAGTGGACCAGCACTACATGAAAAGGTTGTTCAGTAGAATTAAAATTATCCTGGGGCATAGGAAGCTTCAGACTTCAAAGTTTCTAGTTATTTGCACATCACACTTCAGGKTTTTTTTGCTTTTAATGAAAATTTACAAGGCTCTCAGAATCTTCATTATGAAAGAACCTCAAAAATAATGATACTTGAGCACAATACTTATGCAAAGATGATAAAGGATAAAGGGGAAGGATAAAATAATGCTCAATCTCTTATCTTTCTGGTAAAGTGGTAAGCAAGGTTTGATTTATATTTACGTAGTTTAAAAGTTTTATCAGACTTAATCTTCCATATTGTTATTTTGAGGTCAACACTGTCAGTTCTTCTGTTCTCTGAAATGCACCAAAGAGTTATCAAGGCAAGCAAGAATTGGATTGGATTGGATCCCTGCAGCCAACTCATATACTGAGCATGAGGTAGAAGCTTTTCCTATGGCTCTTTCCTTCACACGTATGGAAAATATCACCAAAATAACCCCACAGAAATGACAGTTGTATTCATTAGATATCATSTAAAATAAAATGCTGTGAATGGAAAGTGCTTTGATTAGGACCAGCATTGAAATGCATATAACAGAACAGATGGTTCCTGAAGGAGAGATTAAAGCAGAGGTTTTGGTCACCTTGTACTGGCACTCTTACAAGGCAGGTGCTGGGTAAACCTAGACTGGAAGTGGACCAAAATGAACTGACTTCTAACAAAACTGGGACATAGAAAAGGAGGAGATGATCCCTTCTCTCTCTTCCAAGAGTATATGAGTGCATGCAACGCCAGCTTTGCCCCTGGTGACCAATCTCACAGGTTTGTTACTGGTTCTGAGATGCAACATCATTAACATGCGGACAAGCTGAGCATCTCGATATGTAATTCAGGTTAGAACTCCATTTTGTACTCCCACATTAATTTTTTTTCTAATTTKGTCAGCTTGTTCTGCTTCCAAAGAGGCCAAGCCCCAGCTAGAACCAGAMTGCTATTCTGAATCCATTCCTGATCTGACTTTGAAGCAAAAGATTTAATTCCTTGCCTTTAGGAGAAATCAAATAAACCTGGTGTCAAACCTTTTCACTGTCTAGGTTCCAAAGTTACCTGCTACAGCAAGGAAAGCAACAGTGGTGGTGATGTTTGTGTGTTTTTTACAGATAAAGTTATCCAGGGGCTAAATCTGGATTAAATTTAAATTCAGAGCAGAATCTTAAAATTAATCAGGGTCATGGTTTGTGTGCATATGTGATGGTGCTAAAATCTTCTGGGGTTTCTTGTCTTCTGAAGTTTTGCCTGGAATAGGAAAATAGGGTCTATTCCAATTTGGAAAGAAACCCAGAACYCAAATTATATGAGTAAACTCACATCATGAGACAGAAAAGCCCCCAAATACCCCCTTATCCTTCTCTTTCTGAGGATGGAAAGTTTGACAGTCAGATGGGACTGGGGAAGAAAGACTCCAGATGGAAACTGATGAAAAGCTGAATTTGGCAATTGTGTTAAAGGGGACTCCTGGTTTTAATTATAAAGTCATGGAATGAGTGATGGYAAATCCATTCCAGAGTTTGAAATTATGTCCAGTTCATCTGCTTTTAGCACTGTCAAGCACCCACTACTCTACAATAAGAATTCTCTCAGTTTTCAGCTTTCAGGTTGAGATGGCTGCATATTACAGTGATCTGTTAATCAGCCCAGAAGACTCTCACAGCTCAGCTTCCCTTCCTCTTCTAAGGGAAATTTTCCAAAAGATTGAAACGGGCTTTTAAAATTATCTTTATCTCTGTGACAACTGTTARCAGTGTTAGCAACTGTTAGTGTGCCACTGAATTACCTGGGAACATTTATTTAGGATTCATAAATATTTATAGGGAAACTGTTGGTACAGCCACTCTTCTGCCTGCCCTGAAATACAGAGGTGCTGTAATATTTTATATTTTAATTTGAATTATTGGAATCTGCAGGAGAAAACCTTGACAAAAGGATGGAAAATTCATGCTTAAAACACAAAGTGCTGCAGTCATGAAGTTGCTTTCAGGACTGGCAGAATATGTTCGATTTCAGTGGCTAAAATGGTGGAAACAACAGTCAGGGTTTGAAAAGACTGGAATTCAGTGTGAAAAATAGCCCACCTGACAATGCTGCCCAGGCTGATTTTAATTAATCTGTCACTACAAACATGACCTAGTTACCACASTACGAATGTCAGCTTGTAATCGCTTTTCCCCGGAGCCCTCCCGAACCAGGCTTTGCCATTGCCATTCACTCTTTGGAGGATGCAGAGCAGTTACTGAGCTCCATCTGCTGCTGCACGGAGCGAACTGAACCAGCAATGCCCCTTCTCAGTCTGCTCTGGGACAGGAGCTSCGGGCACTCTGCTGCACCTCTTACCACAACATTCCCCTCCCTCTGCTTCTTCTTCCATCCTTCTGTTACCAGCTTTGTGTTACCTGGGTTTTCTTCAATCCATAATCTTTTGGGTGATTTCATTTTGAATTGCAGGGTGAAAATGTGGGGTGTCTATTTTTCTTAATATATWTTCCCATGCAAAAAGGCCTAACAGTTCTCTTGAAATAATTAACACAAAAAAGACCAAAGAGGCTTCCAGAGCAGGAAAGTTATTTAATTTACTGCTGCACTCTTTATAAACAAGGCCATTGTGCTGATGATGGGTACTCAGATCAACAGAGCCTTTATCTTATTCTTGCCATATGTGTTGACTGGAGTATTCAGATGGCATATTTAGTTGTTTATGTCTTAAAATGAACTATCTGATAGTGATTTAAAGTTCGTAGTTTATGACAAGGTTAATGAATACCTCTTGATTTAGGTGTAGTACTTCAAGTACTCTCAAAGTTTCAAAATTGGCATCACAGTAAGCAGGCTGCAGGAGMTACCTGCAGCACAGCTGAATCAGAAAAACACCAGAAAACAGATGAAGTGGAAAGATAGCAAGGATTAATACATTTGTATGTCTAAAATCTAAAAAAAAAATTAATAAAATATTACATTTGATTAAATATTTCATAGCATAGGATTTTATCTTTACGTAATTTTCCATTAAGAAAGAAAACAATATCAAAGATCTTGCTAGGGTTAGAGTGTTCTACTAGTCTGCACAATGCTTAAACACCTGTGAGATGCCTGCTGAATCCAGCAAAAGACTAGGCTTGGAGACATTCCACAAAGGAAAGAAAGTTATTCCTTGGGCTGGCTGCTGCCTTCGGATCAGTGGAAAGCAGGGCACATCCTGCAAACAGCAAAGCAAACTACACAAAGATTCATCATCTGTTCCTGTTGTAACCCCCTTCATCTCCCTCAGGTGCCACATTGTACATCTGCCTCAAGAGATATCAAAATACTAAAAACATTTCTGAATATGATCTGGTTTTGGCTGCTCATTAWCTCCGGCAGTCTGGGTTTGATTTCTTGAATGTATTTACTTTCATAGGAAGATCAGAATAGACACAAGGTACCAAGAAGCACTAGACTGTTCTTGAAGTTGCATTGTCTCAATAAGCCTTCCAAAAGGCATTTCTAATAATGGCAGAGAAACAAATTTTTAGGAAAAGATATCATAAAAAGCCTTTAAACTCCCATGCTGCAGCATAGGAGACAGGCTTGCAGTATCTGTCAGTGAAGATTGTTGTGTTTTTTCATCACCTGTAACCATTCTCCCATGTGGGTCATCATTTTGTCAGAGTAAAACTACCTGTTTCATCAGGAGCTACTGCACACCCAGCGTTTTCTTTTCTATTCAAGAAGTTTTTCACCTCTACGTGATTTTTTTTTTATGGCAAGTGGCTCAAGAGGAATTTGCTAAGCTGAAAATTAAGCATATTAAATTCTTCCTCTGCATAGCAGTTACCCAGGCAATTGTGACTGAGCAGAGTACAGACTATGAACATCAGGATAAATTGCTATATTACATTAAGGACTGGCAAATACATCTCTCTGGATGTAAACCTTTTGACTCCAGCCCATTTYTGTAGTCTGCCCTGCACTTACTGAGAAGAGTCATTGATGGCTATAAGAGTTGTGTCTAAACATGTAGAGGAATCTTAACACATATYTGTGACCTTACAAAGATGAACAGATTGTTTGGGTTGTGTTGGTAGCTCATGTCTTCAAAACTCTTTCTTGCCAGGTAGCAAAAGCACTTTGATCTGCAATTAAACATTTTCTTAAAACATAATCTGGAAAATTGATGCGTAATTGACAAAACGACAGAAGGAACTGAGTACAGAAAGCAGAAAAGGAAAACAGCACTTMATTTGTTTTTACATTTATTCAATGCAGATCAGAAACAAGTATATTATAACTCTTATTTTACAAAGTTGATCATTAAATATTTAAAAAAGGACTTACTGGCCTTTGATAAGTGGTTTCATATGGGACATGCACGCTAATAGGAGTCAGTTTTGAATGACAGACATTTAAAAGCAGAAAAGTGAATTAACAAAGATGGCATTTCCTTTCATATCCCTTTATCCAAATGTAACTTCTCCATTTTTCTGCAACTTCCCCTCCCATGTCCACTTTCTMAACTTAGAACTAATTTTACAAAATAAAATATTTAGAAATACAAATAATACACCCAATAAAGTACATTAATTATGATGAATGATAACGGGAAAGAGAATCTGGCRTAGTTGTCTATGTGGTAAGGATTTTTAACATGGAAGCAATCAAAAATACAGAAAAGTCTTTTCATTACTGCCATTGCTGAACTACACACGCTGTGTTGACTCCTCTCCCTTTGTCTGTCACTGCTGGTTTGTTTGCTTTTGTCTGAATTGGCCTTGTTTGTACTGTCAGGGGCACTGCAACTGTTTGTCACTGCTGCCAGGATTCCATTCTTCTCTTCTTCATCATCGTCATCATCAATCTGGTGGGGAACAAAACAGCAGGTACTTAAGTGCATGTTTCATCATCTATTTGCTTTAGAGCTGCAGCAAATGGGATTTTTTAATGACTCCTCCTCAGTCTCACTCCTCCACTTCAAGGACAAGCACTTGCATGCACCAGACAGCTCCTTTCAGCTTTCAAAGCCTCCATTTATGGSGAAAACATTGACTTAAGCAGCACCGTACAGCTGAAACCTTTGAAGGACTGTCAAGCAAATCTGGATTTGTTCAAATATGGACAAGGAACTTTATTTAAAATAGAAGCAAATCCCTGAAATGCACAACAGTAAGCTGTCTTCTGCTCAGGACAAACATTGCCAAAGGTTATGGCCCAAAATGTGAAAGCAAAGCCCCAGCCTGGAGATGGAGAAGGTGGAGCAGCTGCCAGACCATGGCTGGAGCTGTTGCACCCCATATCCAACATCCCACAATAGAAAACAGTCTCCTTGTGTGCAGTTGGCTGCTTTATTCTGGTGCTTTGTGACAAAAATCAGGTTACATTTAAAAAAAAAAAAAAAAAGGGACAAGCTTCACAGCTCAATTAATAGTAAATAGCTGGTGACACTTTCTGTCAAGTCCCAAAACCCGTTCTCTAAGTTCAAAGTTATGCTAGGGTTAAGAATGTTTTCATGTGCTTCACTACGTCAGGACAGGTCTTTGGAGAGTGTTGTATAAGCCTTCTGCTGGGTTTTGTTTCTTTGATTAGAAATGGCTCGGAGCCATAAAGTTCATGTATGAAATCTTCACGCTTTGAAGTCAGTGTGTTTTCTGTCACTGGCTCAGAGGACACAGGATTAGACATCAGCTGCAGCTTCAGCTCTAAAACTTCCTTGGAAGTTCTGGGGTGTTTAGTTGGGTTTGAGGTATTGCAGAGACACCAGAAGATTTAAGCTACAAAGATTAGCTCAAGTTTTGTATCTAAACAAAACCTTATTATTATATCTACTTGGAAGAGTGGTCATTTTAATTCAGATAGGCATACATACAACTTTAATTTTCTCCTGATAATTGTATTACCTCCCAAATCAGTAGGTGGCATAAATATAAGACAAGTCTAAAAAAAATTATTTGTGAAATGTAGAATACAGAATCTCTTTCCTCTGACCAAYTTGCTCTTTTCCATTTACATCAAGAGAAAAAACAGTTTACACAAGGACAAACTTTAGAAAGGTTAAGATGTACATCCCTGTGTGCAGCCAGACAAAAAGCTCATTTAGAAATATCCCAGCTATTAAAGTCAACGAAAGCTCATTAAGCCACCTAAGTGGTCTCCAYGCCAGTACAAAATTGCTCTTCTGCCCAGGGTACGTGTATGGCACGAGCCTTTAGTCTTTTTTTCATCTAAAATTAGTGAGACCCTTGAAAATTAAAGTGGAGTCTGGACAATGTCCTCARACTGCTGTGAATCACTGAAGCAGAACAAATGAAGCTGGAGAAGGAGTTATTACAGCTTTCCACTTTCAATAAAATAAAAAAAAAAAATCTGGGCTATTTTATTTGAGAGAGAGAGAAACATAGCACAACACAACATATCTTCCTAAAAATACACTGGCCAAAAAACCTTGGTCATCCTCCACCTGGCCTCCCACACCTCTGTGGGAAGGGCTGGGATAAAAATCTGCCTCCAAAGCATTAAGAGGATCAATCCATAAAACTGCAGTCTGAAGCTTAAATAATCCCTAGGGTAGCACTAAAATTCAAACCTCGAGTTTTTACTTGGGGCCTGACTCTGTTATAAATATCTGTCTCTTCTGCTTCAAAAAGTTCAGGCGGCTGAGGGRAGTGCTGGGGATGGCAGAGGGGCCTTTGTCAGCAGTGCCTGGCGCTTGAAATGAGGCACCAGAGCACAGCCTAATGAATGCACTCAGCACTTCAAAAGTTAATAAAATAAAGGAATCTGACAGAAGTGTCCTGACTTTTTCTCCTGCTTTCATTTTTCAGAAAGGCAGGAAAAAAGCGAAACAACATCTGTACTTCAAAACTGCCAGCATTTGGGGCATTTCTCAGTGTAAGTGTCTATTTTTCGCTCAGGTAGGGCTGGCGACAAGTTGTTCAGAATTAGTTTTATTTCAGAGCATGAAAGGACATTGTATACGTGCCATTTTTCCTTTCACACAACTGCAATTCCCGGGAGGCTGATACATTATTAGGCTGCTCTTGACTCCTTTCAGCTCCCCAAGGGGCAGTTCTTACTTAAGCAGAAAATACCRTAAGCGGTGCATCTGTACAGGATTCTATCTGCCATGCAACAAGGCAAATCTTGCAAAACAGAGGGGAGCTTACAGCAAAAGTGCTGTATCACATTGCTTGAAAAGGAGAGAGCTAGTCCAGAAAGAACCATACCTGCTAGTTCATAAAAAACTGCACTCTTATAAAGTGGGTCTATTAAAGAACTTTTCCAGAATGCTATGAAGAACTGAGCATGACGAAAGACTAAGCTGGTTTAAATTATATCAGAAAAGAAATTGTGAGTGTTCAGCCGTGACTCCAGTTTTAAATGTCATACTAGCTGTCAATGCCAGCTGTCAATGAGGAAATGGCAGCTGGCACTAAGAAGGGCTCTGCTTGGATACTAAATGGGCACCATCCAGGAAAGTTGGTGTACATCACCCAAAAAGCACTGTATATGGCACCCGCTACTGCAAACAATCCAAGAGCCAACATCCAAGAGCCAACAGAACTGAGGAAAGTTGTCTCTTTCACTGGAYAGCAAAGCAGCTCAATTTCCAAAATATTTCAACCTGGAGCTGATGTGGTGCTCATAAAGACTGCATGATACTTGCACAGAAATACCACAGAAGCTGAACAACACACTTATAAAACTATTTCCAGTTTTCAAACTGTTCTCCATCCTGCCTTAAAGGTGGAGGTTTGAGTAAAAGACAGAGGAAGCCCAGTGAGGATTTCTCTCTTTATGAGGGCACAATTAATGCCTTTGTACAAGACAGAAGACACTCAGGAGAGGCGACCTCTCCATTTAATCAGCCGCTGTTCCGGAGCTGATGTGAACGGTCCATTCTGCCTGACCTGCCCTGCAGCAGGTGGATCCTCTGCTTTTGCCATCAGCTTTGAAACTGTCTCTGTGGGTCCTGGTTCACATGATGTGAGACACTGCAAGAGCGTGGATATGATGAGCTCTGTCCCCAGTTTATGTTCTAAACTGGAGATCTCAGAGGCTTCACAAGGGTTTGATATGCCAATTTGTTTAAAGAGCAAAGTGAAAAGCAAGTAAGTGCAACTAATTCCTACACAAGAGAGAGGGTGACATTTCCATTTCACCTCCTACATTTATTTACATAATTCTGAGTGCAAATTTTCTATCAGCTCACAAATGGGAATAACAAACTGGGAAGTGAGATTTCCAATTAACCTGTGTCCACAAGAGAATACGATAATGAGGACAACACATTTACAGTGACGATACTCACACATAAATTGCTAAGTACCTGCTAGACAGCGACATGAGATTTTCGCTGGTGCTTTTGTCCTTGTGATGTTTTTGTTTTCAGAATGAGAAATACAAGTCAGGTGTGCTCCCCATGACACCCGGCTCAGTAAGTGGCGCTTGCCCTTGGCAAAAGTAGGAAAAGGACATGACAAGCATTTTCCTTGTTCTACAGAGTCTTAAGCTGATCTAGGGCCAAACAAGTKTTCCTTCTCTTATATCCCCATCTTTGTGTAGGCAAGCAGTGAGTTTGGCTTGCTTGCTCACTCCTGATGCCCAGCAGAAGGCAGAAAGCATGCCTGAAGTGAAAGACTTCCTTTTGGGCATTAGGTTAATCACCAAACTTTCTCATTTTAGGGCTGTATGCCACTTCCACACACATTTTTGAAGCCTACAAGTTGCCATGTCCCCCYCATCTGCACACACTGGTACATGTTCCAGATGAAAGGGAATCTGACACAGGGAGGTGAAGGCAAGGGCAGTGTAAGTGCCCTTCACAGATCCAAAGATGCTTAATCATCCAAGCACTCAAACACTTCACTTTCTTACCCAAACCTCCAAGCAGTTTTTTTTTTTCTTTTTCCTACTCTATGAGCAAAATGACAACCACTTACTTCACAAGATGGATATGCTCACAGGGAATTGTCACCGATGTTACCTTGCCAACAGAAATTACTTTCAGTCTTTCCACTCAAATCCTCATTTGAAATGATTGTTTGCCCATTTGCAGACAATCCCCTGATAGATGTTATCTCATGAAACCCAGTGGATGGCTCAGCTCGGTGTCCATTTTGCTGTTTTTCTCCTCACAGCTAGACCCAACAACAGCTTTTAAGATATTCCWGTGAATTTACAGGACCTATCTCTGATCCAAACAGCAAAAATCTCGTATTAACTGATGAACTATTTAGACATAAAAAAAACCTACATATTGCCTGATCCTTAAATGGTTTTGAAGCCCCTCCACTTGAGCTCGATATCTGTTTTCTTGAATCTATTGAGGAGCTTTGCTTAGGCATTTGTGATGCACTTTTCTAATTTGGCTTAAACAGTTAACAATCTCTCTTSTTCTGGACATTTATCCCTACAGCACTCAATCAAACTTCTTTCTGCCTTTTTTTTTTCTTCCTGTTATTCTCATTTTCCATGTTTTACTTTTTCCCATTAATCYAGAAATGTTATAAGCTGCTTAAAATTTTCTTTTCTATCATGCATATTAGATTCAGTTCCATAATTAAAAGCTGCGAGACAATCATCTTACAGCTTCCTCATGATTTCTTTTTCCTTGCTTATGAAAACACTGCAACATGCTGGAGATGGAAGATGTGACAAAACGTCTTCATTAACCCGTCCTGATTATTTCAGCAACCACCAGACTCAAAAATACCTATGTTGATTCCATCCATTTTTATTTTAAGTGTATTTCACAGTATTTCAGAGTTGTGAGAAACTAACTGGAGCCACRAAAAGYGCTGTTATAATAATGATGGAGAAGRGAAAATGGATCSCAGTCTGCCTGCAGGTGCAGCTGTTGAAAGAGAAGGGGACCTGATACCTGCAGCAGGTGAAGCTGCCTGCAGGAGACTGACACTGTTCATGCACGTGCAGGTTTCAGAAATGGAATGTGATAAACTATTTTTTTGCCATATTGCAATAGGATCAAGTCACCAAGCTCAGCCTAATTTTTTTAACTGCCTGGGAGACAAGAAGTGCCTGTGATTTTTGTGATACATCCATCACATTGGTAAATGGCCATAAAGTTCATGCCAAAAGAGAGAAGAAAGGGTGCTTCCATTTGTTTGACCTCTTCCAAATAAGCTCCAGGTATACAAATATTCTTTTCTTTTTCTCAAGATTATTATGTTTCCCTGTCCTAATTCTAAAACAGAAACTGCCTTAAATACATTTGCCATTAGTGCTAAGAGAATTCATTCATTTTAGTAGGCACCATTTAAATCAAGTTTGCAGGACAAACACCAAATAATTAAAATACCTTTGGAAGCTCCTTYGAGCTGAGTTGATGCAGAGTGCAGAAATGAGTCACAGCATACTCTAACAATGCTCCAAAGATGAAGCTGAAGCAGATACCAAGGTACACATCAATTGCCTTAATAAAGCAATTAGCATTTGGGAGTGARGTCCTGGCTCCCATCATCAGCGTTGTCATCGTAAGGACTGTGGTGACACCTGTGGAATGCAAAAATRCATGTTCTGGTATAACAGAGAGCAATGAGGCCTCTGCTGCAAGGGCCCTACTGCAGGAGAATTTTCCCTGGATCTCAAAATCCTAGGATGCCATAGCATTTAAYAGGTCATGATTTAGGAAGAAGACTTTCAAATTAACTTGTGATTCTGAAGTTAAATGCTTAAAAACAGTAATGAAAAATGTTAGCAAAGCTGAGAAGACTAGAAATTAAAATGAGAGAGATTTTGGTGTAATTGAATGTATATTTATGATTAACACATTATTATTGCAAATCTATGCAAAAGCTCCCTTTTAAACATTCAGATATCCTTTTGCTCAGTGTAGCTGCCCACTGGCCTCATTCAATGTGAAATCCTTTATTCCCTATTCTGTAGGAGTGTTTTTTCCATCCCACCTGCAGCCTGATCAAATCTGATTTGCATTCTTTCCCTTTCTGAATATCCTTTATTTGAAATTAATTATATTTAATCTCTCATAATTCTCTTATTATTCATGTTTTAATTAGTATGTATCATTAGACCTCACAAAAGCCTCACAATTCTGTCTGTGCATGCCATGAATAYGTTTAAATTATTTGCAAAATGACAGTTTTTCCCTTTGCTTTCAGCAGCCTCCCYTGCCTGTAAAGTCTCCTTCCTGTAGCTGCCAAAGTCATTTTTCTTAGTTAAAGAACAGCAAGGCTTTAAGGGGAATCCACATGATGCACTGAGTAGTACACACGATGTTTTTTGGGCAAACCCAAAAAGTAATTCCACAAAACTCAGAAGTGCTTGTGGCTTKAGAAAACAGATGCAAAGTACATGCAATAAAGAAGGAATCATAATGATCCAGTCCTGGTTTGGGTTGGTTTATCAGCTTCTCACCTATGCAGATTCTGGCTGGAACTGATGTCTGGCTTATCCAAAACGATACCCAGGAGAGCACGACCAGCAGGATTGATGGCACGTATGTCTCTAATATGAAGTACAAGATGTTTCTCTTGAGTTCAAAGTGAAACACTAATTTTGGGTAATGTCCTATGGAAGGAGCAGGGAAAAACATGTTGTGAAGGTGCAGCTCATGAAAAGGTCTTTGAAATAACAATCTGTATTACTTTGGTGCACTACAATGCAGCAAAAGCTTAAAGAACAAGCTTATAAAATTAAACACGGTGATAAAAATTCAGATTGAAGACTCTGAACTGAAGGAAACAATCAAACATRTAACAATCAGCCACCATATCCAGAGTTTTATTAAAGACACCTTGAATYGGATATTAAATGAGGATCAGTGAAGGAAAAAAATAAATCCATCAATGCATGAAGAGGATGTTTCATTATATAACACAAGGGAAGGAAATTTGAAATCGCATATGGATTTAGCTGTCGTTATTCATAATAATGAATGAGCTGCTACATGAACTAGCACAGTAAGGATTGTCATTTCATGAAGTTGGCATGGGTTCTTACTTTTAACTATCTCACACATTCAGTTTATTTTGTTCTTCTTTTCATTTACTACTGCTCAAGATGTGGATTAAGGGTACCTTCTCTGATCCTGCTGACCTACCTCTTACATTCCACTTAAAACCAAGCAGTATCTCTGTATCCTCACTATCTATTTTTAATTTGTATTAGTGCATTACAGTGTCTGTGTTGCTCTGAGCAGTGGCACTACTGTGGTTTGCTTTTTTTGTGAGTGATTTCCAGAASAGGAACTTTTGGGATCACAGAGTCAAATACAGAACTGTGTTTCATGAGGGGACAACACACTCCTAAACAAAGCCTGAATTTATTATCCAGCTCACTAACTGTGCAAAATTTGGCTGTGTTGAAGCACAGGATTTGAAATTGTTACCAGCTCAATAGTTTACAGGAAAGCAAAATATTGCTTTTTTTAAACGGCAAGAAAGGACTTCTCATTCTGAAATTCCAAGTTCCAAATTAAGTGTTAATACCTTTTTACAAAATTATTTTAACAACATTTGCATGCCAGTGAAATAACAGTGAGAAAGTAATGTTCTGTAATCAAGCAGCTTTAGCTTCATCTATTTTAATACAAAACCTATTCTCCAGAACCAACGTTTGCTTCCAATGCTGCGTGCTGCGAGTCAGGATGGAACTACAGAACAGGGAATTCGCTTTAGCATCAGCAATAGGCACAGACAGGCTATTTGTGCATCCCTCAGGTGTGCTGTGAGACACAGAGTCAAAGAAGAGAACTTTTAAAAGCTCAAAGTGCAAGAAACAGATGCCAAGAAATGTCTTATTGCTCCCAGACAAGAAAATGGATGGCTAGATTTACATTTTTTAAAGCATTGAATATATTGCATCAAGAGAACAATAACAGGATTTGTAAAACCAGAAAGAATTGCAAGATTATGTAGTCTGACCCTAATCACAAGCCAGTAAATTTCTTTAATTATCCCTTGCTTTGAACTCAATCATTTCAGTTGGAATGGAGCCCACCTTTCACACAGACATGAAGTCTGAGGATATCTAGACACACAGCATTCACCATTTCCCTCAGTAAATAATTCTGTTTGCTAAGAATGAATGCCTAATRTATAATATTAATTTGATTTCAGTTTTCTGCCACATTGACCGTCTCTTCACTACTGAACTAACTAGTTCTCTGGTAGTTAGTTTTTTCTCCTTCCAAAGGTAAAAACACACTGTATTTAGGGATCTTCTTTGTAAGTTCAGGATACTGAGATCCTCAAGTGTCTGAAAGAAAGACATTACACCTAAACTATCTCCATAAGGCAAGAAGATGTTTTACAATGTTATCATCAGTTTTATATGGCAAGAGGGATATTACACCAGGTACCTCTACCAAGGCTGTTATTTTTACCAATACAGTTTTTCAATAAATGTAATTTTGCTCACCAAAAGTTATTTTAAGGGTCTGCAGACCAAAGTAAAGCACTCAAAAGTTGATGAAAGCACTCAAAAGCTRCAGATGAAAAACTTTACAGATGACTGCACAACCTTACTGCCCCTGTCTGCACTGACCCGTGCTCTGAAATGAGCAGTGCCATGGAAAAGCACTGAGCCTGTACAACAAAAGGTCATGGCACAAAGCATATTTAGGGAAAGAGAACCCCGCCAAAGCTGTTTTTGTTGTGCTTCTCTGCTGACCATGGGGAAGGATGGGGTGCCACATGCCCAGCAAAGGGGAGTGAAGAGACCAGACCACCCTTCCTGCAGAGAACCTGAGATYTCCTGTGGTTCAGCCTTAGAACAACTAAGAGGGAAAACTCTGCAACAGCCAACACAGCCACACARTAACACCCTCTCCTTGTCAGTGCCCTACAATTGTATCTCTCTTCACCTCAGTGTAAAGGTCAAGTGTGTACATGGGAAGCTAGTTCAAAATACCAACTTTAAAAGCCACAGTTTGCCACTTTGCTGCAATTTCCAAGTGTAGAGAAGTCCTTTGAATATTCTGGTGTTATTATTTTTTCTGACGCCAGAAATTTCTGAAGTAATGTGAACAAAGAGAAATAGAAATGTAACACTCACTTAGAGCTGAGTGGCTTTTYGGGGAACAAAAAAGAGGCATTTCTCTAACCTTAAGGCTTTCTGCTTGCCAGAATCCAAAGACACATCATGGACATGATAATAATAATGTCAGCATTTCTCTAAAGAGTTCAGAAGAGCTTTTATAATGGAAATTTGAAGCAACTTATATATAGAATTCATCAGATCTCCTCCTGTAATAAACTGAAGGAAGCAGTGGTTGAGAAAAAGTATTCAGTGCATACTTATCATACTAAAGAAATGAGCAATGGGATAAAATGAAGATAGGGAAATATTGACATCTTTTTTTCATCTACACCACACATCTACCAAAAATTATCATCTTCAAAAAGAACAGATCTGCTGCTCCTGTGGCCTGAGCTGCAATGAGAGAGTAATGCTGTATCTCATTTTATTTGGCTGGAACATCTGAGATCATGGTGCAAACAGCCAGATCAAAACTGAAACAGGTTCAGGTAGTCTTAGTCCTGACTTTACTAGAGTTAAATAAAATACAGCTCAAATTAACTCCTCAGAGCTGTCAAGCTTGCCACTTGCTTGACAACAAAATACTTGCATTAAAATGAAAATACGTTTTTTCATTCAAGTTTCTRGCCCATGATGAGTATCACCTCAGTCTGAGACTCCTGATTTAAATTTGTTAACATGATGGAAATAAATTTTGTGCAGGTAGCTAACTGAAGCAAAGGTACAGCATTAGCACGTACCAGAGTATTGAATTACTCTGTTTCAGATGAATCTGAACTAAATGACTGTCAATATATATACACTCTAAACACATTCAGAAGGTGAGTTATTCTACATAGTGACCCCAAAAAAGAAGAATGTTAAGCTGAGTTATTTGGGCATTACAGAATTTACCAGAGGGCAGAAGTATAGAACTAGACATAGCTCYACCCTGCAAATGAAGAACAAACCTAGAGAATAGATGATGGTCTCCATACCTACTCCAACTCTCTCTACTGCTAAGTGCCCTAAAAAGTAGAGGAACATCCAGCTGACCACTTTTGTTGCAGAGTCATAAAAATTATAGCAGCATAGGCATTTTCTCAGTAGCTGAGCAGGTCTAGGTCTAGGTTTGAGTCAGATCTTTCTAAATGCAATAAAAATAGTTTATGTCATTTCATAACTTGGTTATAAACACTATCAAACTCTTTGTATAGACTTGCCACTGATGATTCTACCAACAATGACTATTGCTGCACTGCTTGAGAAATATATAGAAACCTAAACAAGCCTCCTTTCCCCCCTTTTCATTCATTTTCTGATTATCCCATTTTTCTGTGGCATCTTTTCCYAGCTAATGACAGAATGCTGCACCTCTGCTCTTTTCTGTGGCTTCTCTCTCCAGCGAATGGTCCCAGCAGAGGCACCTGAGGAGGGACTGATTCTCAATAAATGATGTCAGCAGTTCCTGATTTCCACTCTGAGTGTTTTGGSATGGGACCATCTCACCCACAAACACTTCCTGTGGACTTTCTGCTGAACTCTACTCCAGTAAAAAGATTGCTCCACTCCACTCTTTATGTAAGAAGCACTTTGGTGTCCTGCACAGGGGTGTGCAGCCAGGCACAAAGAGCTTCCTTTTCTCTCTTATGAATTCTTTATGCTAACCCCTTGGGTGTCTGCTAAGATGTGTGATGTACAACTCACACAAGCACGTCAGTGTAATTCTACCAATGCATCGTTCTCTTCTCATCTTGTGTCTTTTAAGGGCAGAGGACAGGAGAGCTTAAAAGATATTTTATTGCTATAAGTGTACACTGAAAATGCAGTTTTCAGTATGCAATTCTGTTATTGCTTGTTTACAACAAACATGGGCAGTGAGAAATCAGCACGTCCCCACTTTYACACATTAAATAAGTTGTGCGACTCAAATGCAATTCTCTGACTGCTGCAGGATAATAAGGATGCCATTAGATATTGCTAATTGTTATTACAGCTCCTTTGCGCCCCCCTTCAGAGAAAAATCAGTCTCCTGTCCTTCATAGCCTAGGTCTAATAAAAAACCTCTTTTCTTACTTGTTTTTCAGAGGTGAACTAAAGGAAATGAAAGTTCAGGCCGCACTTCTCAATGTGTTTATGTAACTGTAACTTTTTCAATGTAATTTCCAAAATTACTGTCCTTCTAAACTGTTCTACACTGCAGAAGTATCTCGAGAAACAGCTCATGATGGAAAACTTTCCAACATCAGCTCAAGTGGAAAACCTTGCTCACAAAGAGGGATGCTGTGAGCTCAGATAGATAAACTGAACATAGTAACAGATAGAAATGCACAGGTAGTTGTTTGAATCTTAGGTGAGGCCGACTGAAGACTCACCAGGTAAGATTATCACTGGATACAGCTCTGGGATTCTTTGTGAGCCCTGAATGGCAAAGAATATGTTCWCAGAAATAACAGTTGGAGGGCAATTACAGACTATAAAAGAACTGACAAAGGGAAAAGGGGAATCATAYCTCAAAGGAAAAAGTACTGAAAAACCTAGAAAAACTTGATTATTAACTAAATAATCTCCTGAACCTTGGGAAATGGCAGATGAGCCTRCAGGACAAAGCAAAGCAGTGCTTCTGTTTAGAAAGAGACTGTGACTGATGAACATAWACAAACTTTATACAGTCTATATATAATTTGTATAAATTTTGATTTCAGATCACTAATTATAAATGAGAGCAACTCCTCACTGGCTCTGTTGTGATGTCCCTGCTGAGGAGCTGATAACAGGCAGTGRCCAGGGGACCAGAGGGCTTCAGCCCTGCAGAGCCAGACAAGGGCTGACAGGTCTCTAGCTCAAGGAGGATAAAGCAGGGTTTGAGACAGACATCAAACCCTGGCAGTGACTGCAGACAAGAGCAGCAGCCAGCTCCCTTTGCAGTGTTTTTAACAGAGCAAATATCTTGTCTTTGTGCATCAAGGAGCACAGATTTAATTTATKCTTCTGTCTCTTCTTTCCTTCTGTTCTGCCAAAATAATACCATTTGAATAGGCCAATTTCTTGACTTGACATTTCCAARGTGGGGACGTGCACCAAGAGCCCTGCCTGGCTGCCGTGTCCCTGCCTTCTGGGCTGAAGATTCAGCATCAGACTGGACCTGAGCAAGCTGAGCCTCTTCATTCCTGCTGCTGCTGGGGGCTTGACAGGRGGGCTGAGTAGTGAGAGCAAGACTTAAGGAAAGATGCTGGGAAAATAGCCATCAACAGCCAATTAGCATGAAGTTTTAAATTATGTTTTTGCTTCTTTCTCCAACTAAAAATGGAAATCAAGATTAATTAGCTATTGCTTGCTGTGAAAATAGAAGCATTTATCAAGTGGGAACACATGGGGTCTGTCYTGTGCCCACAACTGCTCCCTGACAAACATGATGACATCCCAAGAGTTTGTGAAGAGTGGAGTTATGTTGGCACATTGGAGAACAGGATTAGAGTTCAAAAATATCCCACCAACTATCACAACCCAAGTAAAACAATGGAATTCAACAAGTATGAACTCCTGCACTCAGACAGGAATCACCAACTCCCAGAGCTCAGGGAATATGTGGTTATGGGGCAATAAAGGAGTCGGAGAACTAGAAGGAATCACAAGYGGAACAAGGTTAAAAATGCACAATAATTTTCTGCAAGAAAAGCAAATATCAGTCTAGAATGGATAAAGTGAAACAGATTTTATGGAACACATTAAGTAAACCCTTCCATCCTCAGGGGTTACCAAAYGGGAGCAGGGTACCTATTTTGGGGGGCTGCATATCAGTGAAGAGAATTCAGGTGAGAATAAAGCAAAGACAGTATATCTAGAAAATTGGTTATATGAATTAAGAAAGAGGAAAATTGTTGGTCTGAAAAAAGATATATCAGTCTTGAAACAGTGAAAAGGCTGCTGAAATATAGCAGGACATTTGTCTTCAATATCCACATAACGAGTTTGAAATGCAGCAARGGAGATGGAGATTAGACATGAGGAAAATATGCGTGTAATAAACACCAGGAAAAAAATCATCTAGGGAGACTGGGAAGCAGACACTTTGGAGGTTTGTCTGACTTACTCCTAGAAACATCTGTCAGGAAATAGRCTGCAGATATAGATGAACTTGCCTTGTGACATGAGACTTGATTAAATTAATTTTTTAAGTGTATTCCAGCCTTATTTCTATGATTATTTATGCAAAAGGCTACACTGTAACAGTCCTTCATTGCTTTTATGTTTTTCCAGTAAGAAAAGCAAGCTTTTTATATTAGTATTTATTACTCTGAGAATGCAGGTGGTGTTGGCTGGACAGCTAAAATAAAAACCCAGCACCCACTGATGCAGATAACGTGGTTTGGGGAGTCCAAGAGTTTATCAGTGTGTGAAGAATGAGGATTATCTTTAAAGACATGTAGGAAATGGTTCTAACAATTAAATTACCCACATCCAAAATGAAGTTGTTCTGAACCAAGTCAAAATCAACACCAAACCCTCGCCAGCAATCTCTAGCTAACATTATTCAAAGTGACTTACCATTATGTGATTACAATAATGTGATTACTGTTATGTGATACATGCTGTTCTACAAACAAGATTAATCCACAGTGTCCTTTTCTTAAATTTACTGAAGTTACTTATGCAGGAATTTTGCTGACTGCATTTTAAATTTGGCTCTGTCAGTGGCTGTACGTGAGCTTGGGTTTTGCACTGCTGTACAATATTTCACTTGCACAGCAGCTGCACTGTCTGTTTAAGTTCACAGAGTATCAAACCCTGATTGCTTTTTTTGCTGCGTTAGGAAATACTACACACAGCTCTTCTCTCATAACTTTAGCCTTAGCCCTTTGAATTGTAGCAGTTATAAATAGATGTTATTTATAATGCAATTGTTATTTATAAAATACTCTCACATCTATTAATGGTGCCGAGGAAATGCAAAGCATCATTTTTCATTTCAAAATTGATTACACAGCTCCATAAGCTTTGCTTTTTTCTTTTTTAATATGGCCTACAATAGGCACTGCTTTCCAAAAAAACAATCTGCAGAAAATAGTACCTAGTTCAGAATGGCTCAATAGAAAATTAAAAKGATAAGGAGATTTAATTTTAAAAGTTGTGCATAGCACTTGATAACATGGCTTTCTTGAACAGGAAAACTAAAACAAGCAAGTGTGAGAACTTTTAATTTAATTAAGTGACATTTGTTAAAATGTATAATTGAAACAAAAAAGTGGCTTTTGACTTCCTATGTATGATTCCTGCCAACACGAATGGAGGAAGACAGCATCATATGCTGGAAAAAGACTGCAGCTCACCTGATCATGTCTCTTCAACTCTAATTGGAAAKTTGGTTTMGTCTATTTAGAAAAACAARCAAAACCAAARACCAACCAACCAAAACAAACAAACAAAATAAACAAACTTTTTTTTTTGTCTTTGAAGTCCTGTTTCTGTGATAGAATGTGATGGGAATCAGGCAGGTTTCCTCTTCCAGTTTCCTGTGTGGTGAACAGGTACTAATACMCTTCTGGGCAGAGCAGCAGTAAAGGATTATTCTTCTTTGATTGAACCTGATGCTGCTTACCCAGAAGCTGTAAAGAGGAGGAAGGCAGGCAGATGTCACTTATGTAAGTAGCAAGAAACTCTGCGATCGTAGAGCCTGCTGGTATGTATTTAATCCGTACTTTTGTATCCATTTGGAAAACTTTGATTTTTAGCCTGAATTAATTGCTGAAATTAGATCACAAGTTTCTCTGCATTGTGCTATTAAAGCAGAAATGCCCAATAATGGAATAGGGAAAATGTATTTCTGTGACTCAAAATTAGAAACATATCCTCTGGTGAAACTGCAGTTGTGAAGGATGTGTGTGTCTTGATTTCAAGATCACCCCTTGGTGCATGCRCTGACTTGAGCAGAAGAGGAACCAGATACCCAGTGAAGAACAGCAACAAAGAGCCTGAGAACAACTCAAAGAGCATAAAGGCTTGGCAGGTCTTGAACYCTCTGAAATCCCTTCCAAAATCTCTGGAAAATAAACAGGAGCACGTTGTTCCCTGAGGTTAAGTCCTGCAGTTTCTACAGCAGTTTCCTAAACTCGTCAGAGGAGCAGGTCTGTGGAAACACTCCTGACCATTCCCTTGGGCAGAGGAGCCTCAGATCAAACAATCTGCTCTCCACTGACCACCAGGCTGGGCAAAGGCTGCCACAGAAACACAGCAACTCCTACAAGCAGCAGCCATGAAACTCAGCTTGCTGCAGCTGTTAAAGCACACAGCATGTTCTTGGAATTTCCACAGATGAATAAAAGCTTTTGATCTGCCTTTTAAAGCCAGAATGGCTGATCTGAGCTGAGTACACCAAGGTCCCTGGTCTGTCTCCAGTTTAAATGTCCAAATTCACRATCCTCATCCTTCACAAGAGCCCTCACTGACATTATATAGAAAGAGCAGTAGATTCTTGTTTATAATTCTTTAGATAACGTGTAGCCTCCAAGAAAATGTCAGCCTTTACATTATCTGGGTCACCGTAACATCTGGAAAGGTATTTATGGCCTCMAGAATGTCATTATTAGAACATGAAAACTGGCATYTGAACWGAAAGCAGTGTGCTCAGTSCCTRAATCCTTTCCAAATTTTCAGATTTKAAAACAGAATTTGCTCAGTTTCCAAAGCCTTAGTTCAAACTGTGCCTAGCAAGTGTTTCAGGGTGTTTTTACCTGTCTCATACACTGCCTCAGACACAGAGGTGAAGTGGTCCTCCACWGTGTACTGTGCCAGCTGCAGCGTGTCCAAACCTCGAACAGAATCATTTCCTCTGGTCCAGTAAAACGTGACATCATTGATGTTGTAACCCCCTGCAGTGAGACACAAGCCATCAATTGTGTTTATTTTACATAATAATTAATTTGTCTTAGCATACTTATGGTTCAGCTGTTTCTTATTTCTGTGCCTGAAASTGCAATTAGACATAAACAACGATGGGTTTTGGCAGAATGTAATGCCTGCTCACAACAAAATTCCCAATGCAAAGTCTTGTAAGYCAAAAGCTGATGGGTTTGGAGGTGGTCCTTTTATATTTTCTGTTTCAGATGACAACCTAATAAAAGAGATTAGCACCACCTGGTATTCTRGAGGCAAAAGCTATTAAGCTCTAAGAAAACAGAGCTTTCATGAATTACAGCACTTGCCAGCATTTTGACCACTCATGAAATGTGCCATGTGTTGYATCCCAAGATGCTGTTTCTCAGGGCAGTGCATTTGGTCCTCATTCCCACAGAGATGGAGGAGGGCAGCAGAGCTGCTTCTCACTGCTGCTGTGCTCCAACCTGAGTTTGAATCATCACCTGGGACAAGGTTTTGGCTTAGGAGCTCGGATTCTTGCCAAGGACCCCAGCTCAGAAGCYGATGTTTCTGCAGGCTCCACAGTGTGGCATGCTTCAGGGGCCCCAGGAGGTTTCCTCTTAACCTTCAAGCCGTGATTAGGAGCTGGGTGAATCATCTATCAGAAGGCAACTGTATTTTGCACATACTTGTCAATGTGCAGCACCATCACAGCTAAAATACCTCTGTAGCTTTTCCCCATTTTATAAAAGGCAGATACTTTACAGACTAGTGTATATGATTAATTCAAGATTATGTTAATGTAATTTACATGTTAACAGGAAGCATTTGAACACCTTTTTTTTCTTTAGCTTACTTAGATCAATCATTCTTGTATTMGACAGATTTATATTGTGCAAGTTAATAGCTAAGCTTAGGGAACAGAAACATGAGCAGATGATTATTTTTAGACCTCAGTCGACTGTAAGTAAATTACAGTGAGACAATAATGCAAGGCATTGCACATGGGTATATGCTGCAAAAAGAACAAAGCTCYAGAATCACAGRAAAAAAAAARRWKKWWTWAAAMWAAAAMMAAAAAAAARYCCATACCTTTTCATATTTTTTAATTATTGGGGGTTTTTCAACCAATGACAAAACTGAACTGATTTCTCCAGCCACTTCATTTAGGAAAAACAGGATTTCAGAAATTTTATTGTAAGGAAACACTGGGATGGTTGCCTATTAAAATGACAAYTCCACCYGAAAATTMTTTCTCTGCTCATTCTTTAAATGTWAAWTTTGTTTTCACCATCACTGGCACTTACATGAAAAGGCATCATGGCCTGGAATCTCAGCTCACATTGTCACATTTCTAGTAATTAAAGCCAAAACACTGCTGTGTCAAAAGACTAAGCCAMAAGTATATGCATCCAAGCTAAGTTTTCAATTCCCTAAAATCACATGCTGGGAAATTTCCCAGATTTGGGAGATGTAAAAAATTAAAGTAGAATTTGCTATAAACAAAAGATTGCATTGTCCTTAGTTAAAACAGGAAGGCTCACAGAACCAGTTTTTATGCATGACCGCAGCCATGGATTCMTTT
Source organism: Malurus melanocephalus (assembly GCF_030028575.1). Lineage (NCBI taxonomy): Eukaryota > Metazoa > Chordata > Aves > Passeriformes > Maluridae > Malurus > Malurus melanocephalus. Next base: position 3,526,373 of record NW_026623244.1, on the reverse strand, counting down.
TACTTCCTTTCAGTGTAAATGAACTGCAGACATTTAAATAARGTCCAAAGAATCAGAGAGTACTACAGCAAATTCCTTTTGGTTTTTATAAGATATTCAGTCTTCCAAGTKGTGTGAGAGATGGGAGAAGTTCTTAGTGCTCATATGGCTGATAACAAGCATATCTTGAAACAGAGGCTATTTTGCTTTTGTCCCAAAATATTCTCATTAGCTGAACAATTAGTAGGTTTTGGTGATACTTCCTATGAAAATTATTTGAGAATAATAATTCCAAAACTCTTATGAAGAATTTTTATTGAGAGAGCCTTCTCAATAGTCAGTAAAGTTAAATAGACAAGTGCTCCTTTTGTGCAAAGCTGTTYTTTATTCAGGGGATTAATATTTTACTAATTATAAAACATTTCAAAAGTTTTTAGAGACAAAATCCTTAAGCCCATGTTATTTGGCTTTTACAAGTAATCTTTATTCTCTTTACGTGACACTGAGTTTTTATCCTAATTCCTCAAGCCCAGAATGTCTCATTCCTGTACATTGTTGATACAGTATGAGCTGCTAATGTCAACAGGGTTAAATGCAGGAATAGTAAATTTGGGATTAGACATTCATAATGCCTAATACAAATTAGTTTCTTTACCTTTCTGTTGCTAATTTTAATTTTTGCTGATTGTCAAGCACAAGTCAAGTGCCTTCATGAGGCTCTTCACTGAATAAATGATAAAGAACAAGTTCAAAAAGGAAATAAAATTTCAGAGATGGGCCCAAGACATGAATATRTATGTGGACTGGAGGTCTGTGTGGGGGAAATGTGAGGCCAAACCTTTCAGCCCAGCAAGGATGAATGGTGGCATTCCCTGCCACATGGCAGAGGGCAGGAATCCCACCCTTGGCAGCACCAACCAAGACAGGAACCCTCCAGCTTCCCAAATGTCACAGCATCCATATCAACAGAAACTCAGACCTCTGAAGTGTTGCAATAACAAGGGAGAAACCAATAAGCCTGGTGCCCAAAATGTGTTTTGCTGTGTAGAAAGTATAAGTCCATAAAAGTTAGTAACCAGAAATAGCAGAACAGGGTGTTGTAAAGGTCACTGGGGATGATTTACTGTATAAAGACATTACCTCATAATATCATGACATATTTGTCTTTATATAAATAATCACTTAATAAAAGCCTAACACTCTGTTTCAGCTCAAATATTTGCTATAGATTTTACATTTTGTTTATCAACATCAATATTAGTGCAGRTGTGCAYGTTTGTCTGCATTCACAATCCTCARAGCCAGGYARTGGCCTTGGCAAGCAATATTCTAGGATGATGACGTTATTCATCTATAAATTAACAYAGCTTATCACATGGGGAAACAAACCCCATTTCCAGCCTACAGAAAAGAGAGGATTGCAGTGCACTGAAGAAAAAGGGCCACAACCCAAGGCACACTCTTTCCTTTTTGTATTTGTTGCTTCTAGCTGTTTTCCTCAAAACTAAACACCGACGTAATGGGAGCATTTGTAGTGACACAACTGTTTTCCCCTTGGACAGGAGACACTTGTGTGCTGTTGGAACAGCAGATGGAATCAATCTGAAAAATGCTTGGTTTTAATTATAYGGGGAGTTTGCCTTTTTATTTTTTTAATCCTGTCAAATAAATTGTAAATTCCTGTGGGATATATATTTCACTCTGGAACCAGAGAAAATACTAAAAGACTCATTAGGCAATGCTGTTGATTTAAATCCATATACATTGATTTACCAATATGTTCTTCCAAAAGAAAATAAAGATACATCCCAATTCCAATTCAAATCACTCTTTGTTAAACAGATCTCATACAACTGCTTATTCCAGAGGGATGCCTGTGTGAAGAAGGGTTTGGGTTAATTTCCTTCGTGTTTCTGTCTAAAATGAAACTTTGTGGCAATCTAATTGGTCATTACTAGCAAGAGATGAAAAACACACACRCACTTACTTTGAAATGATATAGAATAAAACTTGATAAGTACTGAAAAACCTTCCAAAATATTTTGAGCACATAGTGACACATTTTAAATATATATTTTCATCTTACAGAACAATTATCCCTCTATGAGATCCCATGCAAAAATTATTTTTAGAGTCTTGTCATAAGAATAATAGCAAACATTTAACTATAAAAATGTGTGTTTGGGTGTTTGCAAAGTAACCATATCTGCAAAGTATCAGAGAGCATATCTCAAAGAAAACACAAAGATACTGATTGATAAAATGAAAAAGTATGTTTACTCTTTTCCATCAGTTGGTGACATTTTTCCCTGCAGCACTGACACAGAGACAATTAAATAAGTTAGAGCAAGATCTGTTASTACCCATCTCAGAATTGCCCAAGCAATTATTTTTTTTTCAGTATGAAAACAGTAAACTATCAAATATTAACTACATGCYTTACAAATAAGCCTTATTCTAATTTCGTTCTTTCCTAAGGGAATTATATCTCAGGGGGAAAAAAATCACATACTCTCTGAAAGGGAAAAAAAAACCTCTCATCTGTGCTAGAAAATTCCTGCTCACAGAACTCCCTCTGAAGACCAACCGAGTAACTGCAGGATGCAGTGCAAATCCAAGCCTGTGACAATCTCCCAGGATTTTGCTTAACCATTAATAGCATTTAATCGTTTCAGCATTTCAGTACTGCCATCCTRTTTTCAGTGATGTGCAGTTTGTGCACATATCTTTGCACACAGATTCTACTGTAATTCAGCAGGGACTGGGAACATAATGTCCCTTGCCTTCTGTGAAAATTCCAGCCACTCTGGTCATATCTAGCAGAAAAAGATTACAGATATTTTTCCAACTGTATAAAAATAATATGGATTAAGTGTCTTACAGCTTTCCAGTTGCAAAGTACATGTCTGCTTATCCATTGGATATTTGGTCAGATCCATGCTGCATGAAACAGTTGTGGTGATCCTTGGGAAAAAAAAAAAAAAAACAGTTTGCTAATTATTAATAGGACAAAATTGTTCATCAGTAAAAATTAAAAAATGCCATGCATTTTTCTTGAAATAGTATTTTCAGCCTAATATCTATGATGAGAGAAAAAAAAAACAATCTAATATTTACTGGTATCTAAGAGTAGTAGTATCCTAAACAGGAAACCAGTCCAGAATAGCTGAGTTTAGAGACAGTCTACAAAGGCCCCCCTTTGCTCCCTTCTCCCAGTGCACATTTTCCTTTGTTATTTGCAATATATTTTAARATTTTRTTATATTTATTGAAACCTTTTACAAAGGGTAATCCACAATAAACAATGCAAGTCAATCATSACAGTTTGCTTTCCCCTGTGATGGCTTTGTTGCAAACTGGAATGGCAACGTGCAATTCCTGTGTTTGGCCTACATGAAAGTGAAATGGTCTGTTTAGGGAAAAAGAGCTATTATTAAATATAAAAATTTATTCATTTTGATCAATAATATCACATATCCATTCAAGACAATGAATATTCTACTTTTGTGAATAGAACCATTTTCTTAAGCAGAAACTACGGCAACCTGGGAAGTTTAAAACATAGATTTAAAAGCAATTAAAATTAGATGCAATCATAAAGGCTGACATGTGGTATTTACATACCTTATGGCATACAGGACTGTCCCATTTGGGTATATCCTTATAAGACGATTCTCAACAGTGACATCATGAAGAAAAGACTTCTTTGAGTCAACTATGAAAGTGTCTGGTACCCAAAGCATTTCCACAAGCCGMCCATCCAAGCTCAAACTCTTATTACCATCGAAACAAAGTCTCTCATCAGTCCATCGCTGCCTTAGAAATATGGTAGCTGTGTAGTCCTGAAAGGGAAAAAACCAAAGTTATCATACAAAGAGAGCCTGTGTTGTATTCTCTTTCACAGAAKTCTATGGAAGCAGCTGCTGGGCACAAGCTGTGATTCTCCAAGTCCCTGGCACTCCAAGAGCAGCTGTACCGAACCTTGAGCTGCCAAATTTTCCTCCACTCCATGTGAGGTTGGTAGATTTTGTTCTTCTGGTCATTTACAGTAAAAGCTGATGGCATAAGTCTGGGGCTATAAATCAGCTGAAGTCATCGGAGCTTTGTAAGCAGATAATCTGGCTCTGTAAAACTTTRAGTTTTAGAATGATTTATGTAAGTGATTCCAAGCATCATTTTTTCCACATAAGCTAATAAATAATGATTTTTTTTTTTTAAGAAAACATTGGAAAAAGTTGAAAAAAATCAGCTAGACAAAAGTTAGTGAAACAGGAAAGGAATCTTTTAGCACAATTTTTCCTTTTAGCCTCACAAAGGAAACAGAAGTACCAAATTTATCAAGACCTTGAACATATCACTCAGTCCAATTCCCCTTCAATTTAGATATGCCTTGCAATCTTACATTAAGATCACACTATTCCTTAACRCTTTAAAAACAACTTTTGATTTTTTACATCTGTGTTTTTATTAGTATTATAAATACATCTGGAGTTTAGACCTTATTTCCCCTCTCTAAGTTGTAACTAATGATTACTTATTACAAATATACACATATTTAATATCTGATTAATGTTTTTTTCTTTTTATTTCTATGTACCAGTGGAGGATCTTTAAGTGGAAAAGKACATTCCATTTCATAGTTTGTTCAAAAACAAATGATACAAATCAAATGAAACACAGCTGGAATAAATCAATGTGTGACAGCAACAATGGAAGAGAAAAACAGTCTGAGTTCAGCTGTGTCTGATCATAGGGAAAGAGAGTGGCTTCAAAGGCACACGAATATATCTTTATTTTTCTGAAATGCATAAAGATTTATACATTTCAGCTGGAAAATAAATACAGAKCCACATGCTTCTCATTAAGATTAATACTCAGTAGCAATTTTCTGTTTGTGTCTCTGAAAGGTGGGATTTGCAGCTGCATTTCTATGCTTCTTGCAGTGTTATGAACACTATCTTTAGTGAAAAATAAAATTCAATCTCCTRACCCATATTGACTTCACAAGGAGACAAGCCCAGAGCCACATTGCCAGCAGCTGTGAGCATCAGATATCAGTTTATCAACAAGTAGGATAAAAAAAAAGACTGCAAAAACTACAATACCATATTTATTTCTGATATTGTGTCAATGCTTGCAATATCCATACTCATTCCAACTGACACAGGACCATCTGCAGAAAAAAAAAAAAAAAAAAAAAAAAAAAAAAAAAGTAGCTCACAATTTTTTAATACTCAGTGTTCAGAAGTGGCAAAAAATCTTTTAATTTTTTTTCTAAATATTTAGAAGCTACTTAAATATTCCTCAAACACAGATTATGCAAAAATTTTAATGTTCTTAACCAAAATGTCATACTTYGCAGCTAAAACTATTACAGTTTTAAGAAACAGGCTTTATATCTTGGATGCTTCCTGGTTTATATGATGKTTTTCCCCCAGAAAAGAACTGCTGGGGAAAATGTTACACAATCAGGTGTGGAAGGCACAGTCCCCATGGTGCCTCACACTCTTCTGCTCTGAGGTGCAGAACAGTGGAAAGAATTCTTCCCTTTGCAACATCTGGTCCATCAGATGTCAGTGAAGTAAGARGTTTTACCTGGCAATGTCACATGGTTAATACCCAGATGGCACAGCTGAGTAGTTTTATTTACTGCCCATTTAAGAATTCATGGTATATATTGTATCATTGCAACTTCCTTTCTTGCTTTTGACCAGTAGTAGGAAACTTTTGATTTAAATACTTGCATTTATGAAGGAAAACTTGTCATAAGCTGAGGAGGTATTCAGTGTAGTTAAACACCTTACCAAGCAGTTGTTATTGTAATGTCAATGTYCAGATACCCCTTTCTTTGTGAATGTGCATTTCACACTGTTGGAAGGAAGATCACCAGYTGTGCATTTCAAAATGCAGAATTTGTGCAGTGCTTTGATGGAAACATGACATTATTCCAGGTTGAATATGTGCAGAATAATTAACAGAGTGCTTGTACAAGGAAATTAATATTAAATCAGTGTATTGTTCCAAGCAATTGAGAACACAGTATTGAGAAATGCAGAAATATTTTAGGTAAGATCTCTGAAGCTGATAATGCCCCTATCTCACAGACACCCTGCTGAAAGCCCCTCTTGGCTCCTTGCCATAAATTTTGTACAAATCTATAGGACCCCAAACGGCAACCAGAGGAATATGGAGCCCAACTCTACTCTGCAAAGTAACACTGAAGAAAAAATGTGTCATTCTAAGGTGCATAAGTTTATTAGTATTTTTATTTTTTACAAAGTATTTTCTATTTCTAAGGCATGTGTTAAAGTCATTAAACATCTGTCATTCCTGAAAAAAAACCCTAAGTCCTTTGTTCTGGACTCAGATGAAAGTTTAAATATAAAGCTCCAGCTTAAAGCAGGACTGTAGGTTTGTAACATATCCTGGTGGTWATATGTGTGTTTATTATATACTATTAAATTATATGTTGGGTTTAGAAGAAATTGTTCRTGTATTGGAAGAAGATTTTGGAGGTTTTTTGAACAAAATTGACTGAAAAGCTCTCAGAAGATTGACAGGTTGTTCTTCTGTTTCTTTCCATTCTTTCCATGTTTCCATACTTCAATAATAAATTAATTTTTTCTCCCTCCAGGATTAAAAGCTCAACCCATTGGGAAATTCAGCCCAACTTCCTGGGGTGCAACAGAGACAATTAACAATTATACTTGCCATTGTAGTACATCATTATTGCAGGTGCAATAKTGCCAGCTTCAAGAGATATGTCAGACCTCCAAAAATCACTGAATTTTGAAATAATGTGATTTATAATCCACTTTCCAATTTTTTTAATGTCTTCCTAGAGATTCCCATGTATGACTGTAATAGAGCATATTATTGCCAATGATCACATGATTATTTGGGGGGAACCACATCCAGCAAGGCACTTAACTAATGATGAACAATTAATTAATTAATGAGAGGACGATGCAGTGTTCAGATAATTATGCAGGAGGCATGGCTGGGAATAATCAAACTCTTCCTTTTTATATTTTATTAGTAGGAACAACACCCAATCCTTGCCTACTAAGGGAAAATGATCATTAGCAGCATTTCAGGCTGTTACACATATGAGAGGAAAAGCTGACTTTGCACAAAGGTTACTGAAAGTAAGTGGGAGTTAATTTCCAAGGAATCAGACAAACAGGATTTTGTAGATCTTTTCTTTCCCATTGAAATAGTTTTCAAACTGTTACTGAGTAACACAAGAGCACTGCAGTGYTGGTGACTCTCAAGCAGCACAGGACATCTTAGCTCAGGTTGAGAWGTACTCCCAGCTCAAACTGATGGAGCACAGGGGTTCAAGTGCCAARGAGTGCCAGCATTGTCAGGGCAAAAACACCTTGTTCCCCTCACCAACCACCAAAATCACCCAGCCTGTCCAGCCCAGCACCCACCTAAACTCAGCAGAAAATTACATCACCCCAAGTAAAGCAATGTGCTTTGTGGGAGGAGCTGAGCAGGAWAACAACAGCTATGAAAAGCATCTTTTTTAACACAAGATGCTGAGAACAGCTTTGCACYAACAGTTAATTAAATCAGAACAATATTAATAGCTAAATGCTGATTTCTTTTTTGCGTGAGAGAATGTTTATTTAGTAAGGTACCATAAACTGTAAAGTATTAATAATGAGTCTGCTCATAATTATTCACCAGGGCTTCCTCTGAACTTCCTCTGAAAGGTCTCCTGTTGACAGTGTCAAAAACTGGGCAGCAGACCAGATGAGGCAGTCAGTTCCTACATTTCCATATGTCTGGCAGAAGTTGTGTGCATAAGGACAACTTCAGAAGAAATCTACGGATCTGCAGAAGAGATCTGCAGTCAGTCTGTCCTGCATTAGTGAGGGGAATCTCCAAAGCACAGAGAGGGTGGCCAGAGGGAGTGCCCGGTTACAGCAGCCRGAGCAAACACGCTTCAGTTCTACTGAAATTTATGAACAGAGGCTGCTCCTCTGTGCCCTTTATAGACATTGATAGCGATCCCAATTGGGAAAGCAGCCAAAAGAGTGGCAGACAGCATACCTAAAAATTAAGTTTGGATCACTGCAGTGATCCCAGTCTGCAGCAGGAACATAAAACACCGCCGTGCCACGTGTGTGTCAGCTACTGCAATGGATCAGCGCTATCAACATCTGCCAGGGCTGAGCTGTGAGCACGAGCCCTTTCTCATTCATTTCAAAAAACTCAAAACAATTCTGACATTCAGAAATGCCTCAGAAGGAATGGCTTTTYRGARTAACRTCTYATCTTTTCWGCAATACTGGATAAAATATTGCARCTAARCAGAGAATTAGAAGGGAAATTATCMCTCRAATTATTCATTATAGGTTCCTAAAAACCTCATTTTGTCTCYCTGATTGCCAGCTTGCTTTGGAGTATTACAGAACTCTTACATAAAGAAATACATTATGCTTAGAGCTTTTCAGTTCATTTAACATCCCGCCACAAGACATCTCTCTTGACAAATAGTGACATGAAGAAAGTGGACAGGTTAAGGCTGGCCTTCTGACAGATCTCAGCTGTGATTCTTGATCTGAAGGCATCAGAAGACAGACCCATTTCTAGMACRAATCAGTTTCAATCCTATCTGTTCKCATCAATAATCTTTAGACAGTGATGTTGCTTTGCTGGTACAGTTTGTGGACAAGACAAAAATTGGTGGGGACCTTATTAAAAACAGCTTGTTAATCATTTGTCAAAATCCCCATATATCAATGCAGCCAAATGCAAGCAATTAATGTGGAGAGAAGTAACACAGGCGGCATATACAGGATAGGAAACCATCTTGGCAAGCAGTGCCTTCAAGAAGGATTTAGAGGCTGTCAAAGATAATAATTTCAACATGGTCTTTCCATCTTATGCTTTGCAGAAACTCTATTGCAATGGGGAGTAATGCACAGAATTAAGTTATCTTGCAATTTATTCTGTATTGGCAAGACTGTTATGAGACGACTCTRACAAGATTTGTTTTCCACATTTAAAAAAAATGCGCAAACAGCAGACACAGTTTGGTTGAGAGAGAAAGAAATATTCCAAAAGACAAAAAAGTCTGGAAGCTTAATATCAAGTCTTGTAAAATAAAAATCAAGGAATGTTGTTTACTCAGATGCTCAAAGAGAAGTCAGAGAGGTGACTTGTCCAATGTCAGAAAATGCATCCAGTAGCTGTGCACATTGTTTGGCAAAGCAAAGCAAGATCCCAGTTTATGGAAGCTGGAGACAACATGAAACTTGAAATAAATTGATCTTGTCACTATCTGAATGTAATCACTGTTCATAATTTAGAGTCTCTGGAGGCGTAGGAGAGGCAGGGGAGAACTCCAAACCAAAAACCACTATTCTACCTGCAGGAAGCTGGGTTTGGTGGCAGTCAGGTTCTCATATTCTCTTAGTTTCCTGGGAAAGGAAGGAAAATCTACATTGTCGTCTGTATGCTGGAGTTTACACATTCTGGGGATTTTGCTTTTCTGTAAAGGATTAGATATTGCCTGGTTGGGGCATAAAATAGTGTTCAGATGATGGTTATTTGACATTTCTTTCTTGTGTACCCTATGAACTTGCCTCACTAAATCAAAGGATGTCAGACACAGCTAACATTCTGATATCTCCTTGTCTGTTTTGTACACTTCTGAAGACTAAAATGCCTTCATCTARTTAAATTTATTGAATTTAATATAAACAATATTTGAGGAAAAAAACATGATGGCTGGTCTTAAACAGAAGGCTGGACTCAAAATTTGATTTGCTTTAATTTAAAACTTAAAACTATGAAATGTRTTACTCATTATGAAGCAAAGGAAAATAATCTTTGAAATGTGATTTAGAATAACTGATTCTTCATGACACTTTTCTGTACCACTTGAAAGCAGTTTCCATATTCAAATATACTTAGCTGTGACCTTTTCCTACTCTCTCTCCTTTTAATTAGAACACTTAAATTATCACATTCAATCACAGAACAAAATCTATTTGTATAWAATTATTTACAAGATTTTATGCATCCTTTAACAACCCCATGAACCTGATCCAAGGCTCACTGAAGTCTGCAGGAATTGCTCGTTAATTCAGAGAGTTTGGCACAGCACCTAAAGTTATAAAATTGATCTACATGGTTCCAGCAGAAAACCTGAGGTGGAAATCAATTTGTATTGCTGAGATGAAGTGTCAGGGTTATGTAGCACATTTAGGGGAAATCACTGTTGATTTTTAAAATCCCTTATGCCAGCTTTTCTATAGAAGTATTTMATATATACCTGTAAGGGTAGGATAGGTATTATTACATTGAGGATTAATAGCTACTAACATTAGTATAGGACTATTTCATATTCCAGTCCAAAGAATGGCTAAAATCATTCTAGATTAGGGTTGGGTTTTTTTTTTTTTTTTTTAATTTTTTATAGCAACTATCTGCTAAATTTATTAAGACTCCCTTGATGAACCAGCTCAAAGAAGGACATTAAAGAGCTATAGAAAAGGAAAGAAAACATTCTTAATAGCAACATTCAGATGGGGGCAGAGCTAAATAACCAGTCCAGCTGAGATTCCTCTGTACTACACTGTCTGCAAAGAACCCTCACCATTTGGCAGCTGCCACCCACCATGGACAAACACAAAACACTCACAGTTTCCCTTGYCTGCAGAGCTCTGGTACACTCAGACTGGCTATAATTTATCCAACTTTGGGCACTCGGTTTAGGCACTTAGAGATGGGAACAACAGTCTGGGTTACACCTTAATGGCAACATTTGCATTAAGGGTCTGGAGGGGTGAGCTGTGCAGGAGGAGGTGACAAAAGCCAGGTGAGASAAACCCAGAATTAAAATCTAGGAAAGCAGTAGTTTCAATCCATGCAAGGAGAGGAAAAGACAGTTTTTATGCTGTTTTGCAGTCATTGGACTCAAATGAAAAAGTTTTTCACAGTCCCCTTGTTAGTGAYGCTACCCGAGCTGGGGGATGTGGTTGGGACATTTCCAGTCAGCTGCCAGACCCAGCACAAGGACCAAACACAAATTAATAGGCAAATGGAAGGCTTATTAAACTAAAAATTTATGAGCTGCCATAAATTTCCCTTGACTAGTAAATATTTCTGTTTTTTCTGGCTTTAGGAGAAAGAAACTGTCATTTTATGAACGCTTGTTTATATGTAATGCTTTCTTTTCAGGACTAAAACYCCATTTTGCTAAATATTAAGGATTTCAGTGTCACTGATTTTGCCAGAGCATGATTGTATCTTGGCAGCAATCATCACTTCAGAAATCCCCATTTCCTGTCTGAAGAAAATTTTCAAGGGCGAGTAACTTTGAAATTACTTTAAATGAGGTTATTCTAAAATTTAAGCTCACCTCTGGCCCTCTCACACTTGATAAAAATCACATTTCAAAGTCCCATTATGACTCACTAACATTGAGCTTAAAGCTCTGCAGATACCAACAATATCCATCTACTTTTAGATGAGTATTGTTGGTATCTACCATCCAGTTTTAACATAAATTTCTTCATGTATATTTATGAGTGTGTATCTAACTGCACAAATAAACAGAAATACACATATTTTTGAAAGCAAAGGAATTTTGGCCAAAACTAAAGAAAAGGAAGCCAAGTGTCTTAAACAGGCTGACTTTAGCACATTTTTGGGGATATTTCTGCATTTCAACATACACATATTAGGTTCCCATTTGCACAAATCCTTTCACTCAAGACAGCAAACAGATCTTCATGTTAATATGCATATCCATCCTTTTCTGTTCATATTTCTAGAAATACAAGTTTCCTTCTCAGCGCAGATGATCTCTACCAGAATACCCCAGTTTATGTTTGTAATGTGTATTTTTTCATTAGCTTGCTCCAGTCTAATCAGCAGGTTGACCTTAAGATCCACCTCTAGCTGGTCTGTCTCTCACCATTAGCATGCAAATAACATCCCAAAGAAATTTAGGATATGGGGGAAATGGGCCAGGGGGAAATCACAGAAGAGCTATCAATGACTGAATTGCTACTCTGGCCTCATCAATCTTTGACACTGCAGCCATTGGTGTAATTTTGAGTAAATCCATTGAAATCTTTCTAACCCAGATCAGACACAAGGTACAGCAGCTGCAGGCAAAAACCAACAATACAAATCAGGAAAAATTTACATGGAACAAAGCTAGCATAGCTGTGGTCACACAAATAAATAAAATCCACAGATTTGTTAAACTGAGGATTTAGGTGGTTTGCTACCTCTGCTTCTGAGAAGAGCAATGGCCTCTCCWGGGCCTGAATCTCATGCAAAATGTAGCCCACCCTGCCTGCAACAGAGAGAGGTCAGGACTAGGCTGATACCACTCCCTAGCCCAAGCACACATTCCTCTACAACAGGGAAAGTGATCCCAAATGGTCTCACAAGAAGCTATGAGTCCAAAATCAGGAAAAGCATTGTCTGAGTTATCCTAACCCAAATTATTCTACAGACAAAGTAATGCCTCACAAAACCACCAACCCTACATTTAGAAGGTGGCATCAATAATTTTTTTTTTTCCCAGTGTCATCTCACCCCATCAGCACTGGCACTAATAAAGACCCATCAAAGATGGGATATGCAGAGAGCACATGCAGCGATGTTGGCACTGCTTGGAGGTGTGAGACTGCTCTGTGTGTGACACACACTCGATCTGTGCCTGAGCCCCTCTGGGATTTCCAGGCAAACACAGAGAGGCCCGAGCATCCCTCTGAAAAAACACCCAGGCAAAATAAAAAGAGCTGTAGCCTTGCTGTGATACAACAGCTGAGGAAAAAAGATGGAGAAAATGGAGATTTGCAACTCAAATGTGCTTTACTCTAAGTCTTAATTGCAGTCCTAGGATCTTGAAAAAATGAAACTGTGTTGTCTACCAAAGCACATTCATCAAGGCAGTGCCAACATATCTCTAGTACTAGCATGAGGAAATGAATAAATTATATTAATGGCCACTGAACACATTGTTATTTTACATTATGCATCATCTCCAATGAGAAAGGGTTAGTTTATTTATTAGTTACTTTTATTTTGCGAAAATCGCCTTGCAGCATTAAATATTTTATAGCAGTTGAATCATCAGCTAAGATAATTACAATAAAAACAAACATTTTCAATTCATTTTCYCTTTTCAATTCATTTTCCCTCCATAATTTTGCAGTAAATATGTTCAGTGACCTTTAAGACCTGAGGCAAGAATCATTTATTAAATAATTCTCTTGCAGTCTTATAGTTAATGCACATAATACTTTGCATAGTAACAAGATTTGCCTGTGCTGTTATGAACAGCTTGATGTATAAAGCTTTCTAATCTTTAATTAAAGCTCTTTATAGTTATTATTTAGGAAATTAGAAGAARTTATGCTTTTAAATAGATAAGATCTTACAGCTTATTTCATGAAGACACATACACAATGATCTCAAGTTTTTTAAGAGAGTCTGGAAGTTTAGCTTGCATACCTGGAATATACAAGTTTCACCTYGGGCCACAAAAACTATTAAAACATATCTATTATATCACAGAACATATATAATCAGATTGGTCCTGGCAGACATCAGAGGAAAAAAARAACAGAAAAAAACATTTGTTCTCATTGTTGAATTTTAGATACCACGTTATGACTCAATCCTATTGAAGGAGCTTTTCTACTTACTGTCAAAAAATGGTCGTAGATACTTGTTGTATCCTTTTATTATTTTTTGTATAGTTGGAGGTAGAATTTCACTTTTTCCTTCAGCTTCAGGAATTTGCACTGACCTAAAAGGAATTGAAAATGAGGATGTTTTAAAAGGACATAAAAAAATGATATTCCACAAAATACCAGGTTTCATTATCTGTATTAGTCTCTTACGGGAAAAAAAGATCCAGTTTATACCTTAAAGTCTATTATTTCTTTGAAGTCTATCATTCCTTAACACTCCATCTAAGAAACAATCTTCTTTAATACTTTATCTGTAAACAGAGCATTATGGTTATAATCCAGGAATGTGGAATGGATGCTGATTGTGTATTTCAGCATTTAAAATTCAGGTCCTTTTTACATAATGAAATACATTATATTTAGTTCTCAGAGACAGAAACCAACCTCAGAGATTACTGCATAAAAACACTCTCAAAATCCTGCTTTCACAACACAATTTTTAAACAGGTTASAGAAATAATCCTGTTGGGCAAAATCAATGAAGCATAGTGAGAATTCAAATACCTCCTTTGTTCAGAAACAGCTGCAAACACAATCCATAGAAGTCTTATATAAATAATTACAAACCCTTTCTGCCTAACCCCAAAGGTGAGCACCCCAAGACCAGGAGCAGGGTGTGCTCTTCAGAAATTAAAGCACAGGTAGTACCAACTAATGGATCTCAATGATTTGAGAAAGGTGGGACCTCACTGAATGCCCCTGGCCAAATCACACTGTGGTTTTAGATGTGGTGTTCACTGGCTTGGAAAACTACTCGTGCTGCATAGCTTTTTATTCACCAGACCCTATATTGCCACAGAAGTAGCTGTTTTTCATTAGCTGCCTTGTAGCACAAATATCTCAGCTATTTGGATGATCTTATTTTTTTCTTTCTTTTTTTCCCCTGTTTTGTATTTCTATGTTGCCAGAGAATGATGTTGTTACTTAAGTAACCCTTGAGAAATGCCAGCATTGAAATAAGGAAAGTTTCTCCTGTAAGTTTTTCCTTAAACAGAATCAGTCATGTTGAGTGCAGATGTGACAAATAAGAAGGCCAGTTTTATGTTGCATAAAAGTGTTAAAATTGGAAATGCATTTAAATGTAATTAGTTTCTTAAATACTGTACTTGGAATAGATATCTCTCTTTTTGTAATTTACATATAAATTTTAGCTAAGTGTTCAGTGAGCYGCATGACTTTAATTTCACAGCTTTACTGGATTGTTCTTGAATGAGTTTTACACGTTGTGAAATGGTAAAGGAAAACTTGTTTTTTCCACGACAAGGGTGTAACATTGTTCTGCTGATCAGTGTGCAACTGCAGAGTGGTCTGGTTCATTATTTTTAAATCCTATTTTCCAAAATATATTTTCAAAAATTTTATAGAAGTCCTTCCCTTAAAAGACCTCCAATGTCTGCATCTTCTCATCAATGCATCTGAGTTTCTCTTTGACCAGAATTTGTGGTGTTGTATTTAAGTTAATGTTAATTAATGTTATTAATGTTTTATAGTTAAGGGAAGATGCATGTTGAAGTTCCTCGATTTTCTTAGTGTATGTGAAATATCTTGGCATGCCTCTAAGTATGGAATGGCCTTGCAACAGGTAGTCCCAGCAACTGAGGAGTGAACAGGCTTCCACAGAACAAAACTGAGCATGTAATTGTTTTYCAGCTGAGAATATCGATCTGCTCTGAGCTGTCAATGTATAATAAATGCTTCAATTCAGGAGGTTCAATTCCCTAGGCTTGCTTTTATAAAAGCTGAATTACAAATATTTATTTTCTTATGTTGTTCTTATGGCTCAAAAACTGAGAATTTTGGTGGGCTTGGCTGAACTTGAAAGGCACAACAACTGCTTGTTATTTAAGGTACTTTCAAGTTAGTGTCTTAACAGAAGGGGGAAACTGGAGGGGGAAAAAAGAACATTTGCCCTAAACAGTCATATATATCACTGATTCAGGCAAAAGTACAATCTAGACACATGTACGAGAATATTTTTTCTGGCTATTTTTTTGTCAGAAGTTGTGTATCATGAAAGAGACAGAAACACCTTGGAACTGYGCAAACATAAACAAAATGCCAGATACAGTCTGAGAAAGCTTTTGAAACAYTCCCCTCAGGAAAACAAGAACAAAAAAAGCTTTTTTTCAGGCAATTCACTGACAGGCGAAGGGCTTACAGATGCAAATAAAGGTGTTATTTCTGGTTTCATATTTGTGCTCAATGACACAGGGGTTTATATCGTCTTTGCAGATAAACTGTAGCAAAATCTATTCCATCACTGATTAATTTTCTGCTTTGAAACAGTACCGTCACCATTTTTTTATTAATAGTGAGGTTTAAACTGTAGCATTATGTTAGCAGATACAAAAATAAATAGTGAAGCACCATAAGTGCTCTGCAGCTCAGRAAAAAAAAAWWAAAAMAMAAMATAAACATTCCACAGARTTTTTTGTCTCTGTCTCCATAAACYCAGGCTAGCATTCTTCATTTTAAAAACACTCGATCTGAAACAAATGGGAGCCCTCCTTCAGACCAAACAGCATACATTTACTTTCCYGATTCCTGATAATGATAAATTTGCCTCAATTTTTTCACTTCTACTTTAAAAAGAAAAAAAAAATCTTCAGGGAAAGCAATCATCTAGGCAACTCCCCCAGATACAGATATTAATACTAAAAAGGGGTTTATGGTGTGATTACAATGCAATTTAATATGAAGTGAAGCAGTGTTATGTAGGCAGGGAGAGACAGAAAGGAAAAAGCCAAAACAACTCCACACAATTATTGATTATAAAGTATTCAACAGAAGAAACTCTCTTCCCACATTAGGCAGAGCTTATCCAAGTGGAATATCTAAGGGACCACTTGGCAAGAAATCATGGCCCTTGCTTTGGGTTCACCTCAACCCTTGGGTGTTGTTTAGAAATCTTACTCTGTTTCAGTGCCAAGCAGAAGAGTTTGTGTTTTAAACAGCACTTCCACAAACCCCTCYTGATTTGTGCACTGGAAAAACACATTTTTGTACCTAAGCATCATCTTATCTGTGAGATAAGCAGGGGCCAGAGCTGCTGCTCAGGCTGTGTGTGGATTTGGGTACAGCAGGACCGTACCAGCCCAGGGCTGTGCCCTCTGTCCAAGCACTGGGTCAGGAGCTCTGTGTGCACACAATCCCATGGATACTGCCCAGGAATGAGCTCCCTGTGCTTCTGGAGCCTCGAGCCAGATGAGGCTCTAAGAGGATTCACAGAGTCCGACAGATAATAATGAACGATGTACCACAGGCTTCTGGGGGAATTTGGCCTCCTTGTTACTCAGATGCTTCTCCAGTTTTGTTGGTCTCTTAGCAGTGTTTTATTATTGCTAAGCCASGAGTCATCCACTTATTACAGTGTGGCAAGTCACAGCTGATGAGGAAGGAAGGTGGAATTAGAGCAAGTATGTGTTCTGGACAGAGATCTATAGCACAGGAGAAGGAGGAGGAGGTGGATGCTCTAAACTCACTTTCAGGGGATTGTTCCACTGTCCCCCCTACCAACAGAAGGCTTTATCTAAAATGTGCTTTTGCACTTGAGTTAAAGCTCAGAAAGAATCTTATCTTGAGGAATTTACTGTGAGWTGAGGTAGGTTAGGCAATTCTAGATAGAGAATTGGCTCACAGACTTTAAATATTTCTGTTGAAGGTGGTGGTGACAAAGTTTAACCTGTCCTTGCTTGCATTTTCTTATTACAATTACTTAAAGAATTTTTTTTCTCATTTTTATAGAAAGAATATATTTTAAATTCTCCATTTCTCTATTTTTTTTGTCATGGCAGCTGAACTGTTCCTTGTAGCCAGAGGGGATCATTTTCACTTTCCAGCCTAACCCAACTCAGATTTCCTRCAGACTTCATTATTTCATAACAGAGAATAAGAAAACAGTGTTTCAAATAGGTAATTTTTTTAAGATACTCTCCTTATAGTGCACAATGATGATTTTACTATCTCAAGCTTGTAGAAAATCTAGGTGGACTGTGTGCTTCTGTCCTTGGGCAAGGTACTACGCTCCAGGCAAGGGCCACATGCCGGTCTGARTTTAAGCATCTGATACAATACTCACTCCATACCCTCTAATCCTCCATTTGAGCACTCATAGGCTTAAGCTAAATTCCATTCTTTTTCTCCCTCATCAGTCTTTCCATTTAAAACTGTTAATCAAGGCAGCTGAGATTCATGAATCTCAGTCCTGTATTTCTGGTATTAACACCCAGGTTCTTTAATTTTCCTAAGAGGTAAGATTCAAAAGTCAACAAGATTTCACTTTGTTACACAGTTAAGATATCTTTCTAATATAAGTAAGTTTATTATGGACMAACTGATATTATTATATGTTGAAGAAATTACATTTTTAGCAAACATTTCTTACCTATAGAACAGCAACAGAAAAAGGGGTCTGAGACTGCAGCACTTAAGACTGTACATTGTCACAAGTTGTTTCAGAAGTTTTTGCAGCTCCTAAAACAAAAGTTGCACAGGTGATGTTTTACAACATATTTGCTTTTCAAATACACACATTTCCAAAGGTTTTCAACACTAAAGATATTGTATCTTGAAYAGCTTCTATGACAAATGTATTAGTAAATATCTACATCAATTTTTTAAAAATCTCAAAATTCACAAAAGGAGATGGCAYCATAACTAATTTAACTTACCAACAGAAGCTGCATTCCAGTACACTACAGCTCTTTCATTTCTGCCTCCGTTCTTTAAGTATAAGAAAAAGTAATTGCTGTGAAAAATAATGTAATCCTGTACAGGAGAATTGTGAACAGTGAGTTTTGTCTCTGCTATTCACACTTATGGGTGAGTGGCATATCAGTGTCACTTCTTAAGGGACAACACATGACCCCATCTTAGACACAGAGCCATTTAAGAGCAACCATCTGGTACAGGGGTAGCATCAATGKCTCTATACGTAACTTTGGAAACCTTTTTGTTAATAAGGAGAGAATGAAATTACATTATTCTACCTCTAGCTACTAAAGAAAATTCCTTTGTGAATAAATCGTCTATAACCATCCACATTCATGAAAATGTTTGGCTGAGGCAAGATATCTTATTTGAATGGGATTTCTTTGCTTTTGTCAGTATGATTCACATCCATAATGGTTATTTTAAGAAATCTGTCAGCTTTCTAATCCATTTCTGGATGAAAAGAGTATCAATCCATCGTTTAGTGCAGTCATGCAACAGATCTTGAATGCACAGACTGTGAACATTTCTGCTGTATTTCATCAGAGTACAGAAGTCTTATTTGTAAGACTTGCGTTGAAACTCTGAAAAAAACCCTGCATGACAGGAATGCTACCTACCCAGAATCTACAAGACAATTGTTACATGTTAATAAATGCAAATGAAATATCTAGATTAGGTTTCAGGAAGGGGCAATCAAACACAGCATTTCCAGTGCCCAGAATGAGTTTCACAGGAGTATCTTGCATTTTAATTTCCCACTAAATTGTTAATAGCAAAGAATTGAAGTAGTAAAGAATTTCACAGCCTGAATATGTTTCACTGTTCTTTAGTGACCAATGCAAAATGCCAGCAAACTTTTTAAAAACCAAAGTAATTTTTCTTTCAGTCAACTGTTCTAGCAAGAGCAAAACTAGTGATATTTACCTAAATTAAAGCCATGTGAATGGTATATGACTTTTACATAACAGTGAAGTGACAAAGTAAGTTGATAAGGTCTCTGAAATAAAGGGAAAGCCATTTCAATGGCTTTTTAAACAAGTAAACATTCTCAGCATCTTGGCTACTTTCGGCATATACTAGCCTGGTAAATATTAATGTCAAAATAAATCATACACTCCTYCTGACTTCCACAGAAAATCATGCATGAGACATTAAGAGAGCTGGTAATAGGAAAAAACAGCACAAATGAGCAGATGGTGTTGTCAGAACACTGCTCTCTACATGCTGATTCTGTAACACTCCTGGTGCAGATCGTGGGATCTCTTTTGCGTGTCTCATTTTGGGTTTGGATGCTTTCTACATTCATTATCTTTATCTCACAGGAAAATATGCTAAAAATAAAAAGCCTCTTACTGACTTTATAAGTACTTCATAAAGCTGCTTTTATATTTAGCTTTTGAATTGCTACTATGAGCTCCTAATATGTCTGAAGATCCTTTATAAACAGATTAAGGAAACCTATGAGTATTTCTGTACTTGTCTGGGTTTGGATTTTACAGTACTGACGATGAAAAGGAGAGGGTTTATCACTGATTTCTTTCTAAAGTGACTGRTTTTACCTTCAGTTCTTAACCAACATCCAAGGGAGCAACTTTATGGGAGGCTGGGGTGGAGAATTTTGGTCTCTAACACATGAAAGGTCAAATCTCTGCTGTGGTACAAGGGTCACTTCGGTGTGTTCAGGAAGAGTGTGTGGAAATAAGAGAAAGAAGAGACGTCAGTATAAGAAATGCTAATCAAGAGATGCAATTGCCATGTCAACTGGCTTGCCACTGCTGCAAAGGGACCCTGCGTGCCAGCCAAGGAACAGAATGGGAATTCTGGAGTCTTAAGCGGTTTCACAGATAATACTTAAGCTGGATATAGAAATCTGCTGCATGTGGGGACATGCTCGCAGGCACGCACTCGTTTTCTCTGCTGCCCCCTTTTTTATGGGGCTTACTGAGCTGTTTTTTCTGCTGAAAAGCCTGCCTCTTGGCATGTTTGCACATCTGGACCTTTCCTGTCACRCTCTTCTTTATCAAATACTACACACTCGCAGCAGAATTCCTTCCCGCATGTGTCTACCTATGGAACCACCGGCATTTAAAACTATATCAGCAGAAACCCACATTTTCCTCTCACCCAAGAAAAATACACATAACCTGTTTTCTGCACAAAATATTGTGCCATTTGGTCAACTAGACAGAGTACATGCTGTCCAGATTATTGTGCATATATTGAYACATCTTGTTCTAAACATTTAATTGAGGTGAAGGCAACAAATCTGCCTCAGTTTCTCATACAAGACAACAGCACTTTTCTACTTTTATTCAGATCAGATTAGGACTGTAAAATTCTGTCCCCTATATTGACATTTCTCATGGGAATTCAGTTATTTATTATCTACAGCATGACAGGRAAAGTGAATAATGCGAGTTTCACAAACCTTTAAGGCTGCAACAGGATGAGGCAGACAGCTGGCAGAGGCAGTAGCAATATCCAAAGATTTCCCTGGAAGTGTATTTTGTGTGAATGAATTAAAGGATGAGATGCCTATTATGTTGAAGTACCTTATGTAGAAGTGGATGCATGGGAAAGACTGGAAATTATTAGATAATACACTTTGTCATATGGTAGTGGCCATATGCCTGAATTCCCATGGCTGCTACTGCAGGCATCTAAAACTGTGTGTAGAATTGTCTTAAAATAAAAAGCAGATGGTGGGTTTTAGAATATAAACGGAATTAGCATTACAGTTGCATTTTACTTCYGCATCCAAATTGTTGAATGACAGGCCCTCTAAGTGCTTGACTGAAAGGCAGCTGGAAACTCAGGAGGGCTTCACTCAGAGTTCCAGAGCAGTACAGCTGCCTCCCCTGCTCTGGATTCTCTGCTTGCATTGTCCACTCCAGCTGCAAATCAGCCAGTGAGCTGATCTGTTCTCTAATTCATCCTGCTTGTCAGATGAAAATTAACTGACTGGAGGGAAATGATGGAAAGATGGAAATACCAGGGACTCAGGGAGAAAAGTGGGTATATGTAAGGCAATCACAAGATTTGAGGTAGAGGGGATATACCCYTTGTGTCAGTTGGGGTCAGCTGTCCCAGCTCTGTCCCCTCCCRGTTTCTTTTGCATCCCCACCSTCCTCACTGGTGGCGTGGTACAAGAAGCACAAAAGGCCTTGACTCTGCAAGCTCTGCTCAGCAATAACTAAAACATCCCTGAAATRTCAACACTYGTGTTTGCAGCACAAATCCAAAACACAGCCCCATAYTGGCCACTGGGAARGAAACTTRGGCTGCTTCAGCCCAAACCACCACAGCTTGGCAAAGTCACCTGCAMACAACAGACTGACAGCAGTCRCTGACAGAAAGCACTTTGTGCAATAATGGTATCTGTCTTTGGGTTAATCTGAGTGCCTGTCTGTAACAGATGCAGTTTCATGGTATTTCCTAAGACTTTCTGAAATGTAGAGGTCATAAAAAAGAAAGAAATGCAAAGTTTTCATGCATTCAAATATTTTTTTTTCGTGTGAGGATTAACACTGCAGAGAGTGCAGCTTGAGTGAAAAGAGCCAAGGGGTTTTTCGTAATGGGGCAAATTAAAAAGAAGGAATAAAGCCCAGTGGCAGCAAAACTCCAGGACCATCTGGGGAACTGACTGATGAAAGTGGACAAATGCATGTGTCTGCATCCTATTACAAGGGGCACCCTCTAATTTGGCTGGCAAACTGGCTTTTGGCACACCAGCCAGCTTGTTTGTAAACCCTGGGCACATCTGATCTTGCCCAGCAYGGGCACAAACCATGCAAGTCTCCTTGGGCAAGCAATCCAAGTTRGATTTGCTTGATCCATAGGAAATAGCTGTCTTGTTGTGTTTTCTCTGCAGACAGGCAGCACGGGGCCATCAGTTGTGACAGAGTTATGTCAGCAGCTGAAGGGCTGTAAGGTCTCTGCTGCTGCTTTATCTGGCAATAGTTCAAGCTGAAACTCTGGATTCCAGTTATGATCAATAGCTGTCACTTGTGCCAGGTGATAAAAGTATCATTTTCTCCACGAAAAACTTGGGAAGTTGCTCCAATCTGAAAGCCCCTTCTCAAGTTCTGTGCTCTGTTTTTGTCAAAGAGTCTGTTCAACAGCAAAAGGCCATACTGTTAAAGAAATAKAATTAATTTAAGATYCACCAGAAATGAAAACTGCTACTCYGGTATAGCAAAATGAGCTGYAATTGAAACYTTCATAATTARAAATTRTTTATATYGGTATAGGCATTACATGAKAGTCTTTAAAATTATCCCAAATGAATCAGTATGGCAAACATGTTTATATAAAAAAAACCTGAGCATAGCATTATTTCAAACTGTTTCAGCAACAACTCAGAGATTTACTTCTATGTCCAAAATAATGTACAAGTCAACATGTAAAATCACTGTCCTCAAAATACCCTGGAAGGTCAAAATCAAAGTCAAATCTATTGTTGTAGTCTTTTAAATTTTTTTTAGTATCAGCACTTTTAACCACAAAAAGAGTAAGGACTATCGGTATGCTGCTAATACTTATATAATTATATGAGACATTTGGTGTCCTGGATTGAGGCCTTTATTTTTCACCAAGTTCCCTGCATTATGAATTTCATGAACATCAAAGCCTTAGAGTAAGTTACATAACCTGTGATAGGATTATTTTATGTGTTTATCTGTTGTTGTTTTCTCTCTGTGCATTTTAAATACAGTACATATTGTGGATTAGCTGGGAAATAACGGGCCAACGTGCTGTTTGGGTTACACAGTTTTTCTGGAAAATTAATTTCAGGTTTATAATAACTGGGTGTTTGGGATGACAGGACAATTCCAGGAGTTGCCTTCATGGAGCAAGTGTCAGATATTCAGCTTCCAACCAGCACAACATGGAACTGAAAGGTTTCAACAATCTACAGAAATGGATGTAGTAATAAATATTCACAGAATGTTTATCATAAAGTCTGTTACAGAATAGATTTTAAGAAATGAATGTATTTGTGTGACTGTTTAAATGGCATGCTCCTTACAAGCTCTGCTGATATCTATTGAGAAATCTATAGAAAATGTGCCACACAGGRTATTTTCTAGTTTAAAAAGGCAGAGAATCAAGTTATCTTCACCTTGCTCCTAAATATGATTTTAGACACTCAAAAATCCAGCATATTAGTGATGTTTAAGTCATTTAATTACAGCCATTTGTAATTATCCAAACAAATCAGAATTTTGCAGGGTTAATAATGGTTGTTTTTACGTGCATACAGACTTGCTAAAATATTTTTCTCTGTGCATCACAGCTCTATCTTGGCAGCTGGACCTCTACATAAATCTGCAAATGTTTGAGGCCTCTTGTACCAAAAACAGATCTCTCAAATCTGAGACCTTTACTGGCTTCTTAAGGGGTTTGCCAACACCCCAAGGCCCTCCCACTCCCAACCCCACAGACAACGGGGGATTACCCATTTACACACCAGTTTTCCAGTCACAATTCACAGCCCRCCCATGTGGCTTCAACAGGGCAGAGAGGGCTCCGTTTCTGTGCAATTTAACGAATGAATGTGTTTGAGCTGGGTCACAGAGGGAGAAAACCTTCAGAGGCTGCAAATGATGAATGAAACCTCAAAGGYTTTGCAAACTTCTGCAAAGGCTCTGACTGAGGAAGGTGCCAACAGCCGGTGTGGGGCACACGTTGGTGCCTTGGGTGGTTCCATCTGAGACCTGACAGTGCCTGGGTGGGCACTCACCAGGTTTCCACAGGGCACCCACAAGCATGGGCTGAAGGCAGCACTGATACCATCACTGCYTACACAGACCAGGGTAATGTGGGTTTGAAGCCTTTGGCAAAATGGAGAGCTGTTTTTGGGCACTATCAAACCAGATATGATTAATATAAATAGTTGAGAATCCAGAAAGTTGGACAGGATATGCTGGTTCAGATTAAGAAAACAACAACTCGATCTGAAAAGACAAATGAAATCCTGCTTTTCTTGTGCCAGTTTAAATTACTGTTCCTTATGAAAGTTAGCAGATCTAGAATCTTCTAACGCTTAACCTGGAGGAGAGCCTCCCCACACAGGCCTGATGACTGTGAGGGTTGTTCAAGCATTTTCACGTTGTAGAAACCATCCGGGACCCAACTCCTGCTCCTGCAGCTCCCCCCRTGCAGCCTCTGGCCTGGGAGAAGGGGGCTCATCTCACTCTGTCACTGAACACTTCTGAGACTCTGAGGGAAAAATAAGAGCCCTGCAGTTGCACATCAGTGTCAGTCACATCCATCTTCTCTCCTCATTGAATATGTTGCCATGTGCCTTCGAGATTTATGACAGAAAACAGCCCCTTGGTCTACACCGAATTTTATTTCCAGTTGTAAATTCCTGTTAGTTTGGGGGCAAAGAGGAAGAAAGGAGGGAATATATGCCAGAGATCCTTTTTTTTTCCCCCATCAAAGTTATGAATTTGAACCATAGACTCTTCTGGGTTTGAATATTGTTATGCATGTCTGAAACCTTTCAGTGAAAATCTTATTTTTTTTAGTCACCAAGAATCTACTCCTCAGTTTGAGTCCAAGGTCTTAGACTCAAGTTCCTCAGTGAATTTTAAGTGTCGTGTAACCAGGAGATTTACAAAYTAACCATTCTGAGCAGTGCAAGGGGATGACGGACTGGGAAGGAGAAAATAGGTTTGCAAAGCAGTTAAGGGTTGTTTTTTTTTTTTTAATCTAGATAGCTTTTGTATTTGAAATTATCTGGTACAAATCAATATAATTAAAATGACTCAGTAGAATTACATATTATAGCAAATTATAATCACAGGGAAAAATACTTTTAATTGCACAACCATWCAAAAATGTGAGTGTTGTCCAAGTTGAGTGTCCTGGGCTCAGCTGCAAGCTTTTGTACCTACTACGGTTGAAGTCAGAGGAGTTATTCCAACTGAAATGTGGTGCTGAGCTCAAAGTCATCAGGAGTTTGGTCTAAGAGGAAGTCACGAGGGGCTTTGAAAGCAAAAGGCATTTTTCCAATAAAATATGTATTTCAGATTTCTTTCCACTGTTACCACATGGGAAGATTAGTTAAATCTGTAAGTATGTGTCTGTTGCAGGATCTTCCTTCTCCTTAAACACAAACTGCTTTAGCTTTATTCTAAGATGGGTCATTAGAATTTCCTGGAGTGTTCATGATGGAGAGCAATCTTTAAGAATACTGTATCTAAAGTTTGAATAGACATTGGAATTGTGTATATAGGATTTTTTTTTAAATAATTAAAAAAAGGAGCCTCCTATATATATAAAATGCTTTCATTAAAGTCAAATWTTTCCTTTCTTCATTACTCAGTGCTCAACAACAGGTTTAATCAAYGTGATCTACTTTAAATTTTGTACACCTTTTTAAGTGCTAGCACATTATTCATCTATGCATTCATTTGAGGTGAAATGCAGATTTGATGGGGAATTGCGGGGGGGAAATGGGAGCTGGCTCTCACATTATCTTTCTTGGAGAAGTTTCTCCATGTGCCACTSACTGCTTTTAAAAGCAAGGTTTTGCAGCCATTTGCTGGGAGGGGACACTCATATTCGAAATCTGAGCAATTGAAATCGGAGTTATTGAAATCTGAGTTATTTTAATCAAGCAAAATAACGATACCTCGGCGAGGAAATACTAATATATTTTTTTTTTAAATTTGAAAAGGTGGTGGGAGGGGAGGGATGAGCAGGGCGGGAGGGCGCGGTGCGGAGGTACCCGGGGAGGGCGGGCGAGTCCTTACCTGGAGCCGCGGGGCGCAGAGCAGCTCCAAGCAGCCTGGCAGCCGGCCCAGCTCTGCCCGGCACCGCGGGTTCGAGCCCGCCCCCGGCCGGGCGTGGACAGCGCGGGGAGATCCCCGTCCCCTGCTGTTGCTGCTCGCTCCAGCCCCCACAGGAGCCTCCAAGCGTTGCCCCTTCCTTGCCACTCCTCCTTTGCGCGATCTCGCTTACACCCCTTTGCAGTTTCGACCGTGGTCGGGGGARAGGATGCTCGACAGAGAAGTGGTGAGGGTTCCCTGACCGACAAAAGTCAGAATATTTCCATTCCCACGGCTTCCTTTTGTGCCATGCCTCCGTAACAGAGCTCACATTACACTTCCTTCTGATTACTGTTTTTTCTCATTTTTCTCCTTTTTCTCTTTGCCTTTTTCACATCCCAGCTACCAAGGGTAGAAATTTCCACCCCTGTTCTCTAACTGATGTGGAAATGTTCTGGGTGCCTTTAGGTAACATTGTTCGAGTCTTTCCAGAAGTGAAAAGCGTTAGTTGTGCAGATGTTGCTTTCCTGTCTGACTTCTCACTTCAGGAGCTGTTGGCAGTTTTCAGAGAGACGAAAGTAGAACTTTCKCTGGGGAAACACCATTCCATAAAACTGGAGATAAAGGAAACAGCTTAGGGAATGTGATTACCAACAAAAACTGTTAAATTCTGCCAGGAGTTGTTTCTCTTAAGATCTGCTGTCAGAAGTCATTTCCTGTGGCTAGAATATTGTGGACTAGGGGGGACACACAGGGACACACCAAACCTTTCCTGATGTTGTCATCAGTAGTAAAATGTGGTTTTCTTGGTCCAAGGTGTGAAGGAGGGGAGAGAAGATGATTTTGACTATTTCAGTTTCAGTTCCTGRTGCTGGTTTTTGGGATTGAAGATTCGATAACTGTTGAGGAAGGCAAAGGCTGAGAGGTCCCAGTTCTGTGTCTTCTATCGGCAAAACCCTCAGATTTTGCTTCCTAGGACATGCTAATCTCAGCTCATGTCAGCAGTAAGCATATGTTGGTTGCTTTTTCACAGAATTATAGAACTGYTTGGGTTGGAAGGGACCTTTAAAGRTCGTCAAGTCCAGCCCCTGGGGCAGGGACATCATCTGCTKTWTCAGATTGCTCAGAGCCCCACCCAGCCTGGCTTTGGACACTTCCAGGGATGGGGCATCCMCCACCTCTCTGGGCAAACCTGTGCCAGTGTTCCATCCACCACTGCTTAAAAATTTCTTCTTTATCTAGTCTGAATCTGCCCCCTTTTACTTTAAAAACTTTACCCCTTTTCCKTTTTCTTAACTTTCTCTTAAAGCTGGTTACTGTCATGTTGTCCTAAGAGGTTATTTTGCATCATGTACGTGCTGTGACTRCACTGGAAGCTCCCCCCAGGTTACAGAACATGAAAAGATTTGAGGCCCAGACTAGGAGAGGAAAAGCATATCTCTACATGGCAAAAAATGGAGCAGATTTCTCTACTCTTGTTTGGCTTTCTATTGTTATAGCTAAAGTTTTTGTTTGTTACTGCACCTGTAGATGAGATAAATTAATGTAAAAACCATTCTTTCCTGCACATGTTGAATGTTGATCCAGTTATAAGTCACAAATATGTGCTGAGTGAGCCTGCTGTGGGAGAGCTCCCCCATTTCATTTGAACAGTCTGTCTAACTGCATAAAGTATGTGGTGTTTATCTTTCATTCATCGGTCAAGCAGAAAGGAGCTTGAAACCCAGTGGAAAAAAAAAATCCCTGACTGTTTCTGTTGCAGAACAGCTGTAAGTGGGAGAATCAGCAAATTTGGTCTCATGAGGCCTTCCACAGCATTAGGACTGAGAAAATAGCTTTAAAGACAATTCTGTAAGCAGCTGGCATAGAAACAATGCTGTGTTATTCCCCATAGAATTCCAAGCACAGGTTATATCTAAGGCACAGTATCAGAAATCCCCAGATTTCTAGGGCTCTCTTTCTACCTACTTCTTAGAGACCCAATTTCCGTTTCCACTAATTGCAAGTCATAATTTAAACAGAATGAAAATATTCTRTTTGAAAACTCAAAGCAATGTGCTGTCACCTGTTTCAGTTCACAGTGCCTGAYTGGAGAACATTAAATTTCCACTTTWAAATATTATTTCTTAGSACCTGTTTGCATTTCRTGSCTCTWAGGARATGCATTTGATGYRATGCATTTGAAAGTCTGGGGCAGGGCACAGTCTTCTCTTCACAGCAGAGCCCTGAGCAGCCATGGTCATTGGGACTCCAGATCACCTGGATTGTGACAATTGGAGAGAAGAAAATCAATGGCAACACTAAAAATTCATTGCTGTGGCCTGAGAGATTAAGGCTGTCAGCAAAATTTATTAATATCAAACTAAAACTTATGCTGGTTTATCGTAAAACTTATACCAGTCCTTCAGAGTGCCTGTGGTTCTCCTYTCATTAATTTTCTGCTGGGTCTGTTGCAGCCTCAGCAAGGGGTGTTCCAGTTCAGGAGCAGCTGTCCCCATGCACAAACCTGCCCTGTCAGCTCCTTGTCCCCTTCCTGCTCCCTGCAGCAGTGGGACCTGTGAGGCACCAAACCCATCTCCTGCCCTCAAGCTACTCCCTSAAGGGGAAGGTTCAATCATTAACCCAAAGCTTAAGCTTTTGAATAGAACCATTCATCAGCTGGGAAAATCAGCTGACTCCATCCTCAGGCTGGTAAAGAGTAATGAAATTGTTTTAGAGAACAGCTTGCAGAAAAGTCTCCTTGAACATAAAAATCTAGATGCCCACAGTAAGAAATCATTTAACTCTTCYGTGCACTTGGTCATCTGCGTCTGTATTGGAGTCCATGTTGGGTAAGTTGGGTTTTTTTAGCAGATTTTCCTTACAGTTTGCAGCCGCAGAGAGTGGTTGTGGAATTTGCAGTGCTGATTAAATAACATTGTAATCTGAAATGGCTTTCAGTAGCTGTAATGCCAGGAATAATAAAAAACACATTGAACTTTTGGTATTCCAGGGATTCCTGGAGGTATGTTAAATTCTGGTCAGCAGTCTGGCTGTGAGATTTTTTTTTGATGCTTGAATTGCTCGTCCAATAACATGTAACCCTTATAAATAAGTCAATATTAACCTTACCCCTTAAGTATTATGTTGATACATAAAATGAGGTGTATCATAAATCAAAATGTCCCCATTTTTAACTTGATTACATTGATACTTACTGGATATTATCTAACACATATTAAAGAAATTGAAAATGCTTGAAATACTGACCAAATGAGTACTGAATAAATGCAGTTTTGAGCAAAGATCTGAAAATTAGACCAAATAATACAATTTGTATCTAAGCAAAAGGCAAAGAAAGCATGAGAAAATACTCACTGATCTATTGTATTGATTTAAATTTTCCYATTTTAATGAGGTAACAGGTAACASTAAAGTTTAGGACTCTCAAAATCCACTAAGAGTAGCCTATTGATTTGAAATTACTATAACAATTCTATTTCATTATTCTGTGTACCAGTGGATGTAATGGAAATAATKAAAATAATACCATTAAATGTGCTCCACTTTTAGAATTCTTCAGGAAATTGTGATTTCTGATTACTATAAATTATGGTGAAGCAGAGGATGAATCAATTAGCATTCTAATACAAGGTCTAGTTTCTAATAGAAGTGCTTGTCCATGAAAGCCTGCATTCTTGGGCTGAATGAATAGTTGCATTTTAAATTATTATAATAATACTCAGTGACCTGAGGGCTACATACTCTGCAACTCTTATAGTTTATTTGAGTGGAAAATAATGARCACATATAACAACTCAAGGTTTATGCCTTTCCTTGTTGCATCTTGTTGCCCAGTCACACAGCAAATTCTTTGAACAGTACCTGCAGCAAGTCACACATAAAACACCATCATTTTATAAAGAGTATTTGATGTTTTTATTTTGCTTTAGACCCATCTTGGACTGAAATTTTTTCACCCTTCATAAGCCTTTACTTGTCAGTGAACTTCCTTTCTTATTTCACGACTTACTGGTTTTTCCACAGAAGTAACTGAAACTTAATGAATTATTTTAATGTTCACCTGACATCTTGTAGGATTACTCATGCCAAAATGAAAGCATACTCTTGTTAAAATTGGGGTCTCCTGSCCTCCCTCAATCTGATCACTCTGGCTCTGTTCTCTCCAGAATGGCTCTTACAGCCTTTTCCCTGAACATCTTCACCTCAGGCTGTGCTAAGGCCCTGCTAACTTCTGTCTTCCCCTGTGGTGACAAAGAACTTCAGAAAACCTCCCTGGGATTAAGGCACCTTCCTCCAAACCCACCGTTTCTGTGGAAGTTGTTTTGAGAAGCACATACTTTTGTTTGTATCACTTGTCAGTTGATTCATAACAGCGTGCCAGAGGTTTGTTAGCTCTCGTTACGCCATTGAACGTCTGCAGGTGCTGCCTTTAATGAAGCACTTTTGTTCCCATTATAGCCAGAATTATGTCAATACTCAAGAATTAGATTGAATGAATGAGAAAGCKGAGATAAAACAGTGGATTTGATTATCTCGGGTAATTGATTTTCTTTGTACGGTGCTGTCAATGTCTGAAAGGCCAGGTGGATTAACTGAGTCTGTCAAGAGCAGGCAGGCTTGTGCTAGTCCTGCACCATATACAATTTTCCAGTTTGTTTTCAGTAGGACAGTGGAAAAATGTGCAAACCTATGGCTGGGATGTCTCTTGCTGTTTAAAAAAAAATAAAACACCATTTGTTAGGATTTGGTTTTTTTTACTGACCTAAAATGCTTACTTTACATCATCTTCAGCTATCAATAAAAACAAGCCTTCCACAAGGGAGCTATTGAGACACCAAAAAGCAGTTTGGACAGTGCCCATTGCCACAGGGATCTGTACAGACATTAATAATGTGTAGAGAGATTATCACATGGGGGTATTAATGGGGTAAGAAAAGTCCCCTGAGTACAGTTAGCAAGCCCCAGTTCTAAGCAGGACCAGGAAGAGTTGTGAGGCACCAAGCTCCCTCTAACTATCCAGACAAACAAAACTAAGTGCTGTTGTGTAGCCCTACAGATAAACCTGAAATGCTGGGAGAAGGCTGGCTTGTTTTACTCAAAGAGTAGCTGGCATGGTGACTGGACCTTTTCCACATTTCCTCATGAAAGAAATGGTTCTTGGAAAAGTGCCMCTTTCTCCTGTCCATGTTCAGTTTGCTGGAAGATGCCACCAGTGTTCATGAATGTAATGATCATCTTTTCATCTTCAACTCTGATATATTAATTCTTGCAGCTGCAGTATATCACAGTTTCTTAAGCCCTACCTGCAAGACTAAAAAAATTGGTAACATAATAGTGAAACTCTGCTTTGAKAGAAAAGACGATTTTTCCAGCCCARCTGGAATTCTGTTRTGCTGTGACATGTACCACATGGCTACATCTGTTTRTGGGTTGGTTTATTCTGTTATTCTCTATATCAATATATTACATGATATTAGAGAGACAAAGCTTAGAGGGCTGTAAAACAAACAAATCTATTTTGTTTGTAAAAGGAAATAATTTCTTTTGCTTTTTCCTTTAATTTTAAATACAACATTTTTTATACAAGAGACTTTCTGCTATTAATGTACTCTTAACAGTTTTCAAGGCTTACTGAAGAAATCAAGACAAAATCTGTTTCTGTAGCTGGCTGTGCACTACCCCACAATCTAACTCCTACTTGTACTAAATGTGGCCTTCAGTAGTAGCAGTTCCATTTGTTAAAGCTTTCCAGCTACTCATAAATTTAAGAAAGGACTCACCAATATTTCTTTTAAACGTAGGTGCAAACATGGAGAGAGTATTTCTAACAGCCACTTGTCACTTACTGTAAAATTATGCAAGGACAATAACAGTAAGGGGTAATAGTCTCTAACACACCACCTAAATTAAGATCCCTTAAGTTTACCCAATTAAAATGTAATATTCACTGCTGTCTACCTTATGAATATATATATAAATGAATGAATATCTATTCATACCTTATGAATATATATATATAATATATATATATTCTACCTTATGAATATATATCAAAGCTGTTTGTCAGTAATTCAGACTACTTACTGCTGTAGTTGCTCATCAATTCCTGCGTACCCATTGTCTCCCCATGTTCCAGAGGAGCTGGAGAAGAGCACGGCAAACTTTCCACTSACAGGGGATGGGAGATGGGGCTATTACTCACTGAAAGCGAATTCGAATCCCTTTGATGCTCGCCTTGTGGAAGGTTTGTGCTGAGGACGGTACTTTGTTCCTGCAGAGGGTGGCAGTGTGACACCATCCTCCAGCTCTGGAATTCCCTCTGCTGCTCCTGCAGCCTCCCGGCTTTGGAGAGCAAAGCGCATCTCTGCGCTGCCCCAGCCCGGCCCGGGGCTCTCTCTGCCCCCAGACCCATGGAAGAAACCCCGAGCCAGGGGAGAGGTGTGCTGCCCTACTGGAAATCACCATTAAGAAAAAAAAGTTGTTAATGAAAGATTGGCCGAGGCAGGTAGTGTGGGCATGGTGATTATCAGGGATGGTGATACCCATTTTCTGGGTGGTACCGCAGAAAAGCATCAGCCGTGTCAGTTTTTAAAGAAAGTGGGAGCTGGTGGATGGAAGGGTTTGTTGGCTCTGGAGCCGTGAGCAGCTGGAGGTGATGTGCTGGCACAGGTAACCTGCTCAGGGGATGCACACAGCCCAGACAAACAACACACCTCGCTTTAAAAGGGTTGGTTCACCTGCAGGAGTGGGACAGATGACAAGTTCCTGAGGCAAAGTTGTGTAATAATTATGGAATGATGTTGAAAATATGCAGAGCAATGTAAAACTTGGATTGTTCCCCCCAGGATTGAATGCCGATGTTACACATTACAGGTGTAATGGCTTGTAATACTTGTAACTACAAGTATTTCCTTGTCTTCAGATATCTCTTATCTAATCATTTGTACTGCGTAAATAATCTTTCTTGTTTGAATGTTTGTGTGTGTTCAGGTAGTTCAGAGTGGGATTTCTGTCTTTGTGAACACCATAGGAAACTCCRGCTTAGTTACGCTGTGCAAGCAGTTAATATGTTGTTAAAACCTTAACTTAGAAAAAAAATTAATGTTAACTTTTCTGCCTGTAGTTACGAAAAGATTGCCTAAGCTATGAGGAAAACTAATTCTGTCACTTAGATTTTAGTGGCATGTGAAACGAAACTACTAATTACAGAAACCCCACCACAAACTAGCTTTATCTGAGAGCAAATTATTTCCATGGTAAGATCTCTGTGATGTAAYAAAACTGAGTTCTGTTCTAACATATTCTTCATATATTCATATATTCTTGTGAGAGTTCACATAGAATTAAACAGTGCATTTGGCTTATTTTGAAAAGAATTTGAGACAATTATTAATATTGGAAACAGGGCAATTGGTATCATTAATATGAGTAGGGAAAATATGACACAGTGAGTATTCAGGGCTTTGTACAGTGTTTCAATGTAAGTGAAAATTCAAAGTACCAGAACTGCAGCCTGGAAATACACCAAGAACTTCAACCCCTGCAAAGAAACTTACTCATGAAAGTCAGGGGAGATGTTCATTTGCTCAAATACTGTCAATTAAACATTAATTGAATTTTAAACAACTATTGTTAAATCTTAAACAGATACTTGCTTTATGTTGCATATGTATATATACACTGTGAATTACAAGACTAAAGAAAGAGGCAATGAAAAAAAAA